>NC_143510.1:35304119-35606965 GCF_031878675.1 Megascapheus bottae
ACAGTGCTCAGGCCCTGAGCTCAAGCCCAGGACTGGCCAAAAAAAAAAAAACCTTTTTAGTTTTGCTTCCACTGCTGATACTTTGGTGTCATATATGGAAAAGCATCGCTAAAACCAATGTCCTGCAGTCTTTCTTCTCTATTATCTTCTAGGAATTTTATACTTTCTGGGCTTACATATAATCTTTAAAGCATTTTGGCAAGCATTAGTCAACTGTAGAGATGTAAGGGGGAGGGGAAACTTCTATTCTATGCCCTTGGCTGATGTGCCTATTTTTATACATATACATTGGCTTGTTGATTCCCTTAAACAGCTAAGAGACCTCATCCAAGCACTGAGTTCAAATCCCAGGATAGGCGTGCGCACACGCACGCGCGCACACACACGCACACACACACAGTGAACAAAAATATCTTTCCATTGTTGGTGGAGGGGAATATCTCATTTCTTTTTTCTTTCTTTCTTTCTTTCTTTCTTTCTTTCTATCTTTTTTTTAATGGATCATGGGCCTTGAACTCAGTCTGGGCGCTGTCCTTGAGCTCTTCAGCTCAAGGCTACCACCCTACCTTTGAGCCAAGCCCCACTTCCTGTTTTCTAGAGGTTAATTGGAGATAAGAATATCAGGTCCTTCTGTGCCCAGGCTAGCTTTGAATCTTGATCCTCAGATCTCAGCCTCCTGAGTAACTAGGATTACAGGCGTGAGCCACCACACCCCGCTTTTGTTTTTATTTTTGTTGTTGTTGAGAGCAATAGCTAGTAATGTATGCATGTATATGTATATACAGGAGTATTTATATATATCACTGACAATTATTTTCTTATTTTAATGAGTTGAAGAATGTTTTTGGAAGAGATAGAATGAAAATGTGAAACTCTAACATACATATTCTAAGTGTCAGAATTTTTTAAGCCTCCCCCACTATCCTACCACACAGAAAAGTCTGTACAGCTCTGCAGCAGACAGTAGAATTGAGAACTTTTCTAACACTAGGATTACATTCTTTCTCTGTTTGAGATTCACAATATGATGTACTCGAACACCAAAGATAATCCCCTTAAAGCTCTCAAGAGTTTCTGAGCAGAATGGTTTATGCTATCTCTTGTCCTGATTTTAGCTGGTGAAATTTTCTAGCTTTCTAAATTGGCCTAAAGTTGCCAATGCCATTTTGTAATTATTGTTCTTTGTGTGGAATAATTTTCATCTAAGATGTTTTCAAATTAACTAGATTAAGAGACAGTACTTAGAACACACAGAAATACGCTCTGGAAATAGAAACAACTTAGCTCCAATTCCTAATGAAACTTAGACCTTTCATCTTAGATTCAAGCAGAATCTCAAGCACTAAAATAAAATGAGTTTGAGACTTTCATATTTCTATTAAATTGATGGCCATCTCCGCACAGGTAAAAGCCTCCTCATTCCCTTCATTATCCTTGTGTGGCTGCATGACTGCTTCTGTGAAATCAACGGGTAAGATTGTCTTGTAATGGTGGGATTACATTTTCCCCTGTATTTCTGCTTTTATTATTCTTGACTTTGCAAAGCATCTCAACTTAGGCAGACAATGAAGGCAGTTAATCACTCTGATTTCAGAGACATAAGAATCAACTTATTCACATCTCGCCCTGGGAGTTAGAGCTTGAAATGAGGCCACATGGTCCAATTTAGAAAAAAAAAAAAAGAAGAAAAAGAAAAGAAAATGATCTACTCTCATGAACCCCACATTCACTATGTAAAAAGGAGAAGAGAATATTTTTTTCCTAATTTCACCATGCAGATCTCATAATGAAGAGAATATACAGTCCATAACTGAACTCAGATAGCCATGGTTCAACTGAAAACTCCCTCTGTTTTAATTGCTTGCTTGCAATTCGTTACAGGACTTGGTTTGGCAGTAAACTGTTTCAGATAAGCAATCCTGTTTGGTGGTTCATAGCAAGGAAGCCCAATTCAGAAATCCAATTGCCACTTAGGCCATAATTAGTCATAAAGCTAAATGGCAAAAATGGCATTTTAATTTTGAGCTTATATTTGAGCAAGAGAACATTAAAAACATTTAACACAAACCAATGCTCCCCTTCCTGTAACAGTTAACTGACGTTCATGGAGAGTAACAATTACAGTCTTCTGTGAGAGGAATAAGTGAGACTTCTAGCCTTTTTCAAAAGGAAGCAGAAAAAATAAAAGCGAGGATACGGTGAGGACTATCTTGTTTTATTTCTGTGATTGAATTATGGACTTTTTTAAAACTGCATTACACATATAAGTTTAATTCACTCTATCACAATAAATCAAATGGAAGAGACTCCAAATTTGATAAAGCAAAATTCAGAGAATGACATTTCTTTACCTACTGATCTATATAACTCAAAGTGTAGCTTTACTGTGTTCAGTGGTGTCCGATAAAAACAAAGTGTCCAGACAATGGAACTGTAAAGTCACATCAGGGACGAGATTCTTATATTCTTTGTAGAACAACAAACCCTTTTGACTTATTCATATACACACACAAAGCCAAGGAAGTCAAGTTTCCAAATACAAAGATCAAATGCAACATGGCAGGAAGAACAGGATTTACAGATTCTATTTTGAGAGTAAGACTTCCTGGAATTGCCAAGGTTCTGAAAATGAACAGAAAAAGGTTCTCGTGGAAGGAAATGAAGAACAGAGACTAATGAAGCATCCTCCTGTTCCATCTGAAGTCATGCCAGGGCCCCAACTCTTCTGAACTCAGGCAAACCCGGGAACAGAATGGTTTCATTAAACTGGGAAGCAAGTATGTGTCTGCATGGGGGCAATGAGTGTGGGTGGTATTGGGTAATATAGCTCCTTGTGTGTCATCACTGCCTGTTTTTATCTTTGAATTCTGGTTGCGAACTGATATAAATGAATTCACCAGGCTTCATCCTTCCTTCTCCCTCAGCTCCAACATTCAGCCAACCACTAAATGACCTGACATTACTATCACCTAAGCATCTCATAAAGTCGTCCTGGGGAATTACAAGATTGGCCCCAGCTTTCCCACCTTCTTTTATCAATGCAATGTGCTTTTGTAATTTTTCCCATCAAAAGGCCGAGTCTTTCTCCTACTTCCTGTGCCAGTGTGGACTTGCCACTGGCTTTGACCACTGAGACAGTAGGAGATGTGCTCTACTGGCTTTTGCCTTTCGCCTTTCTGCAACTCTGAGAGTCACAAGGTAAGCCCCAATTGATGAAAGGAACAGGGTCCAGTCACTACGACAGCCAGACACAAGTCAGGTCACCACAGACTTATTCTAAACCTTGAAGGCCTACCTCGTCTACTGCCTTCAGATGCGCAGGTGCACCCTCAAACTCAGCTGAGCCTGACACAGACCAAATAAAGTACCCAGCTGAGTCACAAGTTAGATACACAGCTGTTTTAACAAGAAGATTTAAAGCTTAAATCACCTTCCTCTCCTGCCAAAGTTTCTTAGCTGTTATATCTAATACACACACACACACACACACACACACACACACACACAGACTCTCAGAGGAGATGATCTACCCTTCTTTGCTCAGCACACAGGGTCTTCCTTTATTCAAATAAAGGACACCTTCTATCATTCAGATGAATTATTCAGATAACTTTTCACTGGGGAGTACAGCAGGAAAGACTCAAAAAGACAACAAATCTTAAGTGGACTTAAAAAAATTAGGGTCTAGATTACAGTGTAGACGGGAACAGCTTTGAGAACAGGCCACTCCCATCAGCTATTCATTTTAAGCCAGTGGCAACAAACAAGATTTCCCTTCGGTGTGCCTCTCCTAATTCTTGGGCTGCAGTTCTAGCAGGTACCTACCGCCCAGATTCTGTAATATACCATGTGACTCAGAAGTAAGACATCCAGTGTCTGACATCTGACCTCCAGCCACATCAACCAATGTAGTGGTGAGTCTTGTACCCAACTGACAAAAGTTTATTGCTCTCTCTCTCACTACTTGAAACCCAAAAGGATGTAAGGCTTGAGCTGCTGCCACCATCTCACCACCAGATGGAACCTAAAAATAAAAATACAAACTAGAGGGAAAAAAAGAGGCAAAAAATAGAGGGAAGGACTCAATCCCAGACTATTCTTTGATGCTAAAACTATAACCACACAGATCTCTGCTATTACAAAGCTCAGCGTATCATCACGGATTAAATGAGTTTCTTTTCACTGGAAAGAGATGGAAGTAAAATAAGAGGCCATAAGAATAATTTAATAAAACCCTTGATTAGGTTTTGAAGGTCTTGAATCCCATGCTGTCTTCTGGGGGAATAAATGTCAGTGCTAAGGAGATGGAGTTGAGAAGAAAAAGTTGAGGACAAATCATATAAGAATAACATGAGACCAAATACTCAAGGTTTACAATGCGTATGTTGGAGAATTATATAGACCCCCCCCCAAAAAAAAAGGTACGGCAAGGATACTATGAGTAGCATAAAAAAAAATCTAGGAAGTGGCTCTGTGGTTCAAGGATTAGGGCAGTGGCCATGAGCTAAAGAGATCAGGGACAACACTCTGGACCAGAGTTCAAGTCCCACGACCACCAAAAAAAAATCTCTATAACTCAAAATGGACCTAAGTGTTACCCCTAAAACTGTAAAAGTATTAGGAGGAAATATAGAAAAAGGCTTCAAGATGATGGACCAGGCAGTGATTTCTTTGAAAACAAAAGTGAAGCGACCAACTTTAAAATAAACCAGCTGAAATATATCCAAATTGAAAGCACCTATAATCTTAGCTACTTAGGAGCCTGAAATATGGAAGATCAAGGCCAACCAGAGCTAAAAAGCCCCTAGATTTAATATCTCCAAAATAACCATCAAGATGCCAAGCTGGGAGCCAGGCACAGTGGCTCATGCCTGTAATCCTAGCTACTCAGGAGTCTGAGATCTGAGGATCAAGGTTCAAAGCCAACCCGGGCACTAAAGTTCATGAGACTCTTATCTCCAATTAATCACTAGCAAAGGGGAAGTAGAACTGTGGCTTTAAGGGTAGGGCAGTAGCCTTGAGCTAAATAGCTTATGGACAATGCCCAGGCCCAGGGGTAGGGCAATAGCCTTGAGTTGAAGAGCTCAGGGACAGTAGCCAGGCCCAGAGTTCAAGCCCCATGATCCACCAAAAAAAAAAAAAAGAACAGCCAAGCTGGGAGTGCAGCTCAAGTGCTAGATGGATGACAGTGCAAAGTCCTGAGTTCAAATCCCAGAAATCCCAGTACTAGAAAAACAAAAGTAGCAGAGTGAAAACACAACCTGTAAGAATGGAGAAAACATTGGCAAATTGTATTTCTGATTTAAAAAAAGCTGATATCTAGAATAAACAACTCATAACTCCACAACAACAGCAAAACCTCAATGTTAAAATGTGCAAAGGATTTGAATAGATGGTCCTTCAAAGCTATATGGATAACCAGTACACACACATAAACATTCCTCATTGTCAGCTGAGCAATCAAGAAAATGTAGACCATATCAATGCAATGTTATTCAGACTTCAAAAAAAAATCTAACACACCCTTTTACATGAATAAATCATGGAAAGGGCATTACCTAAGAGAAGTAAGCCACTCTCAAATACATGAGCAGTGTATTGTTATTCCACTTTTTAAAGTACCCAAAAGAGGCCAATGCATAGAGCTAGAACACAGAATGTCAATGATCTGGGACTACAAGACATAACGGAGTGTTATTGTGTAAATCACTGATTTTTAACTTTAGAAAACGAGTTTTACGGAAGAATGGTTGCAATGGTTGTGCAACATGTCAGTGCACACTCAACATGGTTGACTCGGGGCTGGGGTATAGCTCAATGATAGAGCAATGGCAGGTGACAGGCCTACAAAAAGTCTAGTAGAAATGATTAAGATGGTAAACCCATTGTTACATGCATTTCACTACAATTCATTTTTTCCAAAAAAATTAACGAATGGATGAATGAATGACGTATCTCCAAGAACAATGTATTCCATCCAGATGTCATTTAATAATAGGATCTCATCACACAATGCTTTATGAGAAAAACCTGAATTGTACTGTTTTACTAAAAGGTAAAGTATCTGTATTCTTTCATCTTTTATGGTAACTGTGTACTGAAATATATTTTATCTGATTCGTAAATGAAGATATGATCAGGACAGGAACATATACAGAGGTCAATGGAGGAAAACTGATGGTGCAGAGATGAAAAAATCACTATATTTGAAATATATATTACATATGTAGAGATACATACAATTGACAGTTTGAGATACAATTCACACACCACATACTTCATTTATTTAAAGTAGAAAATTTTAACAATGTGTGGACTATTCACTAAGGTGAACTGAATGGAATTTTTGTTAAAACTTACAAAAGTTCAGGCTAGGGACACACTCAATGGTAGAGCATTTCCTTAGTGTGTGGGTTTAATCTCCTGGACCAGCAAACACACACACACACACACACACACACACACACACACACACACACACACACACACTTGACTTACTCAGAGAAGGAACACTAGCAAAATTAAGTCATACAATTTTTTTAAAACCACACAACTTTAAATTTCAGCACAGTTATTACAAGTTTAAATTTGTGACAGTGTTATAAAGGAAACTGAAATCTGACTTTTTGAAGTCTCTGTTTTAAAAGAAAGATACATCTAATAGGGGAAAAAACTGCTTAGCTTTCTAGGTAAGGTTTTGCTTTCATGGGAAGGTTTTGTTCGCAGCAATGTTGTCAGTATGCAAGCACATGTGGTTCACAGAATAATGTCCCCTCCCCACTTCTATCCAAGATACCCACCTCCTAACACACAGAACCTGTGCCAATGTTACCACACATGAAATCTTCATCCACTCATGTTGTTGTAACAAAATGCTGTAAACTGGGTAACTCAGAAACTATGAACATTTCACTCTCACAAATGGCTGCCCAGTCCATGATTAAGACATCAGCTAATTCCCTCTCTAATGAGGGCTAGTTTCTTGGTTGAGATATGCCACTTTTGCTTGCATCCTCAGTTCATGGAAGGGACCAGCCAGCTTTGGGGAGTTCTTTTATGAGGACATTGACCCCCAAAAGCAACACCTCTAGTCTTCACACCACCCCCTTGAGGTGGGGGAGATTTATGTCAACCAAGGGGTTGCAAAAGGATGTAAACATTTCACCACAGCACATGGCAAAGGAGGCTTCATAGGTGTGATTAAATGAAGGATCTTGAAATATATATATGGATTGTCCCGGTGGACTCAATTTAGTCACCTACGGTTCTAAGAAGAGAGAGGCAAGAAAGCATCAGAGAGAAAATAATGCCACTACAGGAGCTTGGAGACAAACGCAAAGCCAGGAGGAGCCATCTGCAAGGAGTAGGATGGCTTCCAGATGCGGAGAAGGCTATGAGACCGGTCATCTCAAGAATGTCCAGAAGAACCAGTCCTGCTCCAGTAATGCTCCCACACAGTAGGCAAACAAGCTCAGCATCAAACAAGTGTTCTTAAGAGAACTCAAGATTCGTATCACTTATAGAATCAGAGTCTTCCAAATGACAGAAGCACAGTGGATCCTACCCAGCTTCTTGATTTTGTTTATGTGGGGCAAGCACAGAACCCCAGATAACTGTCCCAACTCAGAAAATGGGCCACATTCACTGTTCCAACAGGTCTGTCCTGTATCTGCTTCTCAGCTCTTTCCAACATGGGAAGATAATCAGTAGGGCACTTTTGAAACTTGTCCAAATGTAACAGGAGAAAGAAGTGTAAGCTCTTCTGCCGGTACATGTTCCACAAGTTTAGTAAGAAAGAAGGCATGTGAAGAAATGAGTTGGAATTACCATTCATGAGATGTGCATCTGAGAGGAAAAGAAAGAGATGAGATTGTGACATCTACCTTGTCATGAAAGTCATGACAAGAAGTCAGAGTATGAGGGAAAGAGCATAACTCCTCCCACCCCCACACACTCATACATATACACACAACTCGCACAACTAATTCCTTTCCAAAGAAATGGTCAATAATTGCTTAGCATGGAAGCATTAACTCACATAACACACTCTCCCAAGACCTTAGAATGTCACAGGCAGAATTCTGCGTTGGAATCCCAAGAAAGCTCACTGATTATGTGGAAGCCATTAGTTTCATTTTTACAGAGCTAGATTTGACAAATAGTGTTTCTCTGACTGTCCCTGGCATATGGGTTTCAAAGTGAAACACATCCATATCCCAAATGACCAACCTATTAGGAGAAATGGCTAATTTGGCTTGTTTTATTTTGTCTTGGCTTTTCTGCTGATGGCTATTTAGTGGCTCCTATGAAAATCCAGGATTAAGAAGTTTCTTAGTGCTTAAGGCTTCTCCTCTCACAGCACATGCTTTACTGAGCTGTCTTCTGCCTGGCATGGACTGACACGCATAAATATGCCCAGAAACTCATTTCTATTTGCCACACATACATCTGTCATGACATTCAATTAGGCAAAGTCTTATTGCTTCAATCTAGGTCAGGAATTGATAAACCTTTTCTTAAAAGACCAAAAGGTACATTTTTAGACTTTAGAGGCTGAACTACAAAATCAAGACTATTGAATAATCATTTTGAATGTCACTATTTGATGAGGGAAACCATGCAGCCTATATTTCTTTGGGTCTAGCTTATTTCACTTAATATAACCTCACAAGGGCTCAATATCTATGTGCACATGACCATATAAAATGATGTTTATCAAAATAAATTCCAAGAAATGGAAAAAATATTTTTTATTGTACTGTTTTCAGTTGTTTCCTTTTTTTGCTAGTCCTGGGGTTTGACTCAGGGCCCAAGCACTATCCATGGGCTTTCTCAAGGCTAGAGCTCTAATATTTGAGCCACAGCACCACTTTCAGCTTTCTCTCTGTATGTGGTACCAAGGAATCGAATCCAGGTCTTCATGCAGGCTAGGCAATCACTCTACCACTAGGTCACGCTTCTGGCCCAACTTCAGTTGTTTCCTTTTTTCTTTCTTTTTCTCCCCTATGGTTTATTCCCTGTTGTCACTACTTTTATTTAATTTCTGTAACTTTTGTCTTGTGTATAAGTTTATCTGATTTGGGAAAGGGAATGGGATTACAGAAATGGTGGATAGAGGCTGAACCAATTCAACAGTAATATTCACTAGACACTATGTTGGAAATGAAATTTACAACTTGTGAGGGTAGAAGAGTCAGGGATGGTGGAGGAAAATGAGGAAGGGGGTAACACTATTCAAAAAGAACTGTACTTATTACCTTACTTATGTAACTGTAACCCCTCTGTACCTCACCTTTACAAAAAAATTTAAATTTAAAAAAGAATCCCCATTTGAAAGATAAAGAAAAGCCTGGTGCTAGTGGCTATACCTGTATTCCTAGATACTCAGGAGGCTGAGATCTACGGATGGAAGTTCGAAGCCAGGCCTGTTAGGAAAGTCTATGAGCCTTTTATTTCCAATTAACCGTCAAAAAGCCAAAAGTGGAGGTGTAGCTCAAGTAGTAGAGTGCCCGCCTTGAGTGAAAAAGCTAAGGGACAGAGTTCAAGCCTTGAGTTCAAGTCCTCGTACCAATAATAATAATAATAATAATTTAAAAATTAAATTAAAAAAAGATCATTTCTAGTTCATGATCTGTACAAAAGGTACTGAAAGCTTAATTTGCCCCAAGGGCCTAAGTTTCTCAACTTCTGATTTGGATAATTAAGAAAACCTATTTAAAGATAGAAAAAAGCCCCAAAATTTGTAATTTGAAGTCGTCCTCTGTTCTGTCTTTGTCACGAAAATACTTTTTCCCAAGGGTCCAAATGCGAACTAGTCAGAAATGTTTTGTAAGTGACTGCAAAAAGGAGCACCTGCCATTAAGAAATATTGATTGTTACGTATTCACAAGGTGTTCCAAATTAACCAAATGGAGATTATGTCATATTTAACTCTTGAACAAAATGATCATTGTGGTAATAAGCAGTAGAGAAAAGTATTCTAACTGATCTCACCACTTGGCCAACTTTGATATGCAGTTTTGCCTTCTCTAATTGACATTTTATAAATGGTATCTGCTTCTAAGTGTTCCATTTTGATTCATACCAATCTGTTGGCATTACACATGAACTGCAAGAAAATGTGGAGCCTTCTGCTTCAAGTAGCCTAATTTACATGCTAAATCTGAAGGTCAGAATGAATCTTTGTCAGGTTTAGAGCCCTGAACTTGGCCCAGAAATAAAACGCAGCATGTTGATTTGTGTGTGTGTGTGTGTGTGTGGTGTGTGTGTGTGTGTGTGTGTGTGTGTGTGTGTGTGTGTGTGGCAGGCAAGATAATTCTAAAAATGTTCAGCATAGAGGAATAATACAATGTAAGTAAAGAATGCAAAAATCTAGTGCATTGCAAAATAAACATTATGGGAAGTGCTTGGGTGTACTGAGCGTGACTTTGTTTAAGTTGAAAATTGTTCTTCATTCTCTGATGGTAGCCAAGCAGCAGATGGCCCGAAGTAATCATAAATATGCAAGCCCTAGAAGAGCTGTGTATTGAAGAACAGACAGAAAACAATCTTAAACAACACAGTGCATCCAACATCACACAAAAAGAGAGAGAGAGAGAGAGAGAGAGAGAGAGAGAGAGAGAGAGAGAGAGAGAGAGAGAGAGAGAGAGAGAGATCCTCCACCAAGCAGTAAGCTTCTAAGCCTATGAGAACACGTAGGAAATCACCTACATTTTACACACTGCATTAACATATACAGTAACTGAAACTTGTGAAAGTCACATGGTCAGGAAATGAGTCTTTCCAACTAAATGACCACATTTTGACAATATAAAACATGAAACTGAGCTCCTAGAGCTTTCATCTTCAGGAAGCTGCTGTCAGAAATCCGAGCTTACAGGAGGATGACAGTGGTCCAGGCCTGTAAACCTAGCTACTCAGAAGACTGAGATAGGAGGATCGCAGTGTGAAGTCAGCCTGGATAGGGAAGTCTGTGAGATTCTTATCACCAAGTAAGCACCAAAGAAGCCAGAAGTGGCTCTGTGGCTCAAGTGGTAGAGCACTAGCTATGAGCAACAAAACTCAGGGACAGCACTCAGCCCCTGAGTTCAAGCCCCAAGACACACACACACACACACACACACACACACACACACACACACACGCACACACACACACACGCACACACACACGCACACACGCACACACGCATGCACACACGCAGCTTACTGTTAGCTGAAGAGCAAGATAGAGCTAGGAGCATTCTAATGGGACCATTTGCTCTTTGCTTTCGTTCAACTGTCCACCTTTGTCCGAGCACTGTGATGTTTCCCTTGGGCCTTTCCTCTTCACTGAGTACCTGAGATGCTATCCAGAAAGATCTTTATTGAAAATGCCTTTCACTGACAAATTATGAAGGTTGCTCATCTGGTCTCTTTGCAGCCACCTTGGTAATATTTTGTAGTTACCAGGCTTTAATAAATAAATTCATGTGAGATCCATCCATCTAGCTGTTAATGTCTATTAGATCCTGTACCAGATAGCTAGAAATAAAGGGATAAATAATTTAAAAGAACAATCCTCCACCCTGAGTTGCTATAAAAATTGGTTTGAAATTGCTGCCTGCTCATACTCATTCTTCCAAATGGAAAAAGGGCTTGATTTCACTGGTAAAAGGGTGACAGTCTGACATCCAATGGCCCATAATTTTGTCCTGTCCAAGGTTGATTTACTCACAATTGCTGTGCTTTCCTGGCCTTCCTTCATTCAAGGAGCATGAGGAGCTATACCTGGCCATGACAGTTTATGTGGAGCTGTTGCACCATGTTTAAGATCCAAGGAAGGATTCTGAGGCTTACGTGGAAGAATCCAGAAGTCCATCTGGAAAGCTCACCACATTCTCTGGTCTAGTCTTACAGACAAAAAACTCATTTGTTGCTTCTGCTCTGAGTCCTCTGTTGGCTTTTCAACCATTTCAGTAGAAGGGAAAGAAACATATTATGGGTTCTTGTCTTTCTCAAATTCCACTCAACACCTGACCTGCCCTCAGAGGTCCAGGGTCATCCAAGAGCTATACTTTTATGATTCCTTTCCATAAACATCATTTATATAAGGAACTCATGAGTAGAAAACAAGAAACATCAGGAATTCCATTGAATTCCTCAAAGAACATGGCTTCTGAGTCAATCATTATGCGAGAAGGCTTATACAGAAAATAGTACCAAACAATAAGAAATGATAAAAAGACTTATATAACTGTAATTTTTCTGTATATCACCTTTACAATAACCATTTTAAAAATAGTCTTTACTGAAACATTGCTACTTATTGTGACAAAAAGCAAAGCAAGCACAGGTGCACTTTCACTTAGATACTACTGGCCGAAGCTAATCATATGATCAGGCATGGTATCGATGAGGCAGGGAAACAACAAATAATATTAATGTCTACAAGAATGGGATCACCTGCATGATAGAAGTCATTTCATAGATGTGTGCTCACAACAATAAGCCACTGCCAGAGAGTCTACAGTTTTGAGTCTACTTTTGCCAACTCAGTGAAGTTCAACCTCAACAAAACAATTCGGACACAAATTTAAACATCATTGTAACAATATGGGGCTTAGTTATTTGTCTAGAAATACACTTTGTAGGAATTGGCGCTGTGGCTCAAGGGGTACGGCAGGAGCTGAAGAGCTCAGGGACGGTGCCCAGGCCTAGAGTTAAGTCCTACGACTGACAAAAAAAAAGGAAGAAAGAAATATAATTTGTAGTCAATACGATTTGTACCCATTCAAGTATATAAGTTTAAAATAGTAACATGAAGTATCACCATCTACTCACTTTGTTGATTGTTCACTTGGCTGCAGAGAAGTTTTCAGTTACCTGTAATTCCACTGGTCTGTTTTTATTTTGGTTGACCCACACTAGTCAATACTTCTAAAAAATCATTGCCCAAGATTTACAATAGAGCAAAACCTAGGATACATAAGGCCATATAGGATGACGCTAAATGAAAAGACCTCCAGGATATAGAAACAAAAGCCATATAATGAGTGATTGTTGTCCTTAATGTACTGCTATCTCTCATCTCTTTTGCTGTCCCTTGGTTATCTCATATGGTTACAGTATTTTACCTCCTTATCTGATATATTGTATATATGTTTATTTGTTTACTTGAAATAAGATAGAGAATTGGGGGAAAACAAGATGAGGGGCAGGGGTGGGGGAGGGAAATGGGAACCAAAACATGAGAAAGGGTATCAATGTTTGTGAAGTAATGCACCTTCTATCTGGTAAATATGATGTAACCCTTCTATTAACTACAATAAAAAATAAGAAAAATAAATCCCTGTCCAAGACAATGTTATAGAGATTTTTGCTTATTGTCAGGGTAATGTAGGGGTTATAGTTACATTCGCCAGGTAATAGGTACATTACCTCTCACACATTGATATCCCTTCTCATGTTTTTGTCCCCATTTCCCTCCCCTCACCCCCTCCCAATCATCTTGTTTTCCTCCCTTCCCTTTCCTATTTCAAATAAACAAATAAACATATATTTAATATACCAGGTAACAAAGTAAGATACAGTAACAATATGAAATTACTTAACCAAAGGGCAAAAAAAAAGAAAAATAACATACTACATTGTTTCCCTCACATTTTTCCAGTAGTTTAGAAATGTCTCCATCTTACAGCTAGTAGAGTTGCTTTTTTTTGTAGGTGGTGAGAGTTGAGGATCTAATTCCATTCTTCTGCATGTAGATACCCCATTCCCAAGCATCATCTACTGAAAGGACTGATGGTCTGTTTCCCATCAGGTCTTGGAATCTTTGTCAAAAGTGAATTGGCCATGAATGAATGGATTTACAATCTGGGTTCTCTATTGTGTTTTACTGGCTTGTGTGTCTGCTTCTTTGCCAATACCGGGATATTGGCTTTTATATACTAATTTTGTATTCTATAACCTTAATGGATTTAGTTATTAGTTCTAACATTTTTGAGAGGTTTTTAGAGTTTTTCTATATATATGATCATGTGATCAGCAAACAAAGACAATGTCCTTCTTTCTAACTTAGATGCTTTTTATTGCCTGCTTTTGTCTAACTGATTTGGCTAGGACTTCCAATATGAGATAGGATAGAGGGTGTTTCTGTCTTGCTTACAATCTTGGAGTAAAAGGATTCAGCTTTTCACCATTGAGAATAGGCTTGTAGTACATGGCCTTTGTTTCTGTTTATTTTGTTTTGTTTTCCTGATCCTGGGACTTGAACTCAGGAGCTAGCTATTGTCTCTGAGTTTTTGTGCTCAAGATTAGCACTCAAACAATTGAGCCACACCTCCAGTTCTGGTTTTTTAATGATTAATTGGAGATGAACCACAGATGCCTCTCTATGATGGCTCTTGTTTTGTTCAGTGCAAAAGCATCCTCTGAACTGAGACAATGCATTCCCAAACCATATATTGATAAAGGATTAAAATCTAGAATACATAAAGAATACGAACAGCTCAATACAAGAATACAACTTGATTGTAAAATAGACAATATAAGTCAATAGACGGTTCTCAAAAAATAAAAAAGCCATCCTACTAACCAACAGCTATGTAAAGAGATATCCTATAGTATTAATCACCAGAGAGATGGGAATTCAATTCGCAATTCACACTTCATACTTGTTAGTGGGGTTTTGCAGAAAAGTTGGGAGATAGTTAAGTTATGACAAAATGTAGAGAAATCTGTTCACTGTGTACAGAAAATAGAAAATGGAGACCTCTCGAAAATTAAAAATAAGACTACCATATGATCCAGAAAAACCACTTACTGGGTACCTATCCAACAGAGATGAAATCGGTCTGTCAAAGTAATATCCACACTGCCATTTGTGCTTCATGATCAAAGCAGCAGATAGCCAAGAAACAGAAGTAAACAGTGACAGATAAATGGTTTTGAATTATATATATATATATGCATATATACATACATATATATGTATATATGTGTGTATGTCTACATATAGAGAGAGAAATATATAAAACTTTGAAGTAATAGAAACAGAGAAGCTGCGATTTAGGAGACAGTGGTCACAGGACCCAAAATTTTAACTTGACAGAGTAAGCACAGGAAATCTATGGTACACTGGTGTTAAAGATATATAATAGTAAATACTGTATACCTGAAAATTCCTGAGAGAGGGCCAGAAGCGTAGCCTAATGATAGAGTGCTTGCCTAGCATGCACAAAACCCTGGGTTCAATTCCATGGTACCACATACACAGAAAAAAAGCTAGAAATGATGCTGTGGCTCAAGTGATAGAGCGCTAGCCTTGAGAAAGCCCAAGGATAATGTCTAGGCCCTGAGTTCAAGTCCCAGAACTGGAAAAAAAAAGGAAGAAAAATTCCTAAGACAGAAGTTATATATTCTAAAAAACACACAAAAAATGGTACATGATGTATCACATACGTCAAATAGTTTGATTTACCCATTCCGCAATCCATATTTATGGATGGATGGATATATGTACATACTGAAACTTATCACACACCATTCATATGCATAAATATCTAATTTTTGTCACTATGTAAATAAAATGTTATTTAGAAACAACAAAGATGAACTGTATTCATAAACTGAAAAGTTGAATTGAAACCCCTTTGTACCTACTTAATTTAAAAACTTACATTTAAAAATATAAAATAAAGAAACAATGTAAATCCCCACAACTTTTAAGAAACACAAACATGTTAGTTTTTCTAAGTGAATTACCAACTGTGTTTGTGCTGTACCACATAATAGTAGCCACGTCGATGGTTTACAAAGAGCATGCACTTTGTTACACTGTGGAAACCGATTCTGTAAATAATTTTACTCGCTATTGTGATGTTGTTTTAACAGTCAGTATCCACAACTTAAACTCTTTTTAAAATTCTATAATAATGTCATCTATATGTTCACTGATGCTGAAAAACATGACCAAAAAAATCAATACTTTTTGAACTACAGCCGAAACATATCATGCTGTTAATTTAGGGGCCAACTCAGAGCTATTAGAGATAATGCCCACACAATCGAAGCAACAATAAGAGCTGATGGCTGGCGATTGATGAACCATGAAGACATCTCTGCCTGCTTCCTCACTTTGATTTTCAAGACAAAACAAATCTGAGATGATGTGCATTGTAAATGACGTGATTTCTTCTCAGCAGCATCCCTGGCATCCCACACCAATGCCATCCTGAGTATTCAGCCTGGACCCAGAGAGTGAAGCCCTGAGGGGCACATTCCCAGGAACCATGCTTCCTTCAAGTGGGTTACCCCTAGGTGACTCACTCTTGGAAAGAAATATGAGAGAAAATACTGACACGTTTAAACCATGGTAAGAGCCTATCTGCTCTCTATCTTTTCTTGTAAAGACAGTACTGTCAAATCCATCACTTAAAGAAGTATTTGAACCCTCCCATGGAATCTCCCTACTAGTATTAATTTTTCTATCTTGTAGAGTCTCCTAGGAACCAAATAAAAATGTATTATACTTGCATTGTTTATATGGCAGGTGTGGACAGCTTGGAAATACTACTTGATTACTTGTGGTTGCAATGGCTGTCTTTCTAAATTACCAAGAGAAAACAAATACTGATTTTGCTTTTTTAGAAAAAAATGGAATCCAGACAGAACAGAATATACATAATGCCACCAGGTCAAAATAATTGTACAAGGTTACCAAGTCAAAACAACTTACCATGGCCAGGAGTGTGGCTAAGTGATAAGAATGCTTGCCTAGCATGCACAAGGACCCCAGTTCAATTCCTTGGTACCACATACCAAGGAAAAGCCAGAAGTGGTGCTGTGGTCAAGTGATAGAGCACTAGGCCTTGAAAAAGACCAAGGACAGTGCTCAGGCCGTGAGTACAAACAAAAAACACACACAAAAAAAACTTACCAAACATTTGAATACCTATTGTGAGCAAAAGGAATTGTCATGTTAAGTCTAAAATTCTCACTGACTGAGCTCTTTGAAGAGTATGCCAGTAAGCTAAGTACTTGATTGAGTTAGGATCCTGCCTGTGACAAGAGTTACCAGTCTCTACCTTCTTGTACATTATTTTTCAATAAAATTTGTCCTAACCATTGTTATTGAAAACTTATCTTCAAAGGTCAGCTTTGCTACTATTTTTACAATGCTTTTCCTTGGGAATTCATGCTTTACAAATAGGGAATTCATTTTGTTTTCAATTCTCTGCACCCTTACCGTACTCTAAAATTGGTTGGCTAGCTCCTCTCTCTTAATAAGTTGGCCTTATCACTAACTCAGGGGGGCAAAGAAACATAGGTAAGTTCCTAAAAACACTACTATGCTACCACTGCCTGAGCGCCAATAGGCAACCCATACCCAAGGGCACTCTGTTCTCCTTTCCAAGGGCACTGGGAGACCATGTACATGCTGCTGGCTGACCAGGTGGGACTTGAAAGAAAGACTTGGGTGCAGGCAGGCAGAGTGCACTCAAGGCCTCCTATCTTTAGAGACAGCTCCCCCCAAGTTCAAGATGAAGACCTTTCCCAGTGCCCATGCAATACCATCCCATTGCACCTTTGGGTATAGCAAAGATTGGCAAAGGCCACCATGAGAGAGTATTGCTAAACAGGGTAACTGATTGCCCAGAAGATATTACCAACTGCTGTATCCGACTTCTCCACTGTAACTGTAAGGAAAGCAAGGCTAAACATTTGAAAAAACTTCCAGGACACTGAAGCCTTTTGAGATCCTGCTGGCCCAGAACCAGGAGTCAGCCTTCCAGTCAGGGCTATCCCTGCTGAATCCCAGGTCTGGGGCGTTGGCTGATTGAATGTCTTCCCTAGATCTTGGCCCAGCTCAAGTTTAAGGCCTTCTAGGCCACCCTTAAGTATGTCAGTGGCTCCCTTACTATATGCCTTAAGACATAAGACCACTTCCTTCTATCTAGGAAAAGAGTCACTCTTGGTAACCAAGAAAAACTGAGAAGGAAACACAAATATCTTTATGCTTTTCCAAACAAATCAGATCACTAATTCCCTGTTCCACTGAAATCTTTAAGGATTTATAGATACCAGCTCTTCATATGAATAAAAGACCTTGGATTTACTGTGTGTCCTTGTGGTTGACCTAAAGGCCTTCCTTAAGAGGCCCACGTGGCTCAGGGCTAACTACAAGCAATGAAATGTCCCAGCACTGACTGCCGGTACACTTGTCACCAAGACAAGGTACAGATATTTTCATTTCACGTTTCAGTTGCTTACAGATATGTTGAAATGTCACTTCTGCTCATCATTATTTCAACATCACAACAGCCATGAGGCGGATGTGATCTTATACAATGTGTTAACAAAGTACAAATGCATCTATCACACACTTGTTTCTAACATGTGATAACTGTGTCTCAGTATAACTAACTTTGTTTGTCATTGTAATGATTTAATGTTAGGAACCACAGGTGGAGGAATGGCATAGTCACACCACATTCCCAAGTACCAGTGAAGTGCTGAAGGCTATCAAGGGTAAGTCATTGCTCTAATGAGGCAGAAAATAATCGTAACATTAACAACATACATCATTATTGTTATTATAAAGGTGAAGGGTTACCATTACATAAATCAGGTAATGAGTATATTGCTTTTTGAACAACATCACTCCTTCCCTCACCCTCTCCCAGTTTTTCCCTCCTGCCCCCACTCACAAGTTCAACACAGTATCTAGTGAGCACCAGTGTCCAGTGCTTCATTTGTTCATCCTTTGTCCCTCCATTTTCATGCATCCCCTGACTATACATCATTTTTAATATTTATAACCATTTCCTACCACACTTGTCTCCCCTCAAATCCTTGATTTACTACAACAGATACCTATTGTTTTATAATTTGGAAAGTCACAAGTTCAAAATGAGCTTAACTAGGGAAATGTCAAGGTATTAAGAGGGCTGCTTTACTTCTGCCAGCTTTAAGGGAGAAGCTATTTCCTTACTTTTCCCAAGTTTCACACATTTTCCAATCACTAACTCAAAGTCCCTTCAGTCTCCGAGAGGGGCAATCACATCTTTCTCATCATCAGACCTGATTCTGACTTCCTGCTCTTTCATTTATAAGGGCCCATGATCACAGTGGGTCCATCCAGACAATCAGGATCGTTCTTCTAGTTCAAGATCCTTAATCACATCTCCATAACCCCCTTTGCATATTCACAGGTTCAAGATACCAGAATATAGATCTCTTTGTGGAACCATGGTCTGCTACAACAGTTATCTATGAGCACTTAGCAATGAAATAAATTGGAACACACTATTTACAGGTTCACAGATGAAAACTGTGAATCTCTAACGTCAGAGTTCAAGGTCATATAACCAGCCAGGGCTGAAACAGGAGGCAGTCCTCTTAGGAACCAGACTAACAGCAACTACCTTAGATGCCTACTATGAATGCAAGACTTTGCATGTCTTGTGGTTTCTCATCCGTCTGTCTCTAAACTGGCTGTCCTAGCCTCCCTAAGAAACTTACTTCATGTGTACAAACTTTAATGTTTTCTTTCATGGTTTTTGGAGACTCAGGGCCTTCTCTGAAGTGCCTCACATTGGCCGATATATTTTATTTTTATTTTATTACTCTTACTGAATAAACACCCTTCAAAATGGGGAAAGCACAAAATGAAGAGGATTCTGAACAGATTTAGCTGTTTTTTTGTTTGTTTTTTGTTTTCATTTTTTTACTCTTCACCACACCTGGACCCCAGAAGGCCTAAAAATGACAATGCTTTCCATTTCCTGCCACCCTAAGGCCTTTCAGAAGACACTGTGGGTGAAGTCAGCAACCTCTCTGCTCTTCCACATGAAGCTTTATCTCAGATTCTACTAGGAATACAAGAGATATCCATTCTGCTTGCAAACAACTCACTGCCCAAGGCAGGCAGAAGAGAACCAGTAGAAATGCAATCCTGTCCATTAGACAGAAAAGGACATTGTCAGTGGCCCCCTCTGGAGATCCACATCACCAAGAGACTTTTAACAGGGGGAAAAAAATCAAACTTAGAGGACCCTCAGAACAAGCAAGAGCTCTGAAAATGACCCTAAGGAGTGAATAGATCTTGAAGGGTAAGAGGGAATGGAGAGTGCTGACTGTAAAGCAATACATGGCTCAGGGGAAGTCTGTGTGGCATGGAAGGAGAAATAACAGTCACAAGCCATGAACACTGGGCCTGGGACCAGAAGGTCCCCAGGCTGGAGGTGTGAGCTCTGTCCCCACCTGTACCCCAGATGCAGAGCACACTGAATTTTCCCGTGCATTACAAGGGAATATGATAAAGGCAAAGAGAGGTGTTATGCATACAAAGTGATCTGAGAAAATATGCATAGTCAGAGAAAGAATAAATGTTTATTTAAATTGGGTGGTAGGATCCCAGTAGTGAACTATTACACATCTGGAGAAGAAAAGGGAAGAGGAGATATACCACAATATTAGGAAGAATATGAATAGTACGTGGATAAGGGAGGCAGAATACTGTCAAAACAGATTACTTGCAGCTAGGAAATAAAAGGAGAAATCAAAGAAAGAACATAGGGAGACTCAGAAATAAATGAAAACCCACAGTCCTTCTGAAGGACACAGACGGTTCTATTCCAACCCTTTTCTTAGTAATATCATGAGAAAAAAACTGACATGAGAAGAAATCACAAGTCCTGAATAATTTCGAAAGATTTCCATTTGGCAGGGAATTGTTATTCATCAAAAGTACATGGGATAACGCTCAGATTCTGCAGATGTGCATAGAGACATATAAATAATTCTCTATGAGTGAAATCTAAATGTACAATAAAATAGCATTCTAATTCACAATAGACACTCCAATGAAAGGACCATTGTACATATTATTTTGTGTATGGAAAGCACTGACGCACATAGGGATAAGAAATGAAAATATTATGCCAGACACTGGTAGTTCGTGACTGTAATCCTAGCTACTTAGGATTACTAAGATTGAAGAATCACAGTTTGAAGCCAACATAGGCATGAAAGTCCAAAGGACTCCTATTTCCAACTAACCCCCGAAAATGGGAATTGCTGTTATGGCCCCAAGTGGTAGAGCACTAGATTGAGCAAAGAGCGTAGGGACAGTGCATAGACCCTGAGTTCAAGCCCCATGACTACCAAAACATATTTTAAAAAAACTAAAAATAATTCCACTAAAAGAATGAATAACCAATACCATTTTCTCTTACTTTAAATAGCACACCAACATGTAACTTGGTCAGAACCATTCTCCTTAATTCCTTTTTTTTATTTTTTATTGTAATTAATAAAAGGGTTACATGATATTTGCCAGATAGAAGGTGCATTAATTCACATACATTGATACCCTTTCACATGTCTTGGTACCCATTACCCTACCCCCCCCACTCCCACCACTCATCTTGTTTTCCCCACTTCCCTATCCAATTTCAAATAACCAAATACAAATATATCCAATATATCAGATAACAAAGTGAGATACTGTAACAATATGATATAACCAAGGGACAGCAAAAGAGATGAGAGATAAGATAGTACATTAAGGACAACAATCATTCATTATATGGCTTTTGTTTCAATATCCTGGAGGTCCTTTCAATTAGCATCATACTATATGGCCTTATGTATCAAGGTTTTGCTCTATTGCAAATCTCTGCTAGTAGAGCCCAAGGTTTCTACTGATTATGACAAATGAGGGAAACAATTGAGCCTAAGTTCCTTTGAGTCTGGCTTACTCCATTTCCTAACAAATGGGTCGATGTAGTTTTTTCTGACAGCAGCATAGAATTCCATTGTGTACAAATACCACATCTTGTTGATCCACTCATCAACTGAGGGACATCTGGGTTGGTTCCATATCTTTGCTATGGTAAATAGTGCTGCAATGAACATTGTTGGGCTAGTGGATTTGGTATGCCCTAGTTTCTGGATGGTTGGGTAAATGCCAAGTAGTGGAATTGTTAGGTCATAGGGGAGCTCTATGTTTAGTCTTTTGAGGCACTGCCATACTGTTTTCCATAGTGGTTGAATGAGTTTGCACTCCTACCAACAGTGTAGTAGTGATCCCTCCTGGCCACATCCCCTCCAGCATCTGTTGTTATTAGTTTTCCTGATTCTGGCCATTCTAACTGGAATGAGGTGGAATCTTAGAGCTGTTTTGATTTGCATTTCTTTTATGACCAGAGATGTTGAGCATTTCTATAGGCCATTTTAATTTCTTCTTCAGAGAAGACTCTCTTTAAGTCTTTGGCCCATCTTTTAATGGGATGGTTGCTACTTTGGAGATTAGTTTTGGAGTGATTCAATTTTTTGAGTTGTTGATATATTTTAGATATGAGGCCTTTGTCTGCTGTATGCTTGGTGAAGATCTTCTCCCACTCTGTAGGCTTCCTAATTAATTTACTAGCTATGTCCTTTGCCATACAGAAGCTCTGCAGTTTAATGCAGTCCCACTTATCCAGACTTTCTCTGATTTGTTGTGATTCTTGGTCCTTATTAAGAAAGTTTCGACTTGTGCCAAGGAGACCTAGTGTATCTCCTATCCCTTCTTGTAAAGTTTTCAGTGTGTCAGCTTTTACCTCGAGGTCTTTGATCCATTTGGAGTTAATTATAGTGCAGGGAGACAAAGAAGGATCCAACTTTAGTTTTCTGCAGGTGTTTAACCAGTTCTGCCAGCACAACTTGTTGAAGAGGCTATCTTTCTTCCATTCTATTTTTTTGGCTCCCTTATCAAAGACTAGGTGCCATTGGTTTGTGGTTTAATATCTGGGTCCTCAGTTCTATTCCATTGGTCTTCAGGCCTGTTCTTGTGCCAGTACCAAGCTGTTTTGATAATTATAGCTCTATAATCGAGTCTAAAGTTTGGTATTGAAATTCCTCCTGCCTTCCTCTACGCCAACAGTGA
The DNA here is from genome assembly GCF_031878675.1 of Megascapheus bottae. Taxonomy (NCBI): domain Eukaryota; kingdom Metazoa; phylum Chordata; class Mammalia; order Rodentia; family Geomyidae; genus Megascapheus; species Megascapheus bottae. The sequence continues at coordinate 35,327,031 of NC_143510.1, forward strand.
GAGGAATGAGGCAACAATCAGGAAAGCAACTCCTTCCGCAATAGCCTCAAAGAAAATAAAGTACCTAGGAATTAGCTTAACTAAGAATGTAAAGGACTTTTTTGATGAAAACTTTAAAACCCTGAAAAAGGAAATTAAAGCAGAACTAAGGAAATGGAAAAACCTCCCATGCTCCTGGATTGGAAGAATCAACATCGTGAAAATGACAATCTTGCCAAGGGCTATCTACAAATTCAACGCAATACCCATCAATATCCCAATGTCATTCTTGAAAGAAATAGAAGAGGCAATTCAAAATTTCATATGGAATAATAAAAGACCCCGTATAGCAAAAACACTTCTTAGCAGAAAGAACAGCGCAGGAGGAATCTCCTTAATTCTTATGGGACTTGGAATAAAAGTTTCCCTTAACTGAAATTTACCCTGTCAATAACAACAGATATGCTTCTTTGTCTGTCATCAAAAACAAATCATGAAAGGATCACCTCATTCTTGGTTCATTGCTTTACAAAACAGCACGGTAGAACAGGAGGAAGTGTGTTAAATTCAGTCTATGCTCTGATGACTATGACCTTTAGTGCCTGAAGAAAATCAGTAGCTTATGTAAGGAAAAGAGGATTAAAATGCTTTTGAGGACAGCTCTGGATTTGAACTTGGGGTCTGTGTTTGCTACGTAGGAACTCTTCCACATAAGCCACCTCCTAGAAATTTTTGCTATCATTACACCTCAGATAAGATCTCATCATTTTTTTTACCTCTGGGGGTCAGCCTTGGCTCTCAATCCTCCCTGTTTAGGCTCCTAATGGAGCCAGCATGACAGGTGTAGGCCACCAGACTATGCCCAGGCTTTGAAACAGGAAGGGTCTTCTTAACATTTTTGTCCACACTGGCCTCAAACTCTTCCTGAATAGAGCCTAATTTCTAAGCAGGGCTCTGCCATCAGCCTTTTAAGTGGTCTCTTTCCTTTTTTATCCACACCCCAATAATCTCTCAGCTGGAAGGCAGAGTCTTCACAGTGGCCTGAACTTCCCAGGATGGAAAATACAAGATCCACTGGCAACCCTCCAGTCCTAGCCTCTTCTTGCTTCCCCTTCGCCCCCACAGGCTTTGCAGGACAGTACTGCATTCAGAGTGCTGTGTCCCCTTTATCTTCACATCTTTCACAGATGTGTGTGCTTGGTGGCCTTCTCTGGAAGAGGCACTTCCCATGCCCCCAACCTGATCCCCCCAAATCCTTGACTCTATGTGACTGTTCTCCCTACAACTAATCATCTTCCAAGATTGCCTTTTTCCTGTTTGCCTGTTTGTTCATTGCCCTGCTTTTACTAGCATTGAAGGGTCTTCCAGCTCTGTAGAAACAGAACCTGAAACACAGTTCATATTCAAAGCTCTGCTGAATGAGAGAGAGAGAGAGAGAGAGAGAGAGAGAGAGAGAGAGAGAGAGAGAGAGAGAGAGAGAGAGAGAGAGAGAGAGAAGAAAATGTATTTGTTCCTTGCTGGCTCATTTCTAAACATCTAATAAAAAGTAAATACCATGAACCAATAAACCTCCAAGTTGAATAGCTACAAGCTTCCCATTTAACATACACTAGTTAGATTAAGTTACTCAAGTGGAACAGAAAAAATAAATAAATAAATTTCACTGCAAAGCCCAGATGCCAAGTGGTCATTTTGGATAGGTACAAAGTTGAGCAGCTTGCAGGTGACATAATTAGGTGAGTGGGAGCCAGGAAGCTTAGAAAAGACAAGGGAGGCTGTGTAGGACAAATCCACAGCTAGCATTATACCTAATGGTGAACAGCTAAAGCCATTCCCTCTAAAATCAGAAATGAGACAAGGATGCCCACTCTCTCTACTCCTCTTTAACACAGTATTAGAATTCCTAGCCAGAGCAAAAAGGCAAGAAGCAAGCATAAAGGGGATCCAAATAGGGAAAGAGGAAGTGAAACTTTCCCTCTTTGCAGATGACATGATTCTGTATTTAAAGAATCCCATAGACTCCACTCCCAAGCTCCTTGAGCTGATTCAAAACTTTGGAAAGGTAGCAAGGTATAAAATTAACCCTCAAAAATCAACTGCCTTCCTCTACGCCAACAGTGAGAGGAATGAGGCAACAATCAGGAAAGCAACTCCTTTTGCAATAGCCTCAAAGAAAAATAAAGTACCTAGGAATTAGCTTAACTAAGAATGTAAAGGACCTTTTTGATGAAAACTTTAAAACCTTGAAAAGGGAAATTAAAGCAGAACTGAGGAAATGGAAGAACTTCCCATGCTCCTGGATTGGAAGAATCAACATAGTGAAAATGACAACCTTGACAAGGGCTATCTACAAATTCAATGCAATACCCATCAATATCCCAATGTCATTCTTTAAAGAAATAGAAGAGGCAATCCAAAATTTCATATGGAATAATAAAAGACCGCGTATAGCAAAAACACTTCTTAGCAGAAAGAACAGTGCAGGTGGAATTTCCATACCAAACTTTAGACTCGAATAAAGAGCTATAGTGACCAAAACAGCTTGGTAATGGCCCAAGAACAGCCTGAAGACCAGTGGAATAGAACTGAAGACCCAGATATTAAACCACAGACCTATGGCCACCTAATCTTTGACAAGGGAGCCAAAAAAATAGAATGGAAGAAAGACAGCCTCTTCAACAAATGGTGCTGGCAGAACTGGTTAAGCACCTGCAGAAAACTAAAGTTGGATCCTTCTTTGTCACCCTGCACTAGAATTAACTCCAAATGGATCAAAGACCTGGAGGTAAAAGCTGATACACTGAAAACTATACAAGAAGGAATAGGAGATACACTAGGTCTCCTTGGCACAGGTCGAAACTTTCTTAATAAGGACCAAGAATCACAACAAATCAGAGAAAGTCTGGATAAGTGGGACTGCATTAAACTGCAGAGCTTCTATATGGCAAATGACATAGCTAGTAAATTAATTAGGAAGCCTACAGAGTGGGAGAAGATCTTCACCAAGCATACAGCAGACAAAGGCCTCATATCTAAAATATATCAACAACTCAAAAAATTGAATCAATCCAAAACTAATCTCCAAAGTAACAACCATCCCATTAAAAAATTGGCCAAAGACTTAAAGAGAGTCTTCTCTGAAGAAGAAACAAAAATGGCCTATAGAAATACTCAATATCTCTGGTCATAAAAGAAATGCAAATCAAAACAGCTCTAAGATTCCACCTCACTCCAGTTAGAATGGCCAGGATCAGGAAAACTAATAACAACAGATGCTGGAGGGGATGTGGCCAGGAGGGATCACTACTACACTGTTGGTGGGAGTGCAAACTCATTCAACCACTATGGAAAGCAGTATGGCAGTGCCTCAAAAGACTAAACATAGAGCTCCCCTATGACCTAACAATTCCACTACTTGGCATTTACCCAATTGTCCAGAAACAAGGACATACTAAATCCACTAGCACAACGATGTTCATTGCAGCACTATTTACCATAGCAAAGATATGGAACCAACCCAGATGTCCCTCAGTTGATGAGTGGATCAACAAGATGTAGTATTTATACACAATGGAATTCTATGCTGCTGTCCAAAAGAACAATATCGCCCCATTTGTAAGGAAATGGAAAGACTTAGAAAAAATCATATTAAGTGAAGTAAACCAGACTCAAAGATACATAGGCCCAATAGTCTCACTCATTTGTCATAATCAGTAGAAACCTTGGGCTCTACTAGCAGAGATTCACAATAGAAACAAAATCTAGATACATAAGGCCATATAATATGTCACTAAATGTAAGGACCTCCAGGATATAGAAACAAAAGCCATATAATGAGTGATTGTTGTCCTTAATGTACTATGTTATCTCTCATCTCTTTTGCTGTCCCTTGGTTATCTCATATTGTTACAATATTTCACCTTGTTATCTGATATTTTATATATGCTTAATTGGTTATTTGAAATAGGATAGGGAACGAGGGAAATCAATATGAGCGGGGGAAGAGGGGGTAGGAAATGGGGACCATGACATGAGAAAGGGTATCAATATTTGTGAAGTAATGTACCTTCTATCTGGTGAATATAATGTAACCCTTCTATTAATTACAATAAAAAATATATGAAGAAAAAAAAGACAAGGGAATTTGTGTCACCTCTCAGGGCAGTCAACATGCCAGCTCTAGCAGCAGTGTCTTCTGCTTCCTTACAGATCAAAGCCAGGCACTGCCAGCCAGCAGCATGTTCACTTTAGTACATTTCACTTCATAGGTGCCACCCTCCCATCTCGTGCTTAACATTACCTGCAACACTTTCAGCTCACTTACTGGATAGCCCTTTCACATTGGGTCAAAGGAACCATATGCAAATGGGTGCATTTGCCTTTTAATGTGCAAACATACACCAAGAAACCTCCTTCTCAAAGATCAGGGTTCTCTAAAATATATTGTGAAGAGAAAGAAAAGGTGTCTCACATGCACACTCATGGGTATGCACACACACACACACACACACACACACACACACACACACTGTTCAGTTAGTAATTAGTAAGAATCGACTATTGATTTTGTTTTGGAGAAATTCCCCATCTCAGTTTATCTTATGTCCCTGGTGCAGATCTTTCTTGATTCTACATCACTGAGATGATTTGTCAAACCACGGATGTATTTCCAGTCTTAAGATGGGAGGGAAGGTTCAGGAATCAGGGGAAGTACCATTTGTCTGAAATCACACAGGGGGCTTCTCAAACAGTTAAAGGAACTGGAGGAAGGAACCTGGAGGCAGAAAAGTTGGGCATCACCGGGAGTGGGGGTTCATGCCACCAACCCAGCTACTCAGGAAACAGAGACAAGAGAAGTTTAAAACCAGCAACTGGCACAGGTGGTAGTGAAACTTTATCTCAAAAGCAAAAGGTAAGCCGAGCACTGTTGGCTCATGCCTATAATCCTAGCTACTTAGGAGGCTGAGATCTGAGGATTGTGGTTCAAAACCAGCCAGGGATGAAAGTCTGTGATAGTCTTATATCCAATTAGCCACCAGAAAACCAGAAGAGACACTGTGGCTCAAGTGGTAGAACAGTAGCGTTGAGCTGAAAAGCTCAGGGACAATGCTCAGCCAACAACAACAAAAAGCAAAAAGTGCCTTTGCCTGTAACTCGTGCCTATAATCTTAACTGTACGTAAGGCTCAGATCCAAGTATCACAGCTTAAAGCCAACCCAAATAGGAAAGTCTGTGAAACTTCACAGCTATGTGGGAGCAGCAACGATAAAGGAATCTGTCCCATATCTCAGGGTAGTCAGCCCCAAAGCTCCAGGAACACCTACCAGCCTTGTAGTGAAATTTCTCCAATTAACTCCAATTAACCACAAAAAAGCCAGAAGTGGGGCTGTGTCTCAAGTGGTAGACCATTAGCCTTGAGCAAAAGGAAGCTCAGGGACAGACCAACATCAAAAAAGGTAGAAACAATTATATATATATGTATATATATATATACACACACATGTGTATATACATATATGTATACACTCATGTTTGTGTGTGTGAGTACGTGTGTGTGTGTGTGTGTGTGTGTGTGTGTGTGTGCATGCATGGCTAGATTTGGTCTATAGCCCATCCTACTAACTTCTATTTTGTATGACAAAGAGCTAGCAGTGAATAAAACTGGCAAACATCCCCCATCCATGGCTGGTTGCACAGGCATTTAGTCTCAGCTATTGTGAAGGCTGACTTTGAAGGAAGCTTGAGCTCAAGAGTTCCAGATTAACCTGGACAACTTAGCAAGAAAACAGAAACCATTACCTGATCTTTGTCACTGTAATCCCACTGTATATCACAATTTTTTCAACTCAAAAAAAATCCACAAATGGAAGTCCTTGTCCTCTCCCAGAAAACATCTTCTAGCAGGATATATTTAGTAAGCAAATAAATTTTCTAAAATGATAGCAATTAAGTCCTGTGAAAGAAAAACAGCAGGAACATAAAGAGTGACAAGAGACAGGGACATTTATTAGAGGGGATCACAGAAGATGGCATTTATGAGTGGCCTGAATGAAGGGAGAAAATGAGTGCCTCTCCCTCAGGTCCAGAAACACTTGTTGGCATTAAATGATCATCCTGGAGAATCATGTGAACAGCACCATTTGGCAAACACTGGAAGTAATTTCCTATAACCAAAGAACCACCCACAAACAAGAGGAACCCATAATGAAGTGGGTGGTGGGCCATCAAATATCAATATATAAATATTTATAGCTAACACAAGCAGTGAACATTTTACTACACGACATAAATGCGAATACTTCCAGCAGATCCTGGAAAATCCAACACCTCCTCAAGCTTCATTAACGTCCAAGATTCATTCACAACCTTTTCAAATATTTAGCAACGTTGCAGGCCTCTTAAAATAACATTCCTTAACCTAAAGTTAAGGCTCTGTTCTTCAACCTCTGCTGATTATTGTTCCTGACTACACAAGGTTCTTGCAAAGGGTCTTGGTGGGATAGTCAAAGAGGAAAAGGAAAAAAAAATAAAACACATGTAAGCTGGCAAAAGCATCAGCTATAGGAGTTATAAGGCAGTGGGGCCATGAGGAAATAGATATCCTTGTTGAGTCTACTGTGAAGGAAAGCACTGGCCAGAGTCTGACTTAATATACAGATGGAAAGCTGCAGAGAGAAGTTATCTTACAGTCTCCTCTGAACCATCCCCTTGTTGGCTAGATACCACATAAGCTCAAGTTCACAAAAAGCTAAAGTCTTCGGCAACATCTTGCTGCTTACTAGGTTTAGAAAACCCATTTGTAAGCTTAAGTCATAGTCCATCCAAGAAATATGTGAGATAAAAAAACCTGGGCAGTAGTGGCTCACATCTGTGATCCTAGCTAATTAGGAGACTGAAATCTGAGGATCACAGTTCAAAGCCATCTTGGTCATTAAAGTCTGTGAGACTCTTATATCCAAGTAACTGCCAGAAAACTGGAAATATAGTTGTGGCTCAAAGTGGTAGAGTGTTAGCCTTGAACAGAAAAGTTTAGGGACATGTATCCAGGCCCTGAGTTCAAGCCCAAGGACCAGCAAAAGAAATATATGAGATACAGTATGCCTTCAAAAAACAGATTAAAGCTCTTACAATGTTTCCCTCAATCCTTGAGAAGTTATCTAATGACATTTATACATATCTAATATGGAAATGGAAAAGAAAACATAAAGCCCTAACCTTTCCCCCATTTAAAGAGCCCTCAATATTACTCTGCCTTGATAGTCAATGGTCTCTCTGCATGAGCAACTTTTGTGATTTTTCCCTGGGGGTCGGTGTGCTGTCTGTCCAATATCCCTGTGGGCTTATTGTCCCTAGCCATGGGGAGAAAGAGAGTAAACTTGCAACCATGCTTCAACTGCCGTTCCTTCCTAAAATACTGAATGGACTGAAGTTTCTTTCAAAGTCTGGACTATCTCTGCAAATCAGTATAAGAGCATGATAGTGCAAAAATTCAATATTCTCTTTCCAAGTTGAAAGAGAAGATGGTATTAAAGAATAACACACACGAGCTGGGAGTTTGACCTGGTGGTAGAGTGCTTCCCTAGCATGCATGAAGACCTGGGCTTGATTCCTTGATACCACATACACAGAAAGAAGTCGTAAGTGGTGCTATGGTTCAAGTGGTAGAGTTCCAGCCTTGAGAAAGCCAAAGGCCAGTGCTCAGACCCCGAGCTCAAGCCCGAGACTGGAAAAAGAAAAAAAAAGAATAACAGAGAGAGAGAGAGAGAGAGAGAGAGAGAGAGAGAGAGAGAGAGAGAGAGAGAGAGAGAGAGAGAACTTCGAACATGCATTAACTCGCTGTAATTTCACAACTGTCTGTCATTGCTCTTACCTTCTTCCCTTATAGCACAAGGCCACCTGCCTCAGGAAAATCATGCATGCGTGGCTATCACCCTAGACAACTCATGTACTGTCACCTCTAATTGATTTGCTGGAGGACTTTGAGAATAACTAAGCTGCTCAAAGGCCACCAGCTCCAAATTAGTGCATTTGAACACAGAAGGGTGTGAAATCACTTGGTCATAAAATCCAGGTTGATTTCCCAGGTGTTCAGCTGTTTTGGAAACATTTACCTAAGGGCAGTCTCTGTTTAGAACTTGTCCTCCGAAGGTTAAGTTGAAAACCATGCAGTGAATTCCTGCTGTGTTTTAAGTTCTTTCTGACAGGAATGACACTAGAAAAGACAAATTCTACTACTGGTTAACTGATGTTCTTGAACAACACTTTCTGTATCTTCTTTGTATAGCAGATGTATTTCATAACTACATCTTTAAAATGTTATATTTTATATTATATTTTTAATTATTCTTGTAATTGTAAAGGTGATGTACAAAGAGGGCTTACAGTCACATAAGTCAACTAATAAGTATATTTCTTAACTTTTTTTGCTCTTTCCATCTATTATCTGTGTGTGTGTATGTGTGTGTGTGTGTGTGTGTGTGTGTGTGTGTGTGTGTGTGTGTGTTGATATTAGGGCTTGAACTCAGGGACTGAGCTTTTAGCTTTTGTGTTCAAGGCTGGAACTCTACCATTTGAGCTATACCTCCACTTCTGGCTTTGTGGTGCTTAATTGGAAATAAATGTCTTTTAGACGTTTTTGCTTAGGCTGGCTTTGAACTACTGGCACCTGGCTCCTTCTCTTACTCTAACAGCCAGGTATCAACCAATAAAAGACAATGGGCTTCATTATTTCAGTTCTTTACCCACAGCTACAATTGAAAATTTCCTGTGATCCATGTGCCTTCTTCCAGGAAACAAGTATCATAAGTCAACAAAGGTAGAAGCTTACAGCAGCCTACTGTACAGCTTTTCCATTGGCCAGGGTGATCAACTCACCCTGTGGCAATGACACTGAATGTAGATGGAAAGTATCAGTGAATAGTCATGTTTTATTGCCTTGCTTGCCTCCTCCAACCCCACCCAGGGCCCCAATATTCCTTAGGTTCTTTTAACACTCCCCATCCACATCTAGTGTCAACAACTCCAGTGATAATCCCCAGTGCATTCCCAGAACTGAACGAAGCCTGAAAGTAGCCAGAACTTGTCCTTGCTTCAAAAGCAAGGCACCAGTCCCTCTGCTACATCCTCAAGCATGGCTGCTTCGCGGTAGGAAAAAGTGCAGCTCATGATGTGTGGAATGAGGCCAACCGGCTCCTTTCCACCTCATTAGCTCACCCAACAACAAAAACATCAACTGGATTCATTGGAAAGGTCCAGCAAGGAGAATGACAACTTAAAAAGAAAATACAATGCCCAGGAAGGAGATTCCTAACACTCCCCTAAAGTTTCTGGACATCCAGGAAAAACAGAGTGATAAACATTCCTGCTTTCAAACCTAAGACCTTCCCCCTCAAAAAAATTGACTAATGAATTTAATGCATGCCCAGATTTCCATTACATATATCTCTTTGCTTTTTCCAAGAAGAGAAATTTTTGGCTTATAATCCATGTTCCCTTCTCTGGTCTCTTAAATTCTTGTAGCCAATATATTGATCTAAAAGGTGGTAACTTGTTAAGGCTTGCACCTAGCTACTCAGGAGGTAAGATCTGAGGATAGTGGTTCAAAGTCAACCAGGGAAGAAAAGTCCCCATGAGATTCGTATCTCCAATTAACTATTCAAAAACTGGAAGTGGTGCTATGGCTATGGCTCATTATGGTAGAGCATTAGCCTTGAGCAAAAGAGCTCAAGAACAGCACCCAGGCCCTGAGTGAAAGCCCCACAACTGACAAAATAAAGTTAGCCACAAAGGCTCCCACACTTTTCTGGTGGCAGGTGAGATTTATGTCCCCTCCTTTTGAACCAGGACTAGAACAGATGATCTGACTTCAGCATACCTCAGGAAACCAGAGAGTCTTCAACAAGCAGACTCAAAAATGAAGAGGCAGTGCTGGTCTCAGTTCCAAGCCTGAGTGAGGCCAGCCCAGACACACGGAGGCCAGGACAACCAGATTGTGAGTGATGGATAGAATTACTCACGTGAAGGATCTACTGAAACCCTACCTTTCTCCTAGACCCTAGAGTCTGCTTACCTCAGGACACCTGCATTCATTGCATTTGTTTGTATGTTTGCTTTCTTATTTTTGTACCTGTAATAAAATAGGCTGCCATGTTCTGACTTTTTTTTCTGGATCAGGACTAGTGCTCTACCACTTGAGCCATGCCTCCAGTTCAGCATTTTGAGGGCTAATTGGAAATGGAGTCTCACAGACTTTTCTGCCTGGGCTAGCTTCAAACCACAATCTTCCAGATCTCAACACCAGCACCAGTTTGCACTGATCAGTTCGGTGCCAAGTTTGAACTATTTCTGAGAAGAGACCTGTAATGGTTCAGCGGTACAGCAATTGTGACCTGTGCCCATATAATTTTGTGAAGAACACTCCACCCAACAGTGCCAAAAGCGACCTTTTCCTCTCCATGCTTTCCTCTCACCCAGCTCCAATGTGGGGTAGTTTGTACAACTTAACAACTGTCCCAACACACTCCCCCCAGTTAAAAACCTGGAGCTGTACTGCTCAAGCTTCTGCTTCAGCTAAAATAAAATTTAAAAATAAAACACACCCATGATCAATATTTCAAATTTAGTATCCCTGAAGCCTTACATACTGAGATTCATGGACAAAGTTCCAAAAACAATGTCACCTACTCAAAAGAAAAGAAAACCGCCATACTGACACATTAAGTTCTTGTGAGTGAAGACAGAAAAAAAAATGGAAACTCATCTCATATTCAAGATGAGACCGGTTAATCCTTTTGGATCTAACACTCCTTTGTGTTTCCCCATAGAGTTCTGACAGAACTTCTCCTTAATAAACTCTTCTTCTTTCTCAGGAAAACCTAGGGCTCTTCAACTAGAAATGCAAAGGTTCGATTGTGATTCATTTGAATCTTTCCTAAGAACATGGTAAGGTTGTACAAAGCAACTGTGATTTCTGAACAAGCAGGTGATACTTGCATTTGCAAAGTTAAAAACATGTAACATTGGACTGTCACAATGTTTTCTCTCTATTAGCCTTAATTATAATTATTATCTACTATAGAATTAAAGATAGAACTTTTCCCCCTCTGCTATTCTAAAAATACTCCTTGCCTCATGAATAGACATGGGGCCATTGTGTTTGGAAGTCAGGGGAGTCTGACTCAACACCCACCTCTCTCTATGATCCAATCTATTTTAAGTAAGAATTTAATTGCGTGATTTATCTTTTTTTTTCTTTTTCCTTTTTTCCTTTCCCTGGGATGGTCTACATTTTCCTTGTTACATCCTGGGAGAGATTTCTTAATCTCTAGGTGAATCCCATGTCTCCTTTTACCAGGTAGTATTAGCATGAGGAGAGCTAGTCTCTCCTGTCTAGGTTAGTCCTCACTGGACAGTTTCGGGGGGGTTTTGCCAGTCCTGGCCCTTGAACTCAGGGCCTTGGAGCTGTCTTTGGGTTTTCTCAAGGCTAGAGCTTTACCACATGAGCCACAGCACCATTTCTGGCTTTTTTTTCTACATATGTAGTACTGAGGAATCGAACCCAGGACTTCGTGCACGCTAGGCAAGCACTGTACCACTAGGCTAAACTCCCGGCCCTCATTGGACAGTTTTGTACTACCTCTCATTTATGCAACACAGTAAGCACCTCTCTGTTTTCCTTCAACCTCTTGGCAGCTGTTTTCCTGGGTAATGCTTTATTAGTTATCTATTTTGATTATAATAACTATGGCGTGTCTAGTAAAGGTGGCTAGGATGGTTAAGTGCATAGAACACAACTGGGCACTGGTGCCACTTGCCTGTAATCCTACCTACTCAGGAGACTGAGATCTGAGGGTCGCAGTTCAAATTCAACCAGGACAAAAAATCTGTGAGACTCTTCTCTCCAATTAACCACCAGAAAACTGGAAGTGGAGCTGTGATACAAGTGGTAGAGTGCTAGCCTTGAGTGAAAACACTCAGGGACAGTATAGAAGACATCCCAATGTTTATTAACTGACATCATTACTAGAAGTCATAGTACTTGCTTTAGAGAACACAGAAGGAAATAAGGCACAATTCCTTTCTCATATTTGTAATTCTTCCACTCAAGTTAACAGCTATTTTTACTGAGCTCGTTATGTGCTAGGCATCATTTGAGATAAAACTATAGAAAGTGGAACAAAAGATGGTGCCAAAACACTAGGGACCCAGCATAGCTCTCTCCCACTAAAATAAATAAATAAATAAATAAATAAATAAATGGAGGAGGAGGAGGAGGAGAGTTGGCGAGTCTCAGGAGCCAACTATCCTAAGAATTCAACAACTACAAACACAGGAAGCAACAGAGAACTATCTGAACTGGAAAAGAAAGCAGGTAAAGCTTCTAACCAATGTGCTCAAAGAATAAGAAACACACAAACCAGGAAGGCGCCTTCAACACTGCCCATAGCCAGACCAGGATCAGTGAGTAGCCCACCGGGATCTCCCACCCCGTCGGGAGAGCAGTGCTGGTGAGAAAATACAGGACTTAATCCAGGCCCTCCGCCCCACAAGGAACCTAGAGTCCTGCCCCTCCCCCAACAGCCCTCTGCCCCAAGCCATTGAGACTGGAGAAGGTCGGGCGCTAAGACCCAGCACCTCAACAGCGGGTGGGGATGTGTGCACATGCACCGTGTGTGCACCAAGACCTGGCTGGGCCCTCTACTGCTGGGAGCTTCTGGCAAGCCAGCAAAAGTGGAGCTGCCCAGCCCTGGGCTTCCACTGGGAATCAGGGGTGTGCTCCCCTTCTACAGAAAAACAGAAGGAGCAGGGATAGCAACCCTGAGCCACCGTGCTGAGCTGGAAGGCTGAGCAAAGGCTGAGCAACACTCTGAGAGCTAGAAAGGCACTGCTTTGCCCTACTGCGGAAAACCCCAAAGAACACATCCTCAGCCCGGCCAGCCTCTGGGAACAGAGTGGGCAAATCAGTACCACTTGGGCTAGCTAGCTGAGACCCTGAATTGGGGGTACACTCCACCCTGCTGCAGTGGTGCTATCTAACTAGGATGCAATTTCATTATTGGGCTGAGAATCATGCATAAGCACAGATCCTGAGAGAACTACCAGCCCCAAACCAAGCAAAGACCGCCACCTATCGGCCACCCACAGACCAAACAAACGGCAGCAACTGGCAAGCCCTGAAGTACCAATGCAGAAATCACAGAGACAAACCACTAAAATTATAAATAATCAAGGTCCCATGCAAACCCCAAAAGGAACTAAAGGTGACAAGATGAGAGACAAGACACCACACAAAGAGATGATACTGAAGAGATGGGAGACAAGACACCACTCAAAGAGATGATAATAGACCTGAACAAAGAAATAAAGAGGACCCCCAAAACAAGTCTAGGAATATAAACAGGAAATTGTCAAGGAATTTCTCAATTTTCAAAGAGAAGTGGAGACAAGAATATACAAAGTGTATACTTCTTTAAATAGAAAGATGAACATCCTCAGATCAGACATGATGGGCTCAATGTCCACAATAGAAATCAAAATAGAACCTACAGGTAATAGAATAATTGACATGGAAAACAGAAGGAATGGAAGATAAACCACAAGAGCTGGAACAGGGAATCATCAATCTGGAAAAATCACTCAGAATTCACCAAAGAGAAGTCCAAAAATGGGCACACATGGCCAAGAAATCTAATCTTTGTATAACTGGAGTTGATGAGGTGGAGGAGCTTCAAGTGTAGGGAATGCAACACTTACTCAAAAACTTCCCCAAAAAAGAAAAAGAAAACTTCCCCAGTCTAAGAAGAGAAATTCTCACCACATAACAGAAACCTATAAAACACCTAATAAACAAGACTCCAGAAGGAACTCTTTCAGACACATCATAGCAAAAACATTAGACCTGAATACTACGGAGTTGATCCCAAACGCTGCAAAAAAAAAAAGAGCTATACTACAATGGAAAGAAAATCAGAATCATTGCAAACCTCTCCATGCAAACCCTCAATGCAAGAAGAGCATGGAAAATATCATCCAAGCCCTGAAGACCAACCATTGCCAACCTAGACTAATATATCCAGGAAAATTAGCATTTACATTCAAAGGAGAAACAAAAATATTTCATAACAAAGAAGAATTAGAAGAATTCATGCACACTAAACCAGCATTACAAAAATATTAAATAACCAAGAACAAAGAGCAAAACAGCAGGAAATCACACAAAGAAGTTATCACCTATAGAAAAGTAAGCACAAAGTGGGGGCAAAGAGAGAGAGGAAAACACTGAAGGAATAATAAATAATGACAAAGAATGCTGACCACTTCTTCATAATTACCCTAAGTGAGAACAGGCTTAACAATCCAATCAAAAGAAAAAGAATAGCAGATTGGATTCGAAAACAAGATCCATCAATATACTGTCTCCAAGAGACCCACTTCACTGCCAAAGGCAGAAGCAAACACCAAGGGATGAAAAAGAATTTTTCATTTCAACACACCATTCAAAAAAAAAAGCAGGTATAACAATCTTAATCTCTGACAAAATCTGTCTGTAAAATCAGTACATAAACATGAAGATGGCCAATACTGTTAGGTCCAACTGGAAGAAATGACTTCTTCCCTTGGCTCTCTCCCCCTGCACCCTGGAAATCCCCGCCCAGCACCTGTAACCCTGGCAACTGGCATGCCTGGGGGCAGTGGGAGGTCCCCAGTCTGAAGTATTTCCCCATCCTCTGAGATCACATCCACTTCCGCTGTGGCCACACCCCTCCCCCTATATAATCTCTCACTTCTCCCCCTAAGCTCTCTTGCTCACCCAACTCCATCTTGGGGGGCAGGAGTCTGCTCTTTCCTCACACAATAAACCCTCTTCTCCTGAACTGCATGGAGTTTCCTTTCTGCAGACCTTACATTTGGTGCCATGACTCGGATGGGGGAGGTCAGGAGTGGCTGAATCCCCTCCATTTCTCCGGGGTCAATCTGCCTTCTGTTCCCCCTCCTTCGAACCAGAGAAAGGAAACTCCACTCCTGGACCTCTGCCTTTCCCATTGCTGGCCTTGCATTCACTACAATGTTTCCTGTCTGCACCTGGTGAGTGACTCCTGCCTGCAAGCCTCTTTTTCTGTCTCCTTTAACACCCCCTGCCTAGGGCTCTCGCCCTGTGTCTAGTTTAAGACCCCGTACCCCCACCCCCCAATCTGTTCTGGTGAGATTGGATTCCCCCTCCCCACACACACACACACACACACACTACTTTCCCACTCAACATCCTTATTGACTCTATCCAATGATGTCCTCACTGACTCCACCCCCTGTCCATCCGACTGGGTCCCATGTTCAGTGACTCCACCCCCACTCACCACTGACTCCACCCCTCCCTGGTGTCCTCACTGGGCCTCCCCCCCTTCCCCCATCCTCACTAACTCTTCCCCCTCCTCACTGACCACCCCCCCATCCTCTCAGACTTCATTTCCTCTTAGTGTTTCTTATTACAATGGGGTCTCATCAGTCTCACCCAAGCTAGGACACCCCCTTGGCATATCTTTTACGCTCTTTAGATGTTCTGCTACTCAGAGACTCCATAAAGCCAAAACGGCTCATCTTTTATTGCAATTGTGTCTGGCTAAAGTACAGGCTAGACAATTGGTCTCAATGGCCCCATAACAGGACTTTGGATTATAATATTCTCAGGATTTTAGACAGTTTCTGCCTACGCAATGGTAAATAGCCAGAGGTTCTATATGTTCAGGCTTTCTTTGCTCTCCATGCTTGCCCTTCTCTCTACCAATCCTGCTCAACTTCCCCTATCCTTCTGGCACAGGGGCATCCTGTCCCTGCCAAATCACCTAAGAGCCTGGAGCCTCTGCCTAAACCTAAAGTGCCTGATCCCCTGCTCAACATTGAAGACTCTGCTTCTCTTCCCCAAGCTGAACCTTTCCTTCCTTCTCCTCCCCCTTCATCTCCTTTTTCCTCACCTCCCGAAGCTCACACCCAATCCTTCACTGGTGTCTCACAGCCTCCAGCAGCCTCCTTATTTCCTCTGCGAGAGGTGGCAGGGGCAGACAGAATTTTTGGTGCATAGGCCCCCTTTTCAATGACCCATCTTTCCCAGATTGAGAAGCGACTGGGATCTTACTCCCAAGACCCTAGTAATTATACCAAAGAGTTTAAATACCTTGTTCAGACTTATAACCTCACCTGGCATGACTTATATACAGTCCTGTCCTCTACCCTTACCTCTGAAGAAAAGGAAAGAGTTTGGGTTGCAGCCCAGCACATGCTGATGAAATCCACCACCTAGACAATACTTTCCCAGTAGGGGCAACGGCTGAGCCCAGGGAAGAGCCCAAATGGGGTTATGAAAAAAATGCTCCTGGGAGGGTTATCAGAAATAGGATGGTAACCTGCCTGGTAGCTGGCCTCCAGAAGGCAGCCCACCATGCAGTCAACTATAATAAACTAAAGGAGGTTACCCAGAAACCCAATGAAAACCCTGCCGAATTTCTTGATCGCCTTACAGTGGCACTCTAGCATTATACTAAGCTGGACCCAGAGTCAAAAGAAGGTACAGTGGTCCTTAATACCCATTTCATTTCCCAATCAGCTCCCGAAATTAACAAAAAGTTGAAGGACCTCTAGGATATAGAAACAAAAGCCATATAATGAATGATTGTTGTCCTTAATGTACTATGTTATCTCTCATCTCTTTTGCTGTCCCTTGGTTATCTAATATTGTTACAGTATCTCACTTTGTTATCTGATATATTGGATATATTTGTATTTGGTTATTTGAAATTGGATAGGGAAGGGGGGAAAACAAGATGAGGGATGGGGGTGGGGGGAGGGAAATGGGGACCAAGACATGAGAAAGGGTATCAATGTATGTGAAGTAATGCACCTTCTATCTGGCGAATATAATGTAACCCTTCTATTAATTACAATAAAAAAATATATGAAGAAAAAAGTTGAAAAAGGCTGAGGATGGCCTTCAAACCCCGCAAGGAGATCTGGTGAGCATGGCCTTTAAGGTTGTTAACAACCGGGAGGAACAGAAAAAAGCTGATAAGGCTGCCCATAATAGAAAAAATTGCCAGCTCCTGGCTGCTGCCCTTCGGGCTCCTCAAAGAAGAAGCGCCCAATGCACACCACCCAGACCATGCTTCAAGTGTGGCAAGGAAGGCCACTGGGCAAGAGCTTGACCTACTCTACAACCACCATCTGGACCCTGCCAAAGTGTGGACAGCCGGGACACTGGGGAGTCGACTATCTCTCCTCGTCTCTACAAGGTGGGCCAGTCCCTCCCATACCCCCCACACATGGGGAGAAGCCCAACTTATCCAAGATACTCAGCTTGGCAACAGAAGTATGATGGTGCCCAGGGCCGCTGGATCCCACAAGCATCACAATGGAGGAGCCCAGGGTATATCTCCAGGTTGCAGTCAAGCTACTTGCATCCTTTCTTTTGGATTGGGGAGCCAGTTATTCGTTGTTACCTGAGTATTCCAGCCTGTCTTTTCCCTCCCCAATCTCAGTGGTGGGTGTAGATGGCCTTCTTACGTGCTCTGCAACTACCCATGTAGAATAGATAACTTTCCTTTTTTACATTCCTTTCTAATCTTACCCCGCTGTCCCATATCCAAGGCTCCCTCAGCCCCTTAAAGCCCTTTTCCTCTCCCCCAATTTTGCCTGAGGATTGAGTCTTTCTTAAGACCCTTAATCTGTCTGGTTTACATCCCAAGTGGACTGGCCCTCATCAGGTCCTGCTGACCGCTCCCACTGCAGTTTAGCTCAACGGACAGCCACAGTGGTTTCTTCTGTCAAGAGTGAAAAAAAGTGAAAAAAGCTCCTGCTCTTGCCCCTTCTATGACGCCAAGGTGTCTCACATCCCTGAAGAAGATGGCACCCCGCCTCTTAAGACTTCTTTTGAATTTCATCCAAGGACACATATGCACATTTATGACCATGGAACTGTTACTGCTCCTTCTGGATGGACAGCATCCCGCCTTCTACCCTCAATATCAACGCTCCTCATCAGCAGGAAGTAGCCAGAAAGAGTCAGCGTCCCTTTACAACTATCAGAAGGCGGGAATGTTAGGTCCACCAGGAAGAAATGACTTCTTCCCTTGGCTCTCTCCCCATGTACCCTGGAAATCCCCGCCCTGCAACTGTAACCCTGGCAACTGGCATGCCTGGGGGCAGTGGGAAGTCCCCCAGTCTGAAGTATTTCCCCATCCTCTGAGATCACATCCACTTCCACTGTGGCCACACTCCTTCCCTTATATAATCTCTCACTTCCCGACCTAAGCATTCTTGCTTGCCCGACTCCATCTTGGGTGGCAGGAGTGTGCTCTTTCCTCACGCAATAAACCCTCTTCTCCTGAACTGTGTGGAGTTTCCTTTCGGCAGACCTTACAAATACATATTAGTAAAGGGGTCAATTCATAACCAGAATATTACAGTTATAAACATTTACTCTCCAGCATGGGAATACCAAAGTATTTCAAGCAAACTCTCATAGAGCTACAGGACAAGACAGATGCAAATACAGTCATACTGGGAGATTTCAACATGATACTCTCACCAAAGGACAGATTAGCCAAGCAAACATATGCAAAGAAACCTCTGGATTAAATGACACCATAACCCAGCTGGCAGACATCCAGAGTTTTCCACCCAATGACACTCTACAGCCCACAGAACATTCTCCAAAACAGATCATACAATAGTTCACACAAAGAGTTCATACAAGAGGACTGATATAATCCCCTGCATTCTGTCTGACAACAGTGAAATCAGACTAGTTCTGAACAACATAGTAGAGCAGAAAAAAACACTCATTCATAGAAGTTAAGACACTTCTGAATACTACCTGGGTTACAGAACAAATCAAAAAAGAAACTGAGCACTTCCTACAACACAATGAAAATGAAAATACATCACAAAGGAACTTATGGAACACAGCAAAAGCAGTCCTAAGGGGAAAATATATTGCCCTAAGAGCCCATATTAAAAAGACAAAAGAAATTCATGTAACTAACCTAAAGAAGCAATTAAAGCACCTAGAGGAGCAAGAAAATGTTAACTCTGAAACAACTAGAAGGACAGAAATAGCAAAAATAAAATCTGAAATATCTGAGATTGAAATAAGATCTACTATACATAAAATTAATTAATTCAAAAGCTGGGGTTTTTTTTTAAAGATTCCACAAAATTGACAGACCCCTGGCAAGAGTAATCAAAAAAAGAAAAGAGGAGACTCAAATGAACAAGATTAGAGATGCCACGGGAATATTCACAAGCAATATACCATATATTCAGATCATCATGAATATGTACTTCCAGGGCTTATATTCAATGAAACAGGAAAATTTAGAAGAAATGGATGATTTTTTTAAATAAACACAGGCTTCCCACATTAAACCAAGAAGATATGTCAACTGAACAAACTAATTTCATACAATGAGATAGTGGAAGCAATCAGAAACATCCAACTGAGAAGTACCCAGGCCATGATGGTTTCACTATAGAATTCTATAAGATTTTAAAGATGAGTTAATATCTATACTCTTGAAGCTCTTCTGAAAAATAAAAGCAGAGGAAGCCATCCCAAACTCATTCTATGACACTAATATCACATACATCCCAATCCAGGGAAGGACCCAACAAAAAAAGAAGATTACAGACCAATCTCTCTGATGAACACAGATGCAAAGCTCCTCAATAAAATATCAGCCAACAGAATCCAGAAACAAATTTAAAATTTTATACACTATGATCAAGTAGGCTTCATCCCACACATCCAACACATGCAAGGCTGCTTCAACATGTATGAATCAAATAACATATCATATTACTAGAGCTAAGGTTAAGAATCATATGATAGTTTCTCTGGATGCTGAGAAGGCATTTGACAAAATACAACATCCATTCATGTTGAAAGCACTAGAGAAAATAGGAATAGGAGGTACATTCTTTAAAATAATTAAAGCCATATATGACAGACCTACAGCTCATACCAAACTAAATGAAGAAAAATTAGAACTATTTACTTTAAAATCAGTAACAAAACAGGGATACCCACTCTCTCCACCTCTCTTCAGTATAGTGCTGGAACCATTAGCCAGAGAAATAAGGCAAGAGAAGGACATCAAAGGGATCCACATAGGGAAAGAAGAAATTAAACAATCCCTATTCACAGATGGCATGATCTTACACCTGAACAAGCCAATAAATTCTACTCCCAAACTCTTAGAACTAATAAAACACTTTGGCAAAGTGGTAGGATACAAAATCAACCTTCAAAAGTCAGTAGCCTTTCTGTATGCCAACAATACACAAACAGAAGGAGAAATGAAGGAAATGATCCCACTTGCAATAGTCCCAAAAGAATAAAATATTTAGAAATTAACCTAACAAAGAATGTAAAGAAATTGTTCAATGAAAACTGTAAAAGCTTAAAGAAAGAAATCAGAGGATACCAGGAAATGGAAAGATATCCCATGCTTAGGGAAGGGAGAAGCAACAGTGTGAAAATGGCCGTACTGCCAAAATTTTTATACAATTTCAATGCAATCCCCATCAAAATCCCAAGGAACCTTTTTTTTGCCAGTCCTGGGGCTTGAACTCAGGGCCTGAGCACTGTCCTTGGGCTTTTTCCTCAAAGCCAGCGCTCTACCACTTGAGCCACATTAGCACTTCCAGCTTTTCTATGTATGTGGTACTGAGGAATTGAATCTGGGTCTTCTTGCATGCTAGGCAAGCACTCTACCACTAGGCCAAACTCCCGGCCCTCTAATGTAGGATTTTAAGACTTGTATCATTTATCTTTTCCTCATTTCCAAAGAAAGTTCACCAACAACTCCATCTTCACTTTCCAACAACCTTAAGTCCTGGAATAGTCTTAAGGAGCACTCCAGCAAAATGGCCAAGAATCAATTACACCTTCCCAACACAACAGCTCTGCATATTCCTCATCACTATCTGGATAAGCACCAATTCACTCTCAGGTGACTCAATTCCCTCACCTCAGCTCAAAACCCAAGTGCAACAAACATTCTAACACGGAGAAGAGGAGTTCTGACTACCAGAACACTGCCCAGGATGCAAAATGGACGAACAGATGAGTGCTAAGCAAGAAAATATCAGAACCTAAATCACAATTAACTTATTCCAGGGGTTACCACAAAACTCTGGATGTTAGTCTCCTCAGCAATATCAGCCAATACCAAAGACTTGAATGTTGTTGGAAATTTTCTGGTTATCATAACAGTTTAGCATAATTTAGATTGATGTTGCCTCTTCTATGCAAAATAGCTAAGTTTGGAAGTGTAATAGGAATATGTTCACATACTCCAGCCATAATGGAAAGAAAACTTAGTCTATTGCTAACACTTTTCACTTTATTACATCAATGTTGGCCAAAAAGTCTGAAACTTCATCTTAGTAGAAAAATCTGGACATGGTTGTTCACATTTGTTATGTCATCCACAGCAAAGATAAATAGATAGATAGATAGATAGATAGATAGATAGATAGATAGATAGATAGATAGATTTTTAAAAGCCAGACTCAAAAAAATAATCAGAGCACAGAAAGCTAGAGGCATGGTCAAGTGCTAGAACTCATGGTCAAGCCTTGAGTTTAAATCCCAGTACCAAAAAAAGTAACATTGTTAAGAAAGAATATGTACCTGAGTATGGCAGTTCCTCAAAATACTAAACACAGAGCTCCCATATTACCCAACAATTCCACTCCTAGGCATTTACCCAATGGTCCAGATGCAAGAAATACTAGATCCACTAGCACAATGACATTCATTGTAGCATTATTTTACCATAGCAAAGATATGAAACCAACCTAGACGCCCCTCAGTAGATGATCAGATCAAGAGGATGTGGTACTTATACACAATGGAATTCTATGCTGACATCAGAAAGAATGACATCACACCATTTGTAAGGAAAGACTTGGAAAAAATCATATTAAGTGAAGTAAGCCAGACATAAGCTCAATGTTTTCCCTCATTTGTAATAATTAGTACACATACAGGATTCTTCTAGCAGAGGATTACAATAGCTCAAAACCTGGGTACATAAGGTCATATAGGATGAGACTAAATGAAAGGATCTCTAGGATACGGAAACAAGAACTTTATCTTATGTGATTGTTGTTCTTAATATACTATGTTATTTCTCCTCTCTTTTTTTTTTTTGCCAGTCCTGGGCTTGAGCTCAGGGCCTGAGCACTGTCCTTGGACTTTCTCAAGGCTAGAGCTCTACCACTTGAGCCTTAGCACCACTTCTGGCTTTTTTCTATGTATGTGGTACCGAGGAATCGAACCCGGGTCCTCATGCATGCTAGGCAAGCACTTTAACCACTAGGCCAAACTCCCGGCCTCTCCTCTCTTTTTTTGCCCTTATAGTTAATCTCATACTGTTACTATATCTGACTTTGTTACCTGATATATTATATATATGTTTATTTGAAATAGGAAAGGGTAAGAGGGAAAACAAGATGATAGGGAGGGTGTGGGAGGATGGAAATGGGCACAAAAACATGAGAGGGGTTATCAATGTATGAGAAATAATGCATCTACTATCTGATGAATGTAACTGTAACCCTTCTATACATTATCCCAGCAATAAAAAAGAATATGTGCCATAATGAAATTCATTATTTTGTACAATTAACATATTAATATGCTTTAATTTTTTAAAGTCTCTGTCTAGGTGCCAGTGGCCACTACTTGAGATGTTGGGATGATGAAGCCAGTCTGTACAGAAATCTCTTTGCAAGACTCCCTTCCCCAACAAGTGCTGGGCGCAGTAACACACACCTATGACAAGCCATGACAGGAAGTCTAAAGCTGATGACCCAGGCATTTGCATCCAGTCATGAAGCAAAACCCTACTTCAAAAATAATCCGCACAAAAAAGGGCTAGAAACATGGTTCTTCAGTAAGCACCTGTCAAGCAAGTGTAAGGTCTGAGGGTTTAAACCCCAGTACTTTAAAAAAACAAAGAAGAAGGAGAATAAAATCCAGGCCCCCAAAATCATACCTGTAGATCTAAATAACCCAGAAACCTCCCACTCTGAGACCACTGCTTCAAGTCATACCATTGGCAAATTTTGAGTAAGAAGAAATATGTCATGATCATAAATATGTAGTCATATTCACATTTCATTGACAATATCTACTTGAGCCACTGGGGAAAACTTGAATCTTCCCACCCCTACCCCCACCTCACAAAATCTAACTCGTTTCTTAATTCCTGTCTTTAACAGCAAAGTTTTGTTTTGGTCAGGTAGAAAATGACCTTGCTGGTTCTATTTATTATTTAACAGAACTCAAGTCTCCCAAATCCCTGTCATAATCCATAATAAAACAGAAAGAACAAAACTTAATCGGCTGTAAATGTACAGTAGTTAGCATTCACCACAAAATGCTAATAATATTTCCAGAATGCCATTTCTCTTCCTGGCCTTTTGACCAAGTTGGTTAATGGACTGAGACTCAGGAAATAATGGAAATAATTTAGGCTAAGCACTTTGCAACCAGGAGTCAACCTTGAGATAAATTGTATCCGGGTAACCATGGCCTAACCACGGCCCAAGAAAGAGATCTGGCCACGAGAGCTAACCAACACAGCCATTCCTGCCCAGGAAGAATCAAATGCTTCGAGCACAGATGCAAACATGCACCATTTGTGTGCTAAGCCTGTGTTCTTAACAGAATATACTACAAAATTAGTCTACAGCTCATGCCTGTACACAATCATTGAATCCTATGGCTTAAGAAATGTTCTGGCTGAGCTGGGTGCAGTGGCTCACGCCTGCAATCCTAGATACTCAGGAGACTGAGATCTGAGGATCAAGGTTCAAAGCTAGCCCAGGCACTACAAAACCATGAGACTCTTATCTCCAATTAATCTCTAGAAAAATGGGAAGTGGGGCTGTGGCTCAAGGGTCAGTGCCCAGGCCCAGAGTTCAAGCCCTTGGTCCATTGTGGGGCTTGAACTCAGGGCCTGCTCAAAGGTAGCACTCTACTACGGTAAGCCAAAGTTCCACTTTCAGTTTTCTGATGATTAATTAGCGATAGGAATCTCACCAACTTTCATGCCTCGGCTGGCTTCAAACCACAATCTTCAGATCTCAGTCTTAGCCCAGTGAATAGCTAGGAGTAGTGGCATAAGCCACTGGCAACAGCCTCCAGAGACTTCTTTCCAATTATCACCAAAAGGCCAGGAATGAGTGTGGCTCAAGTGGTAGAGCTCTAGACTTAACTAAAAAGCTCTAAGACAGCACCCAGGTCCTAAATTCAAGCCCCAGGATTGGCACATGAACACACATACACCACACACGCTTGCTTGTGTGTGCACACATACACACACACACACACACACACACACACACACTTCTAAAAGATACTGCAGGGGCACAAAACTCACTTGTTCTGAGACATGCGGATGCTAACCACTGAGCAATGACCCTAAAGCTAAGAGAATCACTGAGATTATTTTCTAAAACACTTGCCATTAAAGTTCTTTTTTCCTCGGCTGGCAGCGTTGTTTCAATGAGAGGAAATGCATGATTTCTTCTCCCAGATAGGGAGCCTCTTGTAAGTACCCCAATCCATATTCAGACAACACGCAGCCGCTGCTTCCTCTGAGACTGAAAAGATGAAGAGACGGGGAGCCTGCCCTGCCCCCGCGGTCAGTAAGGAAATACAACACCGTCCCCCCGATCAGAGCGAGAGCCCACACTTCCTCCCTCCCTTCCTCCTTCTTTCCTTCCGATCTTTCTTCCTCCCTTCTCTCCTCCTTTCCTCCCTCCCTCCCTCTCTCCTTTCCTTCCACCCTCCTTCTGTACATCCCTCCTTCCCTTCCTTCCCTCCCTTCCTCCCTCCCTTCCTCCCTCCCTCCCTTCCTCCCTCCCTCCCTTCCTTCCTTCCTTCCTTCCCTTCCTTCCCTCCTTTCCTCCCTCCCTTCCTCCCTCCCTCCCTCCCTCCCTCCCTCCCTTCCTTCCTTCCTTCCTTCCTTCCTTCCTTCCTTCCTTCCTTCCTTCCCTCTATGGAGACCAATGTGACATGCAGTCCTTCCTCAGCCTTGTCCATTGCCCTGCACTTGGCCTTGCCCTTGAGAGATGAGAGGAAGGAGAACATTCCCCCGCTGCAGCGTCTGTTCCTTTCCCTCTTATTTAAGAATCACAGTGATGATGAGCCTGTCCGCAAGTCATGGTGAAAAGGTAATGCGGGGCACAAAGGGGCGAAACGACTGTGTCTAGGCAGGTGTGACGGTGTTAGTGGAAGTGAGAGAGGGTGATTTTCCCAGTGGGCCAGGAGGATGCCTTGGTAGCGGGCAGTCTCTGCTCTCCCCTTCACAAAGAGCCATGGTACCAATGAAATGGAGACTTGTCACACTCAGGTCAGACAGAGGTTTGACAGGAGCTAGCTCTTCATCTCACCAGTGCTTCTCACCTTTGCCTACAGAGCTGAACAAATACCAAAGTCAGGTGAGAGACAGTGCCCTGGCCTCTACCACGGGAGGCCATGTAAAGAGGACACATATCTATGTGCCATCCCTAATGAGAGGGCCAGAAGAAAGGAAGACAGATAAAATCGTAGGGTAATTTTTCAGTGGCATTGGGAGTTTTCACCCCATAGAGTAAATACCAATCGGTGCACAAAGCAAACTTCCTGACTAGACTTACTAGCTGACATCATCACTTACACACACACACACACACACTCGTACAAATATCTGCACCCATACACATTCTAATTCAGTACTCTAGCTGACCCACAAAAACACAAATGTCTTATCATTCCACTATTCAAGAAAGAACAGTAAAGACCCAGCTTCATTAGCTCATTAGCTTATGATATTTTTTACAGGAAGCGCTAACCACACCTAGAAACATGACGGGTTTACATACACTAATGTGAATATATGGAATTAAGGAAAATGCATTAGTAAAATTCCACTTGGTTTGTTTAATATGTCTATAGACACATTTACAATTATGTACAGGGCTCTATTTGGCTATTCTAAGCCTCACCTGCTCTCTAGTGGCCAAAAATAGGTGGTGCAAGAAAATTATTTTTCAAAACTGCATACAATTAATTCATTTTTTATATATTTTTATGGTAATTAATAGAAGGGTTACATGATATTTGCCAGATAGATGGTGCATTAATTCCCATACATTGATACCCTTTAATTCATTTTTAACCTGCCACATATTGTCACACATTACATTACATGCACATTACATGTCTCATTAAAAGAAAACCCCCTCCTAGAATAGTAGTTATGCTGTCTACCCAATTGTTATTCTTAAATAAAATAGCAATTCCTTATGAAAAATTAGATCTAAGATAATTCAATTGAGTGTCCCTGTGAGGTACAGGAATACACAATTAGTGCCTTCAAAAAAAACTCATCCTCAGTTAAAACTAACGCAAGGCACAAAAACACGATCACATCATACATGTTCTGCACGATCATTTATAATAGAAAAAAACAGACATGTTCAATTCCCTTAAATTAAACAGTGCAGAACCATCATGGCATGAAATCCATTAGCAAAGAAAAGGCAGATCTCAAGAAAGATGGCAGCCCAGACACTGGTAGTTCATGCCTGCAATCCTAGCTACACAAGAAGCTGAGATCTAAGGATCACCATTTGAAGCCAGCCCAGAAAAGTCCATGAGACTCTTATCTCCAATAAATTACTCAGAGAAAGCTTTAGGTGGGGCTGTGATTCAAGTGGTAGAGCGCTAACTTGGAGCGAAAGGAAAGGAAAGGAAAGGAAAAGAAAAGAAAAGAAAGGAAAGGAAGGAGCTATGGAAATAAACCTGGGAATGACTTACCCTTAACTCCCAACCCCCTCAACTCTACCGGAAAAGCAGCTACCTTTGTTTTTACAAAACAAAACCAAATTGTTACAGTATCCAGATATTCCCAGGAATAAATCTCAAGGGTTTTTGGAGGCTACTGCACACCCAACATCATCATGTCTCCACGGGATAAAACTTTGAAGACGTTCTCAACAGTGAGCTCCTTCATTTCACAGGGCACTTGGCATTTCTGACATCATAGCTCAGCCTGTGCTTTCCACTGTGCTGCCTCTGCTGCCCTCTTGTGGAGAAATGTGGTGCAAAGTCCAGGAGGCATAAGCATAAATTGCAGTTAACCTGGCTTCTAATTCAGACAATCAATCCCACCTATTGTCCTCTTTACTCTTCTCTTAACCTTTCACCTGCTTTGTGACTACAGAAGGCCAACATATGTTCTCCTGTCCAATTGACATAGCAGAGAGAATTCTAGAACAATACATGGAGATCTTAGTGCTTTATAATTCTTTTTAAAAACCTACTTCTAGACACTAGTACAAGCTAATCACTGCCCTGTGTCTTAAGGAAAGATTCTGACCAACCATCCTGGGGATGGTTGTTCGATGTAATTTTCTTCCTTCCCTTTTTTTCTTTTTTCTTTCAAGGCAATGCTGGGGCTTGAACTGAGGGCCTGGGCACGATCTGATAGCTTTTTCCACTCTCTATTACTAGTGCCACAGCTCTGCTTCACACTTTTCTTGGTGGTTAATTGGAAATAAGAGTCTCATGAACTTTCATGCCTAGCCTGGCTTCAAACTAGGATCCTCAGATCTGTCTCCTGAGATTATAATTGTGCACCACAGGTACCAGCCCAATTGGTATTTACCTCTCTGGATCATAGTTTATGACTCATAGAATTCTAAAAACAACACATGTGGCTTTTGGGACTTTAATATTCCTTAAATCCCAACTTCCGGACTCTTGTAAAAGTTTATTACTGTCCTATGCCCTAAGGATAAATTCCAATCAACCATCCTGGAAAAATTTTATATTTTTAATATATATATATACTTCAATAAATTGAATTTTTAATCCACACTCAACACCTCTAATTTCTCAAAATGGTGCTATGGTCCCACAGTCTTTCCCCTCTGCCACTAGCTTGGTGGAGACAGAGCTGAAAAAATATATACATGGTCTTAAGTCGCAGTGGTCAGTCAGTACCTCTATGCATCTAAGCCATTAGAAGCCCCAACAAACTCCTAACGGGCTTCCTGGGGTCCCACCTCCAAGGGCCGCCAGTCAGCGCAGGCCCACAGCCCCAGGGACAGAGTCTGTAGCCCTTCTGGAAACTAGTTCCCAGATTCTCCCCTGGTTCTCTACAATTCCCTCCAGGCTGCCCGAGATCCACCCACAGTGGGGAGAAGATCTTGATTGCAGCCTCCTGGTTCTTCAGCCCTCAAACCACACCTGCGTAGACCCTCAAGTCATCACCCACCGAGCACCGCCCTGAGAAGAAAACTGTCACACGCTACTGCAGAGATCAGCGTATATCTTCTGATGATCACAAGCAAACTTTGTACCATAGCACGAGAGGGGTGGAAGGGGGAGAGCTGGAAGGAATGAGAACAGCACAGTCCAAATTCTCCAGGGTCCTCAATAGACAAAAAGCCCTTGAAAAATACGAAGCACACAAAACAAAGCCCACCAAAAAATGGAAAGAAGATACAATGGTTTAAAAAGATGACACCAATCAAGATACACCGTATACATCAGCTGCTTTGTGAAATGGCAAAAGAAAAATTCAATGCATATCCTAAAAAATTAAGAAAAGTGAGGGGAAGCATAAGTGGGGAGGTGTGGATGAGAGTGTTGACAGGGTGACACCGACTCAAACTCACTGCACTCAAACTATTTTGTTGAATGGCAACACTTACAACAACCTAAAAAGAATAAAAGCACTCAAAAAACTATATCGATAACTCATCAATATATTAAGAGAGCCTTTAGTCAAAAAGAGACGAAGTTGCCACGATAAGATGAAGTTTCCTCTATGTTTCTGGCAAAAATTTAGGATGTGATCATCATAATAAGAGGAGCAACAGGTATGAAAAAATAGGTATTATCATCCTCATTGTCGTAAGAAGAATACACGAACCCACAAGGTCTTCAGGACACCTAAGCATGCTTAAAATACACATTACACCTGGACACTGGTGGCTCACACCTGTAATCCTAGCTGCTCAGGAGGCTGAGATCTGAGGATCATGGTTGAAAGACAGCCCAGGGGAAAAAAGTCCATGTGACTATTATCTCCAATTAACCACCAGAAAACTAGAAATGGTGCTATGGCTCAAAGTGGTAAAGCGCTAGCTTTGTCCAAAAAGCACTTACAGTGCCTAGACCCTGAGGTCAAGCCCCACGACCCACCAAAAGATAAAGTACATCTCCTTATCAAGGCTACAGAAGCTCAGCAAAGCGCATGTATTGCCATGTTCTAGACCAAGCCAGAAAGTCCATGAGACCGTGGAAATTCTAGTGTGTGACTCCTTTCTCTAGCAGAACAGGCCAGTCCTGCTGTGGGTCAAACTTGAGCTGATAAGGAAAGTACCATTTGCCTTTCTCCAGGCTACAACTCCAATGGTAATTTAGATTTGGCCAGAATTTTGATTTGCCCAAATTCAGAGCGGTGTGGCACAAAGCAAGGACTGCTACACAGAAAAAAATGGAAAGTTCGAGCATGCCCTCTGTGTTTCTCTTCGTTTTAATCACTCCACCACACAACCCCTTGCAGCCAGGCTCCTGAAAATCTGGGCATCTGCAGCTGATAACGAAGCCCACTGTGATGCTTTGCTGTGGCCCCGCCTCCACTGGGAGCCGGTGATATGGATGCCACAGACAAAACCAATGACTTCACACACGGTTCCCCTGCCCCCCTCCAACAAACCCATCAAAAGGTCCACGACGCCACATGGGCAAGCGACAGGTCCTCCACAGTAGCAGAACATCATCGATTTTATGCTGATTCCCTGAAACTTCAATCATTATTTTTCTCATCTTCTTTGAAGTGTTGCTCGAAGAGGGAAAATGGAGTTGTGAGAGGTTTAAGAAATTATCTTGAGCTGACAATTACAGGCAGCCCTAACGGAGCAGAGGCAGGGATGTGCCAGGAACCTGGGGTTGGGCCAGCTCAGAGCCATCTCAGAAGAGCTTTGCAAATGTGGACTTCTACTTCTGGCATGCACACAGGGTAGGGTTCACATATGAGTTTTTGTGTAGGTCCTAGGCCTTGAACTCATAGCTGGGATACAGTCCTGAGCTTTTGTTTACAAAGTTAGCCCTCTACTACTTTGAGCCACAGTTCCATTTCCACAGCTTTTTGGACTTTCTTATCCAGGATGACTTTGAACTGCCATCCTCCAATCTCAGCCTCCTGAGTAGCAAGGATTACAGGCATGAGCTACAGTGTCACTTTCTACCCAAGAGGTTAAAGTACTTTGGGCGCTACACACCCCCAGTTACTATGATGGAATCAGTAAGGATTTGGCTCAATTCAGAGACACAGAAAAATGACACATACTCTCTGGGGAATTTACAAGGCCTGCCACCTTAAATGAGAGGGGAAGGAGAGCTACACAATATTACCCCCCACACACACACACACACTCTAATGACAGGATTTTTTTTGTGCCAGTCCTAAGGCTTGAACTCAGGGTTTAGGCACTGATGGTTAACTGGAAATAAGTCTCATAAGGCCAGGCACTGCTGGCTCTTGCTTGTAATCATAGCTACTCGGGAGGCTGAGATCTGAGGATGATGTTTCAAAGCCAGCCCGAACAAGAAAGATTGTGAGCCTCTTACTTCCAATTAACCACCAGAAAACCAGAAGTGACACTGTGACCCAAAGTACTAGAGGGCTGACCTTGAGGAAAAGAGCTCAGGGACAGTACCTAGGCCATGAGTTCAAGCCTAACCACTGACAAAAATAAAAATAAAAAAGAATCTCATAGACTTTCCTACCTAGGCTGGCTTCAAACTATGATCCTCAGATCTCAGCCTCATGAGTTAGTAGGATTAAATGAACCAGTGCCCAGCTTAGATGACAGCTTTAATCTGTCCTTTAAAATGAAGTGATCAGACTTGGTGCATGGCTCAAATGGCACAGTGAATGCCTAACAAACACAAAGCTAGGCAAAAAAAAGTAAATAAATAAACAACTCCCAGCTACTGAGGACACTGAGGCAGGAAAAATCACTTGAGCCTGGGAGTTTGGGAACAGCACGTACAACACAAAGCACAGCAAAACCCTGTCTTTCAAAAAAGAAAGGAAAAAAAAAAGAAATTCACCAACAGTTTCATTGGAAATTAAATAATCAGAATGACTGCAAAAACGTTAAGTACAATCTATTATAAGTCCTCTTGCAAAAGTTACCACTGGCTTTTTCACTCTTTTCTTTCTTTTACTAAGCATCTTAATTATTCAACATCCTTTCTCCACATCTCAAATGAGTCCTCAATGATCTGAAAGCTCCTTTCAGGATAGCCCTGGGTTAAAGGACTCTCACCCGTTATCTGGGAGCTTGTGCAATGCGCACACTCACACACACACTCACTCACACACACGCGCGCGCACAGACGTGCACGCATGCGCACTGGTATAGTGTTCTTTTTTTTTTTTTTTTTAGAAAAAATAGCCAGGACAAGAAAAAAATTAAGTAAACAGCACCAAGAAAGATCTTGGAAGGACGCCTGGAAGCACACCTATGGCAAGCAGCCCGGACCCTGGCTGCACTTCACCTCTTCTGCCAACTTGCTCCCCACGCCAAGCTCCACCCCATTACCTGTGGAAGCATACATGCTGAGCTGCGATGGGGTTTATTCATGGAGCCTAAAGGGCTAGGGGCTCACCTGTGTGCCCTCGGAGGTGCTGGCTCGAGGCGGACATCAGCTTACAGCACACCATTAGCACATAGGCCAGAAAGAGCCAGTGGAACAGCAACACGGACTTACTGTAGAATCTCATCCTAAGGAGAAACAGGACTGTGTCAGTGCAAACCCAGACCACCAGGCTCCTGGGGAAAACTAGCGTGGGAGGCAGGACAAACAAGTCAAGAACCATCACACTCCACGGCCTTTGCCCCAAGGAAGCCGAAAGCCAAGGAGACTTTCCTATGTGCTGAGCCATAACTCAGTTCTCCACAGCTACCTTATATAAAGGGTTTTCCATCCCAGCTACTTGAGCAAAAAAAGCCAACCGAGAGCTCACTTGAGGCTTTGAGTTCAAGCCCCAGTAATGGATAAAAATAACTAAATGGAAGAGTTTTTCAAGTTAATGCCACGCGTTGGTTAAAAGTCTACTTGTAACTCACCAAGGTGCCAGTTCAGCTGCTCTTGTAGAGCGTGGGGTTAGATTCTATTTTTTTACCATCACAGAATTTTTAAAAATACATATTGAAAGTTAAATTCAAGTAAAAGTCTGCATGGTGTGAGCATGTGAAAGAATACATGGAAACACTGGACTCAGGGTCCAGGAGCTTTCTGGCTTCTCTGATCATCTATTAACACCCTCTGGTTTGGAAGATGGGCCTCATAGTCTACTAAACCAACCTCCAAGTTTACAGGGGAGAATAGATTGAAGATAAAATAAAGTTAAGTTTCTTGGCATGGCCAGTATTCCTGCACTCCCTGAGCTAATCCTGTTGACAATGTGGTCACATGGTCTTTCCTGCAACAGAAAAGGAAATAGAAGAAAAATATTTGAATGCAGTCTTCCTATCCCTCATTGTCTACCCTTCCTTAATATTCAAGGGAATTTAATAAAAACTTGATTCACTTTGTTTCTTCTTTCACTTGTGAAGCAAATGTCCAGACACTTGACCCCGGGAATATCAGGCTCTGCCTGGAACTCCTCCTCCGTGGTCCCAGGATTCCCCATCCACTGTGGACACCAAAATCCCAGCATCAAGAGGTGTGACATGTGCAGCAAGCCTATTCACATGTCTTCCTGTATACCTCAGCCATCGCTAGGCTGAGCCTCGGACCTCGTCCAATGGGATGTCCCAGAAAGAGAGTTCTACTCTTCTGATCAGGGAATCTGGACAAAATCTGCCATTCAGTACCTATGTGATTTATGTCAAACTACTTAACTCCACAAGATGAGAACCCAAGATACAGAGGACCGACCACAGGCAAAACGTGGAACCTCTCTCCCACAGAGAATGAAAACATGGTACAGGGAGTTGAATGATGGGATGAGAGTACCAGACATCCGTTAAGGTCACCCAGAAGCTTGGGTTTGAATTATTAGAGTCAGGAAGATTGGGCTCCTCTTGGAGGGGGAGAGGAGAGGAGGATGGGAGAGGAGAGGAGAGAAGAGGAGAGGAAGAAGGAAGGAAGAGGAGAGGAAAGGAGAGGAGAGGAAAGGAGAGGAGAGGAGAGGAAGAAGGGAGGAAGAGGAGAGGAGGAAGGAAGAGAGGGAAGGGAGAGGAGGAAGGGAGGAGGGGAGAGGAGGAATGGAGGAGAGGGATGGGAAGGGGGAGAGGTAAATAGGGAAAGGAGATGAAAGGGGAGGTAGGAGGAGAGGAAGAGGAAGGAAAAGGGGAGAGGTTCAACTCTTGGAAACTGATTTTTACCTTGGAGACTTCATCAGAGGCGATTCCAGTCCAGTACAATTAGTCCAGCATGTAATTTGATGCCATTCCAAATTTCCATTTGTAGCTAGCACCCACCATTTCTGCAGCTCCAGGGGAAGAGGGCGGGAAATGACCTTAGACTGGAAGTCCTATTTTGAAGAAGACAAAAATAATAAAGAAAACAGGAATCAGTTTGCAATTTAATGCTCTAATGAAAGTGATTTCCAGCAGGGAAAGAAGGGGCTTCACTATGATAACTGCAGTGTCCAGGAAGTGCAGGACAGCCCAACGCTTTCTACATAAAATGCCCTAACACTGGGAAATCCTGGATACTTCTGTCATTCCCTGGTTAGCACAGTAGAGTTTCAATGCAGAAGTGTTCGCAGCAGCAAAGGTATGACAGAGAGCCCCAAACCATCCAAAATGCACCATGTACCCACCTCCCTGGTTCACTGAGCAATGGATGAACCCCAATTCAGCATAATCTGTTTCCAAGAGATTATTCACCTTGCCTAAGCTCACCTGAAGACCCAATTCCCAGATCCCGGTGATAGAAACTTAAGAATGAGCCAGAGGCTGGTAGCATACACCTGTAACCCAAGTTACTTAGGAGGCTGAGA
Organism: Megascapheus bottae; assembly: GCF_031878675.1. Classification (NCBI taxonomy): domain Eukaryota; kingdom Metazoa; phylum Chordata; class Mammalia; order Rodentia; family Geomyidae; genus Megascapheus; species Megascapheus bottae. The sequence continues at coordinate 35,361,089 of NC_143510.1, forward strand.
TCTAAGGGTTGAGGTTCAAAGCCAGTCCAGGCAAAGAAGTCCTGTGAGACTCTTATCTCCAATTAACCACTCAAAACTCAGGGGTGAAGCTATAGCTCAAAGTGGTAGAGCACTAGCCTTGAAGAAGAAAAACCTCAGAGACAGTGTCCAGGCCCTGAATTCAAGCCCCATGACCAAAAAACGAGAGAGAGAGAGAGAGAAAAGAAAAAAGAAAAACACCTTAGAATGATGCCAGACAATCACCAGGACTGTTTTATTTTTTAATTTTTTAATGTTAATGGAAGACAGAGAACATCATTCCAATGCAATTCACCATGTCAAAATATAAAGAATACTTGGGAGTATGTAACACTAAACTCTCAATACACAAATATAAAAAGAACTGAATTTTATTATTATATGAAGGAGTTGCCATTTAACAGTTTGTGAATGCAATGTATCTTGATCAATGTCACCCTTTTCTTTTTTTCATATATTTTTATTGTAATTAATAGAAGGGTTACATGATATTTGCCAGATAGATGGTGCATTAATTCACATACATTGATACCCTTTCACATGTCTTGGTCCCCATTTCCCTCCCCCCACCCCACCCCTCATCTTGTTTTCCCCCCTTCCCTATCCAATTTCAAATAAACAAATACAAATATATCCGATATATCAGGTAACAAAGTGAGATACTGTAACAATATGAGATAACCAAGGGACAGCAAAGGAGATGAGAGACAACATAGTACATTAAGAACAACAATCATTCATTATATGGCTTTTGTTTCTATATCCTGAAGGTCCTTTCATTCAGTGTCCTACTATATGGCCTTTTGTATCAAGGTTTTGCTCTATTGCAAATCTCTGCTAGTAGAGCCCAAGGTTTCTACTGATTATGATGAATGAGGGAGACCATTGAGCCTAAGTTCCTTTGAGCTGGCTTACTTCACTTAATATGATCTTTTCTAAGTCTTTCCATTTCCTAACAAATGGGTCGATGTCATTCTTTCTGACAGCAGCATAGAATTCCATTGTGTACAAATACCACATCTCGTCAATGTCACCCTTTTCAAGGACCTCTCTCAACACTCCCTTACCGGCTCCTTCCTTCACTTAGTTTTGTAAAATATGCACTGGATTCTTATCTTGGTTTCAAACTAAAGACAACTTAAGAACAACATGGTGCACCATTTTTCATTCTTGCTAAACCAAATGCATCCCCTCCTGTAACCGATATGGGAGAAAAACGCATTGCATGCATTGACAACCATTAAAGTTGCGCATACCAAAATGGCAAGGTGCAATCTCATTGCTTTAGAATCCTGGTGAATCTCACAGTAAGTTCACCACCAAGCACAACTGAGGTTTGTTTTCTTTTTTCCTCCTCTAGCTAACCCAAACCAATGGGAGAATATTTCAAGTGATCAGCTTCAAATACAGCCCCTTTTGGGATTTCAATAAATAAAGAAAGTGCACCTGGAGAGACTAGTTCAACAAGAAAAACAGGAGGGCTTTTAATAACTCTATAAAATTGCACAGGAAAAAAATGTTATCTCCCAGATCCTCCAACTCTATTACCATTCTGTCCTCAGTCTACCCAATGGCATCACGTGACCTTCTGCTATCAGAAAGAGCTACAATTTGTCAGAATCATTCACAATGAGCTCTTTCCATATTGGAAACCAACATGACCTTTCCTGGCTAATATTTATCTTGTTTTCCTCACACAAAAGGAACCACTGGGCATTCTTTTATTTATTTATTTTCCCAATTCATTTAAAAATGACCTATCTATGAAAAAAACAGGTGGTCTCATAGTTTGCGTGCCAGACAAGGAACCATAGCTTTAATTATCGGATGTGCAAAAATACATTCAGATTTTCCCCCATCAAATGGGTTAGGTTCTTGCCTGAAACGATTAACTCTTTCATGTCACTTCTACACTTGAGTATATGTAATGTACCTGAGCCATTCACAGGTGTCATTACATTGCCCAACTCTTCCCAAGCATAGCACAGCCTTCAGTCTGTTTCAAAAGTCATTGATTTTTTTGAAAGGGATTTCAGAACTCTCAGTGATGAAAGACATTGCGCATATGTAGGTTTGCAAAAGCTAAACCTTGTTCACAATGCATCTGCTTATTGAACTTGAATGACACTGACAGCATTTGAACTCTGAGCTTCGTTTTCATCTTCTACCTAATATGTTGACATGATGACATTATGTGGGTTTGGTTTCTCCTTTCCCACAAAAGAGCAGAATATCTATTTATGTTTCCTGGGCACTGAAAAACTTTGAGGTTCCCAGGCAGAAGACATTATTCTTCAGATGTTTAATTTATTTCTGTGTCACACAGAAAAATTCTGTCTTCCCTTGAGATCTTTTCAAGCAAATGAAAAACCTGTACCTTTCCTTCTCTTGATCTACCTGCCTTCTTGATTGGGAGGGTGGGGGGATGTACAGGGGAAGGGGAATCCTAAGAGAATTGTCCTTTCTACATAGTCTCATTGGTCTGTGGATGAGCACACCGTGGGAGTCTCTCTTACAAAATTCCCATCGTGCCCCTCCCCTCACTGCACACATGCCAATCTACACAGTAGCATCCACACAGAGTCTAAAAGTCTACAAATATTGGTTCCTTTTAAAGTGAGAAGACAAACTAACTATATCTGCATCTGATCCTGAGGGATATTTTTTTAAAAAATCAGACAAGTCCTAATGTCAGAGATTTTTGAGGCTTTTGCAATATAATTGCTATGCATTCTTAGTATCAAGGTCACAAAGGGACACACACACAAAGAAATATGCCAACCAAATACAATTGAAATCCAAAACTGGATGTCAGATGAGGAAAAACAAATGTGTACACATAGTCATTCCCAGAATGCACTGCACATACCCCCCATAATGCCTCAAAGGCCATTCATACAGCACTTAACAACAGCGGGATACAACCTGTAGATGAAACTATAAAACACTATCAACATTAACCCTCCTGAGTTCTAGCACCATACTGCAGGTAAGAAATAAAATTTCCTTGTTATTAAAAAATACATCCTGAAATACTTAAAAAAAGAGGTAAATGTTTCCAACTTAGTTTCAAATGATTCCAAGGAAAATTAAGAAGAATGAAGAAAAGAAAAAGGAAAGAAAATGTGGGTGGGCAAGCACAGGATGGATGGATGGAGGATGGATGGATGGATGGTAGATAAATGAATTGATGGTTGGATGAATGATGGATGAATGGATGAATGGATGGGTGGATGGATTGAAAATGGATAAAATTTAACTAGTGAACTGGTTAAAGTATAAGTAGGAATTCTTTGTACTATTCTTTCAATTTTCTATTATCATAAATTCTATCAATATGAAACATCACATCACTTAAAAGTCTTCCATTTATGAGACAGAGCAATGTCTAATATGGACACCTAATCTAATGTCTAATGATGGATACCTGACTTCTACTTCTGAACAATGACAGCTGACAGGCTGGATGTCCTGGGTGTTTAAATTCAACTCTGAGAATTTACTCAAATCTCCAGAGGAGTCTCTTTGTGCCTACCACACAGCAAGCATTGTGTTAAGCATTCCTAAATATTGACACACAAAGTCCTGGTGGAACACATCCGTAATCCCTGCTACTCAAGAGGCTAAGGTAAGCCTGGCACTGGTGGCTCACACCTATAATCGTAGCTATGGAGGAAATCTGAGGATCACAGTTCAAAGCCAGCCTGAAGTTCATGAGTCTCTTATCTCTAATTAACCACCAGAAAACTAGAAGTGGCCCTGTGGCTTCGAGTGGTAGAGCATTAACTAGCCAAGAGCTAAAGAGATCAGGGACTGCACTCAAGCCCAGAGTTCAAGCCCCGCAAGTGAAAAAAAAAGTGGAGGCAGAAATATCAAGAATTCAAGAGCACAGTACATAAGTCAGCAAGGCCTGGTACAGAAATGAAGTCAAAGGGGTTGATGTGTAGTTCAGTGGAAGAACAATTGCCTAGCATGCATGAGGCCCTCAGTCCAAATTCCATTGCTTTTAAAATAGTTATTTGATTAATCACTAACAGTCTTAAAAGTAGAATTTATTTATAACTCCAGATGGCTAAAGAAAAGATGAATGACTTATCCAGTGTCACTCAGCAAGAGCTGAGCCGGACCATCTGACACCAATGTAACTAATACGTGAAGTCTGGCAAAAGCAGGCCCCAATCCTATTCATTTCTTCCCATGCTTTAGGAAAAACCTTAAAAATAGCTCCATCTCTCTTCATGAATTGAAGCCACAGGTCATTAACTTCAAGTTTAAAAATACTGGCTTGTGCTAGTAACTCATGCCTGTAACCCTAGCTCTTCAAGAAGCTGAAGATCTGAGGATCATAGTTTGAAGCCATACCAGGAAGAAAAATCCATGAGACTTTCATCTCCAGTTAACTAGCAAAAAGCCTGAAGTAGAGTAATGATTCAAATGGTAAGTTGTTTCGGTCATGATTTTTTTATTGTTATTGTAAGGGTGATGTACAGAAGAGGTACAGTCATAGGTAATAAGTACATTGCTTTTTTGAACAATGTTACCCCTTCCCTCCCACTCTCCCCGTTCTTGCCTCCTATCCCCACCCACAAGTTGCATAGTTCATTTTTGAACCAAGGTCTTCACGCATGCTAGGCAAGCACTCTACCACTAGGCTAAACTCCAGGCCCAGATAGTCCATTTTCAACATAATGCCTAGTGAACACCACTGCTGCGTTTGTTCCCTTCATCCCTCCATTTCTGTGCTCCCCCTCTACCCTTCCAAAGCAGATAAACAGAAAAGAAAAAAGAGCAGCAAATCAAAAAATACTTGTTTCCATTTCCTGGAGTTCATTTCAATAAATATTATTTTAAATGATCAGATGCATGTAGGCATTCCACCTTTGTGTTCCTCTCCTAAGAGTGCTAGTCTTGAGTCAAAAAGCCAAGCAAGAGTGTGAGGCCTTGAATTCAAGTCCTGCAACAGGCATGCGCACGCACGCATGCGCTCTCCCTCTCTCTCTCCCTCTCCCTCTCCCTCTCCCCCCCCCCTCTCTCTCTCTCTGTGTGAATGGCTAACTCTTCATGGATAAAAACAAGTGAGAGGTATTATTGTCTGATTCTGATTTCCACAGATTAAAGGCCAATGTCATTTCCCAAATTAAGACCAAACGGCAAGAATTATAAAGTTTATCAGTGCGGCAGGCAACATTTCTCAAGCAGGTGGAAATAACTGTTCTTGGAATCACAATTCTCTAAAACACTTCCATGGAGACAGACTAGAGTAAGAAAAAAAAAGAATGGTAATCACGTCTATCAGCTCCCATCAAAGTGTCACACACACACACACACACACACACACACACACACACACACTCCCTCAGACTAACTTCCTGACCTGACCCAGTCCAAATGTGTAGCATGTTACAACAGCCCAGCAAGGCAGAATCCAGCACCACAGCAAACACACAGTGGGCGCTGCCCTTCCCAGCTGCACACTCTCCAGGCCAGTCCCCAGGCCTCTCGTGGCCTCCAGAGCAGAGAGGATGGAATAATGAACTATTTACAGACTTGCCACCAGTTCAGCTCTGACCTCAGAGCTGAGGGCCACAGGAGGCCTAGACACTTCTGTCCTCGCCCCCTGGGTACCTGAGCCAAGTGATTCTCCCAGCTGAGGCTGCGAGAGTCACACTTCACAGTGGACATTTAAGCCATATGGATTACCACTTCAGACAGGAGAACATGGAAGTGGATCACCTTTGAGGAACCAGGGGTCTTCAGAGGGCAAACGGAAGTGAGAAGGCAGCCCATTAAGGGATGGTTTGCCCAACAGCCACCCCACGTTCTGACATGGAACGTGCCTACAATGAACAATTCCCAGGTGGGTCCTTGGTGGCTCACGCCTATATTCCTAGCTACTCAGAAGGCTGAGACCTGAGGATCATGGTTGAAAGCCAGCCGAGGGCAGAAAGTCCATGAGATTCTTATCTCTAATTAAGTATCAAAACAGCAAAGAAGTAGAGCTGTGGCCCCAGTGGTAGAGGGCTAACTCTGAGCAAAAAAAAAAAAAAAAAAAAAAAAAAAAAAAGCTAAGAGAAATTGCTAAGGCCCCAAGTTCAAGGTCCAGTACAGGCACACAGGAAAAAAAAAAGTAATCCATTCATCTCTCCTCCCAAGAAATGAAGCACTGAATTATCCCACCACACTGGGGTATGTTTAGAAATGTCTGAACAGCTTTTCCACAGGTCTGCATGGTCAGGGATGTAATGTTTCTCTGGACACTAGTTCTAAAAGAAAACGGTTACTAATGAACTTCTTACGAGTCCTCTAATGAAAAGAAACGGACTTAATAGGTGCACAACTTTTATGGCAAAGTCTCTCAGGCATCACTGCTGGCGAAAGACACCACTGAGCTATCCTTGCTGGTTATGGCACTATGAATATAATTACTTCGTCCTTTATAGCATGGTGACTGTCCTAGGTTAGACCAGACACTTTTTCCCCCTTGCCAAAATGTGGCATTACACAATGCATAAATTGGGTTTTTTACAGCTTATTTGAGCACCTTAGTGAAGAATTTACTACTGAACCATTTTACAACATGCTAAAGCTAGTTATAAATGAGCCATTAAAGACAATAACTGGGTCTATTAAAAATTAAAGAATTTTAGAAATGGCATTTTAATTCACATGGTAGCAACCAACTGATCCAAATGAGGTGCTAGAGAGATTTTAAGAAAGCTCTTGTAATTGGAGGTGATTTAAATCAACTAAATCAGCATGCTATGGTTTTTGTTTGTTTGTTTGTTTGTTTGTTTGTTTGGTACCAGTCCTGGGCTTGAGCTCAGGGCCTGAGCACTGTCCTTGGACTTTCTCAAGACTAGAGCTCTACCACTTGAGCCTCAGCACCGCTTACGGCTTTTTTCTATGTATGTGGTTCCAAGGAATCGAACCTGGGTCTTTGTGCATGCTAGGCAAGCACTCTACCACTAGGCCAACCTTCCCGGCCCCGATCCTATGTTTATATAAAGTTCACACTCAGTCATTTTAAGAACTAGAAATTCCTTTTGAAGGCTGCCCGGAGCCAGGCACTGGTGGCTCACACCTGTAATCCTGGCTACTCAAGAGGCTGGGCAGAAAAGTCAGCGAGACTCTTAGCTCCATTAAACTACCAAAAAAGAAAAGAAAAGAAAAGCTGGAAGTAGCTCAAGTGGAAGAATGCCAGCCTTGAATGCAAAAGCTCAAGGACAGTGCCCAGTCCCAGAGTTCAAGCCTCATGACCAGCAAAACTAAAGAAAAATAAAATAAAAAGCAAGAGCCACGTAGTACTTTGTTCTCAGGGCAATGACAAGGTGTCTTCCTAATGAATTTTGTTACTAACAAAAGAGAAAGAAGAAGAAGAAAATAACCTCTTCATAATGATAAAAGGTCCCAAAGAAAATGACTATCCTTTACCAGAACAAATAAAACAAACTGTACTCACCAAAACCCAGTGCCACCAAGAAGGGCTCTATGGTTTGTTTGTCCAAGAGAAATGAATCCAGTCTGAGGCTCAGTAACAATGACCAGTGATAGCAATTTAGCCATAAATCTCTCAAGGCCCAATTATCCCTACTACAGAGGGTTTATTTCTTTTAATTAGACTAGTTTCTAATTGGAAAAAAAATCTCCACCTCCCTTCTCATTTTCTAAACAGCCAACACGGAGCATCCACGGATTTTACTTAATATAATAAATAGGCAAACATAGCATGGTAGAAGCAATCTATGAGTCACCAAGTGCTTGAGCTTCTCTCCAAAAAAGTTTTCTGTGTGATTTTCTCCAAGCTCTGCATAAGGAATGCTCTTTTTTTTAAAAAAAATCCAGTGAGGTGAAATAAATACTAATAACAGCACTGCTAACACTTTAATCACTGGGTAGGGAAGGAGTGGTAAAAGGCGAAGCGTTGCTCTGTGCTACGTTATAATCAGAAATGAGGTGATTTCTCAGCCACCCTAGCCTTGAAAATATTTATCCTTAACATATACAGTACAGTATATGTAACATAATATAATATCATGTTATATATCATACACACCACATATATATTCTATTATGTAACATATATATTATAGCTTATATTAAATGTATATAATATATGTGAAAAAAGAAAATATTTATCCTGCACTTTACAGGAGTTAAACATGCTTTGTTCATACAAGAATAAAGGCAAGCCTCCACTTTCACTGTCGGAGGACTGATCATGCAACCCTGAGGCTCCCCACCTGGAAATTTCCTCATCTGGAAATTGACAGGAACCCACAGCACAATTTAAGGGAAGCAAATAGGCAACCCATGGCTCATCCACAGTAGATGCATGAGCCAGTGCAAGACAAAGCTCACTGTACACAATAACCAGCCTCTTCCATCCATCCTTGGGATAAACACATCGTAAAAGCTCAATCTGATCCATTATTACCGTTTCAACCTGAAAAAAAAAAAAACTTTTCTTTGGCAGCAGCGCCCCCGTGTGGCCAACATGTGAAAGTTCATTTACTATAGTAATGGTCACTGATTTACAGTGTTTCTTAATTGTAACCATTCCCAGGTAAATTTTCTAAAGAATCCACATTGAAATACTGTTAAATACTAAGCAGATATAATCATTCTTAGATAAATATAAGATACAATTCAAGTAGCAACATCACACTAAGTAGCCTTACTAAGAAAAAAAAATGGTTAAAGAAAAATATACCAAGAGCTTCGGAAATTGTTTTCATGAAACATTGCCATAGATGCAAGGCTTTTGTTTTGTTTTTGCTGGTCCTGGGACTTGAACTCAGGGCCGGCACTGATTCTGAATCTTTGTGTGCTCAAAGATAGAGCTGTATCACTTGAGCCACAGTGCCACCTCCCACCTTTCCTAGGTATTGGAAAGAAGAGTCTCATGGATTTTTCTGCCCAGCCTGACTTTGAACCATGATCCTCAAATCTCAGCTTCTTAAATCATAAGGATTATAGGTATGATTAGAGGCATAAGGATTAACTGGCGCTGACTATAGATGCAAGTTTAATAAAATCTAGTACTTCTTTGTTTCTTGTGTGTATGTGTGTGTGTGCATGCATGCGCGCGCGCACACGAGTGTGCTGATTCTGGAGCTTGAACAGGCCTTGGTTGTTGTTGGAGTGTTTTGTTGTTGTTTTCCTTTTACCCCATGGCTAGCACTCTACTTGAGCAATGCCTCCAGATCAGCTTTTCTGCTGGTTAAGTGCAGATAAGAACCTTGCCAACTTCCTTCCTGTCGAGGCTGGCTTTGAATCTCAGTCCTCAGATCTATTTCCTGAGTGGCTGGGACTCCTAGTATGAGCTACCTTGTGACTTCAAAACTACACTCCCTCTGGCGCTGTGTAAAGATGGTGGGAAAACTGGTCCTGCATGCACTGAAAGCAGACACGGTGCAGGTATTGCACTGGGGTGTTGAGGTGACATTAAAAGGATGACCACTTCTCACCTGTTCAGAAGAGACAGCTAGCCAGAGAGGACAGACACTCAAGGGTCAGCCAAGGAAGAATCACAACAGGCTCGTTTGCTGGTTAATCTCCCTGAAGGGAGAGAGGTGTGTATGGATGGGTTTGGTTTGTTTGTGAGGAGGTGGAAGAGCCCACAAAGGAAAGCACAGAACTTGTGGGGAGAGGTAGTGTGTCACAAAACGATGTCATGTGATTTTTTTTCACTTTGGCCACTGGGAAGCTCATAGCCAAATTCATAGTCCATTTTCAAGTAATTGAATAGGCCCTTTTGTAATGCATCTTCAATACTAATCTTTTGCTTTGGTTATCCTGCCCCACACCCTTGCTTTTTCTTAACATTCTCTCAACTTTGCTTAGATGGAGATGGATAAAAATACAGAAAAGTATCAATGAGACACCAGAGGCTTTAACAAGTTCAAAGGCAGGGACTAGTAGAGATTCTAAGACCATGAGGTCCAGGGCTTGTGGAAGGGGAGGCAAAGAAGAGGGGAAGAGAGAGAGAGGAGAGGAAGATGAGGGGCAAAAGGGACAAGAGGGAAATGGACCCCAGAGACACACATTTTACATCAAGGGCAGGCAGCCACTGTAGGTGAAATGAAGAGCTACGTGTTTTATGAGATCTGGAAACATGTTCACAGGCCCTAGAATCCCCGGAGGCGCCATGCTGGACTGTTCTGTATCTTAACTCAAAAGAAGAGGATCGATGACTGCTCAGAATAACTAAGCAGATGTGTACATGGGGCCACAGGTTGTACCTCTGGCCCCCTCACCCCTTACAATAACACTGGAAGACAGTGTGTTTGCTCATCTTTTGATGTGGTGGTGTATTTGGGGTTTTTGGTTTTTTGCTCGTCCTGGGCCTTGAACTCCAGGCCTTGGTGATGTCCCTAAGCTCCTTTTTCTTAAGGCTAGCACTCTACCACTTGAGCTATAGATTATAGGCAGAAGCCTGTAATCTAGCTACTCAGGCATCTAGCTATTGGTTTTTAAAGTCCATTTAAAAGGGTTTTTTTTTTTTAATCAGTCATTCCACTTACTTAGGTAAGGACAGAATAAAAATCAAGAAAGCAATGTTCTCGGGCTCCATATGAAGCTGGAGACTTGCACAATCTGACAAGGAAAGGGAATGTGACACAGCAATGCAGCCTGGGAAAGGCAGGGGGGCGGGGAGAGGCTGAGCAGTGAGTTGTCAGCCAAGGCCATGTAGAGTCTCACATGTGGACAAAACAGAAAACCAGCACAGCACATCTCTTGGGTCAGCAATGGAGTCATTAAATAAAATGGTGCTCTCCCCAAAAATGACCTTAACCCAAGGAAGAATATTTTTAAATTATAACCATAAATCAGCATTTTAACATGTACACTTTGTGGGGGGGGGAACAGGCAGGCTATACTGAGATTTGAACCAGGACCACAGAAATTCTACCTCTTGAGTCACTCACTGGTCCTTTTATTTTTCAACTAGGTTCTCACCCGTAGGCCTGTCTTGGCCTGCACTGTGATCCACCTTTCGATGCTTGCCAGCTAGCTAAGGTGACAGGCGTGACACCTTTCCAGCTACTGACTGAGGTGGGGTCTTGTGCTGCCTAGAACTGCAATGCTCCCTATCGTTACTTCCTGGCGAGGTAGGGTACAGGCCTGGGCCACTCCCACCAAGCTCATATCTAAACTTTATGGTGTCAGTGAAATGTTCAGCTAACTTTTTCGATGGAAATTTGACAACCTGGGGTTTTCTTTAATGCCGTTGGTGAGGGAGGCGAGACCTTTTGGCATTCACAACAGTTGTGTTAAACCCTTCCTATGTTTGGATGCTACTAGCTCAGATAAAGGTCCGAGGCCATTTCTCGTCCCTGTGCCCTAAAAGGTAACTGGCCTGGATCCTAAGAAATGCATCAGTCCTCTATGTTTTCATGCATGAATTCACAAATCACAGCTTCCCACATCAGCAAACATGTCCGTAGTAGGAAAAGAGGTTATAACCTCACAACACACACACGCACACAGGCACACACAGAGTTCTAAAGACAAACACCACAGAGGGCTGTAAGGAAAGCCTTCTCTTTTTCAGAGCTGAGTTTATATCCAGAAGAGGAGGAGGAGGAGGAGGAGGAGGAGGAGGAGGAGGAGGAGGAGGAGGAGGAGGAGGAGGAGGAAGAAGAAGATATGAAGGAAGAGGAGAAGGAAAAGGAGGAGGAGGAAGGGGAGGAAGGAGAGAAGGAGGAGGAGAAGCAGAAAGAGGAGGAAGGTGATGAGGAGAGAAACACTACACCCTATAATACTACATTTATGTTTGTGACCTACCTTTAATTAAAATAATGGAGCCACCTAAAATTTCATCTAACCTTTTGGAGCCAGAAGGAAGAAAGGCAATGATGAACTTCAAATATGATCCAGTTTTTTCTTTTAGTCCTTTTTAACTTTCCTGACACAGGACCTCTACACATGCCACTCCTTCTTTTCAGAGTCAGACACATTCTTCTGTCTTCCTCTCCCCAGTTAATTCCTACTCATTCATCTGATATCTGGACAGCCATCAAGGTAGTACTCTCTCACTTACCATTAAGTCCTCTGTTTGAATCTTGTCTCCTTGGCACTAATGTGTATCTACCCAAGAAGTCTCAAAGCTGAGGAGGGCAAAGGTCAGGTCCCCATCTCAGCTTTTGTGCTTCCTGCAGTGCTTAGCACTGCACCTGGAAAGTTCCATGAATTCAACAAATAGGTGTGGTAATGATAAATGAATGAATTTTGATGTCCCATCTCTTGTCCCTGACAAGTCTGCTTTCCACTTTGAAGCCAAATGTAGAGCCAGAGACCCTCTGAGACACTGACTCCCCTCTGGCCCGGCTCTCAGAGGAACACTCTGAGCCATCTGTGGGCAGGGTTGTGAGATCTTTCTCTTTCTTGGTCTACGTGTAGCTAAGTCAGCCCAGCAGGTGCCCAGGATTAGGACAAAATGTCAGCTAGTTTCTCAGAGGGTAAAACATCCATTTGAACTGTGTGGAGCAGCCATCATTCACTCAAAGAAAGAGGCCGACTCCACAGAGACAGGATTGGCCCAGATGCCAAAAAATCAGAAATGAGCCGGAAGTGCAGGATCCCAGTCCCTGAGGCTCATTCTATTTTCAGTCTCAAGGCTTCCTTGGGCGTAACTGCAATCCCTGCCTTAGAAATTCTCCACGATCTCTTATGGCCTTTTAAAAATTTCATAATGATTCTCTTTCATTGGTGCTAGCTACCATGAACACTTCATAAAGATCTAAACACCACCAGACCATTCCAGAGATGGTGAAACCACTCACTGCCTACCTTCCCAAGGTCACACAGCTAAAGGACCTTAGGCCCAAACCTCCCCACACTCCCAACACTGCACACTCACTAGCTGGCAGCACCCAGGTAAACATGTGCTCATTTAAATGTGACTGAACCGCAAGTCAACCATCAAGAACACAAAGTGCAAGTTCCAGGCTCATTTGGTGATATAGTGAGGCTGGCCAGATAGTGACAGAAACTCCATGGCAGAGGTCGACTGGGGAGCAGAAGGACCCACATGTAATATCAAACTTGACAGCTGATGTCAGCCGATTCCAAATACAGGGAAGTCTCTGGAACATGGCTCTCTTGCCATGCTTAGGTTCTTATTCATGTTTTTTACATCTTCCAGTGGACAAATATTTGGGGGTGGGGTGGGTTAGGAACAAGAGAGCTACTGGGACTTGAACTCAGGATTTCATCCTGTTGCTCAGCTTTATTGGCTCAGGGCTCTTGCTTGAGTCATACCTCCACTTCTGGCCAGTTAAGTGGAGATGTGAGTCTCTTGGATTTATCTACCCACACTGGCTTCAAACCTGGATTCTCAGACCTCAGCTTTCTGAGTTGATAGGATTAGATTACATATGTGCACCACCAGCTCCTGGCCCAATGGGCAAAATATGGACCCCCTTCGAAATTCCTCATCTACTGAATGGATTTGAAAGTCACTCATAGGTCACCATGAACTTCTAATCAGTCCTGGGACCAGAACAGGCTTTGTAAATTACACCTGCCTCACCTTACACCTGCCTCACCCTGATTTGTTCCTCGGTAGCAGCAGCAGGTGACAAGGGCCTGGCTCTGTCCTAAGGGCCTTCTTCCCATCATTCCTGTCACACTTGTGGACAGGTGCTATTGCTGGCTCCGTTTTACACTGTGTGCACACAGTGGGTGACACAGCTTGGCTGAGGTCAGCTAACAAGTAACAGGGAGGTGAGCCCAGGTTCAGGGGCTTCCCCTTGGGCGCGAGGCAGCAGAGGCTTTCCCCAACTCCAGAACAGGCCATAACCAAGGCCCCCACTCCCATCCTTTGGTCAGGACAAGATCACTGGCTTTGTTTTGCTCCCTCTGGTGCACATCTTATCCACTGAGCTTCCTCCTGTTTCCTGCCTTGTGTGTGTTCCTGTATGTGGACATGAAGGCCCATGGGGCTTGTACTGGGTATGGAAGCACCTCATGGGATCCTATAGAATTACACACTGTAATCCACACACAGATCCTGCCTGAGAAAACCTGACAAAGCAAGTTAGTAAGAATCACTTTCCAAGGTATTTCCAATCGAATAAGTAATTTCAGACATCACTGGTTCTCCCAATCAATGGTCATTTCTATAACAGATGAAAGAATGAGAGAGGGGGACACTGAAAGAGAGAAAGAGGGGGGAACAGTAGGAAGGAGGAGGAGGAGGAGGAGAGGAGGGGCAGGAATTCTGAGCATTTATCCCACCATCCTCCTGTACAGCATCAACATTTACCTGGCCTGCCACTGTCCACCTGAGAGTTTAATAGATCCTATGACATGGCCACAAACAGGACTCAGAAGTGTTGTCCATCTCATTATAGTCTATGGGAAACACCCCAAAACAGGCATTTATCAACAACCTCCTCGTTATAAGTTAATGGACCTGCTCATACATAGTGTTGTTTAATGTATGAACAGCAAAGCATACATATTCCATATCACTGCTTTAAATATTCTGCTTGCTCACTACGTTCCTGTTTAGTTCACTTCCACTGTGATCCAATTAATCTTGGCTTATGTGTTTCAAAACACTATTCTGATGAGTACCAGTGGCGCATGCCCATAACCGTAGCTACTCAGGAGGTGGAGATCTGAGGATCAAGATTCAAAGCCTGCCTAGATAGGAAAGTTCATGAGATACTTATTTCCAAGGACCCACTAAAAATCAGAAGTAGAACCATGGCTCAAGTACTAGAGCACCAACCCCAAATGAAAAAGCTAAAGGACAGTGCTTAGGTCCTGAGTTCAAGCCTAAGTACAGACACACATACACACACACACACACACACACACACACACACACACACACTCCTCCGGTGGTGGAAGAACAAAACCCTACTCTGAGTCAGGATTTGTCAAAACTCCAGAGACCAAAGGCACAGAAAAGGCTGAGAACACTTTTCTCTTCTCCCTCATCCCCACTTCCTCCTCCCCAACAAGAGCTAAACCCATCCCCCACCAACTTTAACAAGTCAAGTGACAAATGATGCCATGACTTGTGTAAAAGGCATAAACCAGCCACAGAGACACCAAGAAATCATTGTAGAAGGTTTCTGGAAAGTGTATCTTTTAAAAATACGAAAGAAAACCATTTGTATAGAAAACTATGGTTTCAAGTGCCTCTTGCAACAACTAGTATGTAATGTATTCCAACTTGCAAGGCTAGAAATGGCCTCATTATCCCTGCAGAGGCCCTTCAGAAACTCTTACTTCAAAGCACCTAGCAAACTTGGGCAGCAATCAGGAAACCAGAGCTATAAACACCCACAACCAGATGAACGTCTTCCAGGAGGAGACGCCAGGGGACTGCCCACTGAACAGCTGGGAGAAACTGGAGGTGAACTTTCTGAGATCTGTGGAATGACAAAGGAGGTCTTAAGTCCAAAAACAAAGAGCCCCTTGTCATCCTTACAGGGAAAACGATTTCCACAAGCAAAACCGTTGCACTTGTCAAGAAGCATAGCAACTGATTTCCCAATTTGTAGTGTGATTGTCTATGTGGATTATGATGAAGGATAGACAATAATGAAGTGAAATTATCAACATAAATAGGGCTATGGGCTACCTTCACCCCCAAATAGAATCAGACAAGGACTTGATTCAAGGCTGCATGATTAATGTTGCTGATGAGACTAAGGCAGCTGGGGTCTCACAAGAAGTGCAGAGAAGGGTACACAGCAGCTCCCAGAGCAGGCTACCAAAAGACAGGAAATGAGGGTATTTATTCATAAACTTCTTACTGCCAGCAGCTGAGGGTGGATCTCAGTGGCATTCACTTCCAGGTTAATGGATGTTTACTTCCGGGACTGCCTCCCCTCCCCAACTAGGTCCTGTGAAGAAGGAAGGTGAAGGATTCTGGATGAATATTAGGTACAGAATGAGCCCTGCTTAAAGTGAGTCTAAACTTGACCAGATCCAGCCTTTGTAGGGTCAGCATGGAAGCTTTATTCTCCCTGGTGTCTCCTCTCCTGCATTAGAGGAATTAATTAGTGGGGGGGTGTCAAGAATAGTCAGAATCAGGCATTTGAGTTGGAGCCTGACTGAGGAGAAGGAGACAGCTCTGAGAAAGTAGACAAAGGGTATTAAAGCAGAAGGTCTAGCACATCCAAAGGTCCTGAGGTGCAATCCCCCACAGGATGGGTCAGAAGGGCATCAGTGACAACCAGTAGCTGTGACACTTACTGTGGAAATTCATTTTTAGGCAGTGGTTGAGTTCTATACTGAATGCATGGCTACTCTCCCAACAAGCTCCTAAACAAATCAAAATTTTGGGGTGTTTTTCTTTGTTTCTCTTGCTAATTATCAACCATAATCATGAACTTAGAGTCTCACTGGGTTGAAATCCAAGCAAAAAGTCCCCAATTGCCTGTAGTCCAGGGTACTTTGGAAAAGGAGAAGCCAACATACACAAAGTTCTTTCTCATCAGAGGAAGAGGAGGAGAGTTGGGATATGTACACATAGCGTGATGTCATGACATTGATGGACAGCAAGCCAGTGACGTCATGACGTTAACACACAGGAGGCCAGATGTGGCAACTGAATGTGGACTAGCATGCTGACTGGAAGAGCTAAAAATCAAATACTGGGGTTACAATGTTCCTCCCTGGACATGACAGTTGAAGATCTTTCCAGATAACTGCTCTTTAATTTTCAGCAATTTGGCATATTTAAGCCTTGAGAGACTCAGTATGCAAATAGCAGCTGCTATTAGAAAGCCTTTATTAAATATTAACTGTGTCAAAGACTATGTTGAAAAGCTGCTGGACACATTAGCGCAAGTAAATCTTATAACAACCTTCTGAGACAGGGACAACCATAGAAGAAATTCGAATATACAGAGGTTAATAATTTGAGAAAGGTTGTAAGATTGTCAAGTAAGGAAGCTGGGATAGTTCAATGCCAGAGCCCTCTGAACCTCAAGTTCCTGGGCTCTGATAAGTCAGGATTAAACACAGAGATGATTTCTACAAATTAGGATGCCTCAAAGGTGTAGAAAAAGGAACCCCTATCCATAAAGAAGTCACCATTAGCTAAGTTTCTACAATACAGAGATCTGGGCAGATGACAGAGAGAAAGTTTGGAGATATTGATCTTTGTGCCCAGCATTGCTAGCTCAAGCCTGTAATTCTAGCTACTCATGGGGCTAAGATGGAGAATCTTGATCTGACGCCAGCTCAGCAGAAAAGTCCATGAGATTTTTTTTTTTTTTTTTTTGCCTGTCCTGTGGCTTAAACTCAGAGCCTAGGTACTGTTCCTGAACTACTTTTTTTCAAGGTAGCACATTACCACTTGAGCCACAGCTCACATCTCACCTTTTCTGAGGAGGTAGTGGTGTTTTGTTTTGTTTTGTTTTTGGAGATAATAGTCTCAAGGACTTTCCTCCCTGGACTGGCTTCAAATAGTGATCCTCAGATCTCAGCCTCCTGAATAGCTAGAATTACATACAGGCTGGAGTCACTGGTGCCAAGCCACCCATGAGATTCTTACTTCCAATTAACCACCAAAATCCCAGAAGTGAAGGTTTGGTTCAAATGGTAGAGCATTGGCCTTGAATGAAAAAGCCAAGAAGGAATTAAGACCTGAGCTCAAGCCCAAGTATAGGCAAGGAAGGAAAGAGGGAGGGGTAGGGAGAGCGGGAAAGAGGGAGAGAGAAGGAAGGAGAGGGAGAGAGGGAGAGGGAGAGAGAGAGAAGAGAAGGAAGGAAGGAAGGAAGGAAGGAAGGAAGGAAGGAAGGAAGGAAGGAAGGAAGAAGGGAGGGAGGGAGGGAGGGAGGGAGGGAGGAAGGAAGGAAGGAAGGAAGGAAGGAAGGAAGGAAGGAAGGAAGGAAGGAAGGAAGGAAGGAAAATCCTCCAATTTCCAACACAGCCAAAGAAATAAATGTTCTTCATTCACAAAGGAGGTGGAGGAGGACAGACACGAAGCCACTGTTTTTCCCAATATAATCCCTTTCTCTGCAGCTGGCTCCCTTCAAACCCCTCACTTTGGATAATGCCTCAATCCTCACATGAAAAGTCTTCCAGCTTCTGATAGGAGTGCCAGGGAGGAAAAAGGCTGGAAAGAGCTGAGCCCTGCAAAAAAGCAATGACAAAAGAGCTATTTTGGTTATGCTTGGAGCAAGCAGGGAGGGCAACAAGGAGCCATGGTCTCCAGGTGGGAGAGGGTAGTTTGATGCAGCAAGTAGAATTACTCGACCTCCAGCCTGCATCTGTGTTCATCACCACGGACAAGGTGTTTTCCACAGAGGGGACAAGGGACACCAGGAAAAAGGAATTGAGGTCCAAAATAGATGTGACCATAGTCAGAAAGCCTGCCCTTTCTAAATAAGTCTGAGGCTTCTGGCCCTGATGAATAAAACCCCAGGCTCTCCATGAGATGGAGTCTGAAGCAGTCAGAACTTCGGGGTGAACTCTGAAGCATCCTGAAGAAAACAGGCCATCTCACCAAATGATGGTAAAGAATGAAAATCAAGATCTGCCACTCAAATCAGAAGGCGTCACACACCAAAACTTACACAAAATCCTAGAATGGATTACTAGCAAGGGGGGGTGGGCACAGTGTGAAGCTCATCTGGCAATGATTTCTCAGATTTGGTGTGGCTTTACAAGGAATAATTCATCACAGACAGTCCTTACTCATTTTATTTTTTTTTCACACTCACTGAAGCTGGCAGTCAGGAGATGGCTACAGTTATAATTTTTAAAATAGTCACTAGAGGTGAAAATAGCCAAAATAACTCACTGAAGTTTTCCTTTTAATGCCCCTAAGTAATTCTGTCAGCATCAACTAGAATGTAGTCACTGTGGGGATAATATGACCAGGCCCTATTCAGAAACCCAGTTCTCTTCCTCCTCTTCCTCCTCCCCCTCCTCCATCTCCTCCTGCTCCTCTTACTCTTACTCTTTCCTCCTCCTCCCAGTATTTGGGCTTGAACTCAGGACCTCATGCTTTTGCTTGAGCTTTTTCACTCAAGGCTGGCTGGCACTCTACCACTTGAGCCATTCCTCCACTTCTGAATTTTTTCTAGTTAATGGGAGATAAGAGTCTCACAGACTTTTCTGCCCAAGCTAGCTTTGAACCACATCCTCATATCTCAACCTCCTGAGTAGCTAGGATTACAGGTGTGATCAGACAGTGTCTAGCAGGAAACCAGTTAGATATCAAAATGGAAGGATACTAAACACAATGGTATCTGTGCAGAAACTACACATGGGCCATATCCAGAGGACTCATCATCATATGTGATGCTACAGATGCTCTAACTAGTGACTCTCCTCAGCTATTTGAAATAATGACAAGAACGAAACATCTGTCCATGTTCAGTATAGATGCAATTTTGCCCCAAGTATTTCAATCTGTAGAACATGCAGGTGCAATGAGCCAATGACACAAAACTAGAAAAAGAAGCCACGTACAGGTAGCCCATGTGTAATCCTAGCTACTCAGGAGACAGAGAGCCAGAGGATTATGGGTCAAAAACAGCCCAAGCAGAAAATCAGTCTGAGCAATTCCATCTCCAAAATAACAAAAAAGCTAAGCTGAAAGTACTACTCAAGTGGTAGGGCACAGTCAAGCAAAAATCAACAACAAAAAAACCTATGAGTGTGAGGCATTGAGTTCAAACCCCAGTACTGATGCCCCCCCAAGAAAAATAAATAAATAAATAAAGAGAAAATGAGTTGGTAGTTCACTCTTATAATTGCAGTTAGTCTGGAGGCACACACAGCTCAAGACCAGCCCAAGCCAAGTAATGAAACCTCAAAAACAAAAATGGTTGGGGGTGGGAAGGTTAGTTCAATTGGTAAAGCACTTTGCCTGGCAAGTGTTTAGCTTTGGGTTCAAACTCTGGTACCTAAAGAGGAAAACAAAAACTAGAGAAGAGTTGTAGAATGATATTTGATGGTAGAAAGTATGCATAAATATATGAAAAGCCCTGGGTTCAATCTCCAGCACTATAAAAAATAGTTATCATACATGCAAACTTAGGTAAAGAAGAATGAGGGATATTTTGTTATCTGGCTCCATGTAAACATAACACCAACAAGCCAGGATTCACTCAGCATTAGTAGCCAGAGAGTCAAAGTTCACTTCCCACCATGAAAGAGGAAAGGAAGGGAGGGAGGGAGGGAGGGAAGGAGGGAGGAAGGTTTTGTTGTTTAGTTGGAGATAAACGCCTCATAAACTTTTCTGTCCAGCCTGACTTCAAATGAACAGCCTCAGATCTCCATTTCCTGAGTAGCTACAATTACAGGTGTGAGCCACTGGCACCCGGCCAACTTTACACACTGAATTCAGCACCAACCCCCAGTCCCATACATCCTCTGTGCCCACCCTGTAGATTTGTCATGTTAAAACATCATCAAAAGTCTGACACAGTGATCGCTAAATTGCCTGATAAATACCAACTCTTACCTCCTATGGAAATACCAAGCATGCAAAAACTAAAATATATGATGATAGATTTTTAACCTGAAATATTAACCCATGTTAGTGTCTCATTTCCCCCAAAGAGGGTCAAACTCCATCTTTCTCTTCTGCTAAGTTTATATTACTTCAGTAATGACAGCCTCCAAACCCGTTACGGGTGCTGCCACATTCTGTATAGCTTGCAGCAGACGCAAAGATACCCCTGATGTTTGAGAGAAAAGCAATTACGCCAAGGTAATCAATACAATAAGCTGTAACGATTAATCCTCCATAATCCATTTCTTTCCCATAGAAAGCTGCATTCAAAGATGGGGGAGCCTTCCCTTGTGTTACCATCATCTTCTTCTAAGACCAAGCATCAAAAAGAAGAAAAGGCTGTGTCCCAATCAGAATCAAGTGTACTTTCTTGAGAGATTTACATTCCCCTGTGGAAGGGACACAATCAAAGACAGTCTGTGTCCAGTGCTGAGCTCCACAAGGTCCCTGAGCCACTTGATGTTACAAGGTGGAAAAACAGAAGTGCAAAAGAAGTGGACTGGTTTGCCCAAAGACACACACACACACACACACACACACACACACACACACACACACACACACACACACACACACACCAGGCTAGAACTCAAAGCCAGATCCTTATGAGATGATCTCTTAATTCTGCATTGTAAAATCCTCAGAATTTATCACTATCTCAACAAACCTTGAAATCTTTTCTATGTACCAGGCACTACTTGCCTCTGCCTGGCTTTAAAACAAACCAGACAACCGATAAATAGTGAAGACACCAAAATGCAGGCTTCCTTTACAGAGGAGAAAGATTGATCCATTGTATCAGGGCATCAGAAGAAGTAAGCAAGAAGGTAAGATGTCACAATCCTTCCTGGGATGGGGGCACAAGGACTGAAGTGATCTGGGCAGCAGGTGCAGCTGCCTTGGCTCAAAGCCCTTATTAGAAATAACACGGTTCTTGGTAGGGGGAGGGCAGCCAGGCTGCAGTGCCCAGATTCCCAGCCCCAGAGCTATAAACATCATTTCAATTCTCCACGCCTCACCTGGGGGATTTCCCTCCCTTCCACTAAGCCCTCTTGGATCAATGTTTCACCGACCACATTTAAGGAGAACCACTGATCTTTCTCATTTATTCTTTGGGTCCAAGCTCACTATTTCCCAAACCTTTATTCCATTTTTTTTCCACTGGAAACTATCAGCCACTCACGCAAAACTACCACCTTCTATTCTTTCTGTTTCCTACTTTTTGAGAGCACTGAAGAAAAGAATTTGCAACCAAAATTTGCGCTCTCTCCCCCCCTTCTCTCTCTCTCTCTCTCTCTCTTCTCTCTCTCTCTCTCTCTCTCTCTCTCTCTCTCTCTCTCTCTCTCTCTCTCCCTCCCTCCCTCCCTCCCTCCCTCCCCTCCCTCCCTCCCTCTCAATATCTCTCTCTCTCTCTCTCTCTCTCTCTCTCTCTCTCTCTCTCTCTCTCATCTCTCTCTCTCTCTCTCTCTCTCTCTCTCTCTCTCTCTCTCCCCCTCCTCCATTTGCCAGATTCCCTTTAACCATCAAAAAAGAAAGACCAGAAAACCAAACTCCCCTTTCATATCCCCAAGCCCATCTCACTGACTCTTTTATTATTGTTATTATTATTATTTGCTAGAAGAATGGTACATCAAAAGGAAAAGGGGGAGGGAGAGGGGAGAGAAAACCATTAAAAAAAAAAGGCTCAAGGACACAACCAAAGTGTTAGCTCTTTGACTTAACTACTGGCACTAATTAAATGCAAAAGAGTTAGTACCATAAGCATAAAATGGAGCAAGCTGACAGCCAGGAGGTTTGGGGTTTTCTTCAATGTTTGATTTATCTTGTTGAGGGGGGATCCCCCAATCCTAAGCTGCTGGAATTTTCCTGAAAAGTTTGATACCAGATGAGGTAGTTAACAGCATGCCTTTAGTCATCTCTTCCTCCCCTCTGTGGCTTTGGCATTCAAAGGAAATTAATAAAAGCTATGGCTGCAAACAGGCAGGCCTAAGGTGCTACTGGCTCCTGTAAACGAGCTTTGGGATTCTTAGCTGCTCTTTTAAGCCCCAAGAGATGAAATCTGGTTTTCCTTTTGTGTCAGTCTGGAGAGAGGAATCTGAAGCCCCTCAGAATTATCCTCAGCCGCCCTCTCCCCACCACACCCCATGAAGCTCAGAGATGTCCTGGAGAATAGCCCATGTCAGTTCTCTGACATATTCAGGGGTTCAAGGTGTTTTCTCATGTTCTGAATGCTAGGAGATTTGGAACCCAACAGGAACTTGCCCCTAACAACTGTCCAGTCAGCTGTACTCTGAAGTATTATTTGTCCCGCTCAGAGGAATTAATGAGACTTTCAGTAATTCATTCTACTTATTTTTTATTGTTACTATTATTATTGAGTAGCTGGACCAACGGGATACAATTCTATGTATCAGAGTATGAGTATGAGACTTGACCCATGTCACCCTACTTTCATTCTCCTCCCATTTCCTCCTCTCATCCCTCACCTCCAGTTACATAAAACTCATTCCTTTCATTTGCTTGAATCCACTTATTTGAAATAGCAACAACTAAAATCAGTAGTAAGGACATAAACCATGACGGCTTATACAGAATTATGGGTTTCCATGTGACATGTGGTGATCTTTTCTCCTTTACCAGTCCTCACCTGGTTATTTCCTACCTCTTAAAGATGGAGAGTCCCTGAAAGAGCTAGATTGTTTGCCAGGATTGTATATGGCTAGGACTGAAGCCAAGATGTAAATCCAGACAGATAGCACGGGTGGTGATTCCCTAAAGGCCATAGGTCTGCCTCCCTTCACCCTTGGTAGGTAGACTGAGTAGGAAAGTACAAGTAGCCAATCAGCAGCGGCCAGAGGTGGCCAGAGGTGCCCCCAATAACTGGTGCAGCCAAGGGCCCAAGAAGAAGGGCAGGAGTGTGCTTAGGGGACAAGAATAGCTGACATGACTTCATTTCTTTAGTGGATGCTTAATAGTGGATGGCCTTTGAAGGCCAGCCTCCTGGGTTTCAATTCTAGATCAAATTGGTAAGACCTTGGTTGTTCAGTTTATACTCTAGTCCATTTCTCATTTGACCTCTCGCTGGTATACCATCCTACCAAATGATGTCTACACGGGGAAGTTATTTGCTACTTATCTGATCGATGTTAAAGTATTCTTAATTAGAGAGAGTAGAAGAGGGAGAGAGAGGGAGAAAAATTCAAGTTCTGTAACTTCCAGTTTGTCATTGGTAAGCGACCACTCTGCTCTTTGTTTTTTTTGTTTGTTTGTTACCTGGCAAACGAAAATACTAATCCACAAAGTAACAGTGGGGAACAGTGGTGTTGGAAATGCTGCATCTTCTGTCCTGGTGTCCTGGGTATGTAAATAGGGGACAATTTTCTGAAGTTCTAAAGTTTTATTGTATGTTATACTTTCACTTCTTAAAATTAATAAAAGATACTCTGTGGGTATAGATGCCATGACCATAGGTGAAAAGTTAATGTATTTCATGTTAATAATTCATGCCTTGAATGCAGTAGTGGTAATCATTCAATACTATGTTGAAGGCAAGCTATAAAACTTGTGAGTGGGGAGGGGAAAACTGGAAGAAAGCAAGGGAAGGGGGGGGATATTGTCCATAAAGAAATGTACTCATTATCTGTCTTCTGTAACTGTAATCCCTCTGTATATCATCTTTATAATAACAATTTTAAACTCTCAAAAATAATTCATGGTTTTAAATGCAATTTGAAGAGTCATGCATTTCATCTGTATTGAACTAATTCAGAGTAGCGAGTTCATTATCTTACTGATATTACCATTTAAGTTGAAATCAAACAAAAACCCATTTCAATAAAAATAGGTAATAAAATACAATTTTTAAAAATCTACAAAAGAAATGGGCACAAAAATGAAGTCTGTCATCCCTAGCCTCTAGAAGGAGGCAAAATCAAAGAGAAACTTTAGTTTTCTTTCTTTTCTTTCTTTTTATTTTTTTTCGAGATAGGTTCTAGCTATGTGATCAAAGCTAACCTTGAACTTGTGATAGTTTTCTTTCTTTTCTTTCTTTTTTTTCGAGCTAGGTTCTAGCTATGTGATCAAGGCTAACCTTGAATTTGTGATCCTCTGACTTCTAAGTGCTGAGAAAGATGATATAGAACAACTATGCCTGGCTCATTTTAATTCAGGAGCAAATTATGCTCAAGAACCAAACCCAGACCACAAATTGTTTTTGAACAATCTAAACGCTAAGAATCATTTTAGGTGGGTGCTAGTAGCTCACACCTATAATCCTAGTTACTCAGGAGGCTGAGATCTGAGGATCATAGTTCAAAGCCAGCCTAGGCAAAAAAGTCCCCATGAGACTCCAATTAACCACCAGAAAACCAGAAGTGGCACTGTGGCTGAAAGTGATAGAGCGTTAGCCTTGAACAAAACATCTTAATGACAGGGCCAGGAGTTTGGCCTAGTGGTTAAAGTGCTTGCCTAGCATGCACGAAGACCCGGGTTCGATTCCTTGGTACCACATATATAGAAAAAAGCCAGAAGAGGTGCTGAGGTTCAAGTGGTAGAGTTCTAGCTTTGAGAAAGTCCAAGGACAGTGCTCAGGCCCTGAGCTCAAGCCCAGGACTGGCTAAAAAAAGAAAAAGAAGAAGAAAAAGCTGGAAGTGGCACTGTGGCTTAAGTGGCAGAGCGCTAGCCTTGAGCAAAAAGTGTCCAAGGACAGTGCCCAGGCCCTGAGTTCAAGCCCCACCACTGGAAAAAAAAAAAAAGAATAAAAAAAAATCTTAATGACAGTACCCTGGCTCTGAGCTCAATCCACAGAATTGACAAAAAAGAGGAATCATTTTACATTTTCAAATGTTGGGGAGGAAAAAAATCAAAAGAAAGAATAATACTTATTGGTACATGATTGAAACCCTAATTTCACAGTCCATAAATAAAACTATATCAGAAGATGGCCAGGCTTGCTCATTTTCAGTTTGTTTTAGGTTCCTTTCCCACTTCAGTGGCAGAGTTGGTCCGTAGTGACACACACCACATGTCCCACAATGCCTGAAATGTATACTGTGAGGCTGTTTACTGAAAAAACTGGCCAATTCCTGCCAGTTCTCAAATACCCACCATGATTTCCGCATGTTGAAAATTCTGATTTTGTAAAGCCTCAAGCATTGTGTCCAGGCTCTGAGAACTTTAGAACAACTCTTCCAGAAGCAACCAGAAAGCTGTTGGTATGATTTTGTTACAAAACATAACTGCCAACCATATCAAACAAGCATGCTAAGTCTCTGATGAATGAATATGTCATAAAATTGTCTACTTCTTTCTAGAATTTTTACTGTGTCTTTAGATCATCTCTGCTGCATGACCAATCAGCTTCTATACTTTTAAGCTATTAGTCTGTTTAAGATGTAAACATTAAGGAACTACATGGTTGGAAATACATTCACAGACCATAACTGGAGTACTAATGGGTTAATAAAATTTTAAACCTCAAAGCAATGCTGGAACATGAATTCTCCAAACTATAACTTTGAACTGGTTTGCTTCCTCCATCTGGACTACCTCTTATTCTATCTCCATTGTAATTAAAATTTCTCTTACTAGTCTGAAAACTCACTGCATATGAAATCCACATTAGACTTAAGAATAGTACCCTGCCCACTACTTTGTGCAGAACAAGCACTTGAGCTACATATATGAAGGAAGGAGAGAGAAAAATGCTTAAGAGAAATTTCCATCCCCATCCAATAAATATCGAATCAACCAGGAGAAGCTGAATTTATCTGCTCATCTTTTTAGATTATAAGTGACTATTTCTTTATCTGCAAAAGTAATAACTATTTTTTGACAGACAAGTTCAGAAGTAACCAGGGGAAAATGTGTACTTTGGGAAATAGGGTAAATATTTTGCGATGGTGAGAAATTCCTTCCTGCGGAAGACTGTTTAAGAAAAGGTGCCAGGTTCTTCCTCACTCCATCTAATGTTAATCATTTATGGAATGCGGTGGCTCAGCACTCACGCAATTGGAGTTATTTCAGGCAGTAAATATACATTTCCTGTCAAAGCATATCAAACGGATAAGACTTCAATTTACTTGAGAATGAGTTGTAACTAACTTCAATATTGGCAATTTGGAGAATCCTCTGATGGCTTTTAATACCCTTGGCAGTTTTCTGCACTGTTTTTTTTATTCTTCTTTTCTTTCCTTTTCTGTTTTACAGTTCTGGGGATTGAACCCAGCCACTCATGCAAGTGACGCATGTGCTTTACCATTCAGCCACAGAACCCACCCCCAATTTTCTCCACTTCTTATCTCAAATCCCTGAATACCTCCATCTGACCCTCCCCCAAAGTGCTTCCCTAGAATTAACTGCCTGGTATCCTGGTCTCCAATTCCAAGCCTGCTATACAGTTTCTTTGCCCATCCATAACTCAGGTGTTACACAAAACAAGTATCTGTGATTCAAAAGAGCACTGAGTATTCTGAATTTTCAGGTTGCTGGCTTACTATTCCATTAAGGGCATGGCGACTTAGCACTGCATTCAACCTGTACCAATGCAGTCTACTGCAAGTAACAATGACCCATAAAGTCTTCTATCCAAAGTAGTTCATTCTTTTACCAAAAACAAGACCACTGGCAGACAGACTGTGGTCTGTACCACCGCTCCCAAGACCCACAAGGTCTACCCATGCTGCTTCTTCCCATATGTATCTCAAGAAAATAGAGACATGCTTTGTTTATAATCTACTCCTAATTTAAAATCAACTCCTAGAGCTGTGAGTTTTGCCTAGTGGTAGAGTGCTTGCCTAGCATGCATGAAGACCCGGGTTTGATTCCTTAGTACCACATACATAGAAAACAGCTGGAAGTGGTGCTGTGTCTCAAGTGGTAACGCGCTAGCCTTGAGGAAAGCCCAAGGACAGTGTTCAGGCCCTGAGTTCCAGCCCCAGGACTGGCAAAAAAAATCAACTCCTAATTTAATACCAACTTCTAGAATGATAAAATTACATTTGCTTTCAAAACGTGTCTTCCACAAACTTCCCCAGGACACTTAAAAATTACAATCAATTTGTGTAGTTTTAAATAATAGGTATGTGTAAAGAATTAATACACAGGGTTTTATTTCCTGCATAGCAGGAATATGCCTTGAAGATAACCCTACAGGAGAATAGAATTGCATTTCAGAATAGACACTAAGTAGCTTCTCAGCTCCTCAGGTTCCCTTGGGCTGAGTCAAAAGTCCCCTGCTTCAACCAGTTAGGGAAAAGAACAGGCTTCTTATACATCTTGGCATCCATCAACCAGCCTTTTCAAGGGCAAGAAAACTGCCAACCCAAGGAGCTGTCTGAGGTGCTTAAGGTTAATGGCTGTGTTTACATAGCCATCAATTTCCGACTGCTCCCTAGGTTACCAGAGACAGGAGTCTCTAAACAAGAAGGGGTAATGCCTGATAAATCTTAATGACACCATCTTGTTTCTCACTTACTTCTTTGTCTCCTGGGTTTTGTTTTTTTTGGTTGTTGTTGTTTTCTTTTTTTTTTTTTTCATTAAAGTCAGTTCCTCACAGAACAAAACAGACTCTAATCCTGTTCCACCAAGAGATACTTCCTAAAATATCTTGGGACTAATAAGATCTAATGGCCTCATCTCTTACCTGCCACAGGCCTTCTACTTGTACGGTTAGGGCAGCCAGTGCACCCCTGACTATTTCAACTTAAACTAACAAGGAATAAAATTTATAACTTGGCCCTTGAGGCCCATGAGCCATGCTTGCCAGAACTCAGGAGTAGAATGTGGCTTCGTAGGATCCAAGTGGATGGAAGAACTTTCAAAACATTTCTAACTCTGCTGCACATAGTACCAGAATGTCTAAGGATGCATAAGACTGTTGTGACAGATTCTACCTATTACATCCAGGGCTTGGCAGGTCCTGGACTTTACATCTGAGAACATAGGAGGCAAGAGATTTGAGGCAGTCCCTATACGTTCCTGATATTTCTCCAAGTCCACTGATCCTCTAAAATATAGCATCTGATAGGGCAATGCCCCTTCCATCCCAGCAAAACACTCACATATCCCTTGAGAGAGGTGAGGGTTTGAAGCAGAGAAGATGATTACTATACCTCAGTCATTGTTGTGTGTGGTTTTGCTCACAAATGCTCTCACAACACTGCCTAACAGGAAAAAAGAAATGGGGAAAAAACTGAATCCACAGTTCAGGCTAATGTTTGTAATCGTAGCTACTCAGGAGGCTGAGATCTGAGGACTGTGGTTCAAACCCAGTCCGGGCAGAAAAATTCTCATGAGGCTCTTATCTCCAATTACCACTCAAAAACTAGAAGTGGAGCTGTGGCTCAAAGTGGTAGAGCAGTATCCTTGAGCAAAAGAAATCAGGGACAATACCCAGGCCCTGAGTTCAAGCCTCATGCATGCTCTGATCAGCAAAAAGAAACAAACAAAATGAAAAAAAAAATGGTAGATGAAAGAACAAAATATGCAGGAAAAATCATACAAAAGACTGTATTTAACAAGTATGCTCAGTTTAAATAACGTAAGTAGGAAAGATCAACATATTTTGATGTTAAATGCCAATTAAGCTCCTGACTTCTGTTGATTAGTTGGCATTGACAAGCCAATATCACATGGTTAGAGAGATAGCAGTTATCATCCACCCACTCTTCTTCTATGTGTACAAATTTCTTTGACACACACCTGACATATATGCAAAAGGGTGTTAGCCAAAATAGTCCCAACATTCAGGGAACAAGAGCTAGAAATGTACTTCAGAGATGGTGAAAGGTGCTCTCTGCTTTTTATTTTTCTCTTATACAACTCATGGGTCCTAAACGCTGACTGCCTATGTAGCTCAAGCAGCTGTAATAATGCTGATTAGCTGTCCCCAAGCATAGTTTTCTGAAGTGACTATTTGCTTTTTAAACAAAAAAAAACTGACATAAAAAAATCTAGACAATTTTGTCATGTGAATGCTTCTGCTCAGTCTACCATGGAAGCCATCTCTCTGCCTTTCAGCTGGGGAGCCCTCATCTTCTTCCTGTCTGGGGGCTGAGGGCTGGAGGGATGTGCAGGGCCAAAGGGCAGACAGCCAGGGAGGAGAAAGGAGAAGGTTGACCAAAATGACACCCTGCAGAAGGGACAAGAGTGACTGATGGGACCTTGGGAAATGTCAGTACAGAACCTACTTACTGACCACAGCACACATCACTGCCTGCAGAAGAGAACTGTGGGGCTGGACTGCAGACAGAGGCGTTTCAATGACTGCGCTCAGACAAGCCAAGATGCTTGGTGGTCATCAGTTCCAACCTGCCTCTCTGACTTCAATCTCTTTTTTGAAAAATGAAAAAACAAGCTCTTTGTATCTTTTTCTTTACAATGGGGGTGGGGGGTGGAAAGAGCCTTCAGTTTGTAAACCTCTAACTTTCCCAAATAGTGCAAGATTAAATAAAATCCATTGAAAGCTTTTCATGTAGGCAAATGCAAAAGATGATTTATTCCTCCAAACAGAAAGAGAAAGCAACATGCCAGGCATCTGTGCAAAGACTTCCCACATTCCCCTCAAGTCCTATAATTCTCTTTCCTGCACATTCCTCCTGTCTCCAATTAGTCCCAAGATGGATGAAATCTCAAATCCATATCAGCTTTTAACATCTGCTGAGTCTTAACTACACAGGAACAAAAGCAAAAATTCCTGTTCATCACCTGCCAATAGGATTATAATTTAAATCACTCTCCAAAGTCTATGGGAATCAAAGCTATGTTTTTCCCTGGTCAATATAGACATCAACAAGATGTCAGAAGTCAGCGGGTTACTACTGCCAATAGCAAGATAGCTTCTATATGCAGCTATACAATATAAAAACATGCTTAATTTTGAATGCCTTCAATGACAGAAAATGCCATCTTGTGATCGAAGAGTAAGTGGCAGACATTGCCAAAATTGGTTTCACATACATTAACACGGATCTAACAAATACCTAATTTGTACTCTGGGTCCAGTAATTTGAATCAACCTTCACTCTTCAGAATCATACTATTTAGACAAGCTTATCAGTGTGATGCAAAATGAGAAGCTCCTGGTCTAATCAAAATAACCTTGTTTTATGAAAATCTCCATAATAAACATTTTCACCTCTGAGAAAAATAAACTGTCTTAAAAGGTTTTATGCAAAGCAATGTCCAAAACTAGAGAGTATCAGCCCCTGAAGGAAACACAAATCAAACCTTCAGGTAGCCCAGATGTTCTGAATCCCCCCCAAAATCTGGGGGTGAGATTGGGGAATCTGGTTCAGCAAGCCCTTCAAGTGATTCTTGTGCATTGATCTAAGTAATAATATTAAGAATAGCAGCAAATGGTGGCACATGCCTGAAGTCTCCGCTTTCCAGTGACTGACATAGGAGGATCTCAAGTTCAAGGCCAGCCTGGTTAACTAGCAAGACTTTGTCTCAAATAAACAAATTAAAAAACCCTAAACAATGAACAGCAATAGTACCGGAATACTTGACAAGACTAATATAGATTTTTTAAATTCAACAAAATTCCAGAATTTGCAGAGGATTTTTTTAAATGTTATCAGTCTAAACTCTCTCTCCTCTCTCTCTCTCTTTCTCTCTCTCTCTCTCTCTGTCTCTCTTTCTCTCTGTCTCTCTTTCTCTCTGTCTCTCTCTCTTTCTCTGTTTCTCTGTCTGTCTGTCTGTCTGTCTGTCTCTGTTTCTCTCTGTCTTTCTCTCTGTCTCTGTTTCTCTCTCTCTGTCTCTGTCTCTCTGTTTCTCTCTCTCTGTGTCTCTCTCTGTGTGTGTGTGTCTCTCTCTCTCTCTGTCTCTCTCTCTCTCTGTCTCTCTCTCTCTCTGTCTCTCTCTCTCTCTCTCTCTCTCTCTCTCTCTCTCTCTCTCTCTCTCTCTCTCTCTCTCTCTCTCTCTCTCTCTCTCTCTCTCTCTCTCTCCCTCCCTTCCTCCCTCTCTCTCCCAAACCCTTGGTTCTAAATAAATGAAGACTGTGAAACTCGTAGATGAATGTAGTCAATTCTTGTAAGTTCATGTCATCAACTCTTGTAAGTTCATGTCTATTTATGCTTTAGTTCAGAAATATTTGCACATCAAACCAGAGCCCAAGTTTACACTTTGGGGGCAGGAGGAATCTTTTGTAAATGTGGAGAGAGTATATTCAGAATCAAAATGTCTTAAAGAAACAGAGGAATCTAGGAATGCTGCCTCACTTTTTTCCTCAGGCTGACCTTAACTTTCAGACTTGAGGAATATTTTCCTTTCCTGATTAATAGATGGCTGGATGATTAGTGTGCTTTTGTTCCTGAACACATCAAGACAGTTGATGACGACGCCCTGCCATCAAATATCACCAGAATTCACTGCTCCTGCACAGAAAGCCCAACGTCAATGGCAGAGCTTGTGAGAACTCTGAACCCCACAACTCCCCCACCAAAAATGGGATGGGAAACTTCCTGATCAAGATCATTAAAACCGGCCGGGAGTTTGGCCTAGTGGTTAAAGTGCTTGCCTAGCATGCATGAATACCCGGGTTCGATTCCTCGGTACCACATGCATAGAAAAAAAGCCGGAAGTGGTGCTGAGGCTCAAGTGGTAGAGCTCTAGCCTTGAGAAAGTCCAAGGACAGTGCTCAGGCCCTGAGCTCAAGCCCAGGACTGGCAAAAAAAAAAAAAAAAGATCATTAAAACCTTTCCGATGAACCATACATCCTTGAGTCAGGATTCCAGCTGACCCCTCTTCTCAGATTCAGCCCTACTTCTGGGTCTTCAGAATCAAATTAGAGCACCGCCAGACACCTATTTGTGCAAACGGTAATTTCAAGTGTATTTAAATGTCTCTGCTTTCACAGAGTAATCATGATAATGAATAAACATGGGATGCTAACAAAGGACTCAGGCACCACCAAACTGATCAATCGTGAATTCTAGAAAGTGATGAAATGGGCCATTACACTGAGAACTGGGTGAGAAGAAGACTCATGGCCTTTGCCTAGTGTTTCTGGAAAGCAAGTATATAATCATAGCTTATCTTCTTTATTCTTTCCTCTCCCAGTCCACCATTCCCCCTCACCCCAGTACATGGAGCAAACATTGTCATGGCATTTACAAAACCAGGGGCTACCCCATTATTAATCATCAGCAGCCTTGAGGTAGCTCTCGAAATAACAGCCTAAATAGCCTCAGGATTTGGATAAAAGATCAATTTCACAATATGCACTAGATGGACAGTCAAATACCTCCATGTAGCAGGCATAGGAATTTGGAGCTATTCTGGGGATAAATACATTTGTTATTTATCTCATCTTCTCACTGGGCCTGGGCCACACATGAGAAGAGTTCACTGGATGGTTTTAGAAGTTGAAGACTGAATGAGGTGAGCATTATGTCTCTGGACCACAAACAACCTGAGTTCAAGTCACTCCTCTGCTACCATGAGGCATAGGGCTCCCCCAGGAGCTGCAATTTCCTCAGGAAGGAAGGGAGATGGGGACTGGATATAAGTTGGAGTCCTCAGGGAAAGGAGGGATGGGATGGGATGGGATGGGATAATTCTAGGAAATGGTAGAAAACAAAATAGCATTTCCTCAAAACATTAAAAATTGTTTTTTTGAAAGCTCAATAAGGCTTTTTTTGTCATTATTGTTGTTGGTCCTGGATTTGAATTCAGAACGTGGGCCCTATGCCTGAGAGTTTTTTGTTCAAGAAGCTACCAATTTGAGCCACAGCTCCACTTCTGGGTTTTGGGTGGTTAATTGGAGATAATGGTCTTTGGGGACTTTTCTTTTCTCCTGCTCTCTTCAGATCATAGCCTCCTGAGTAGCTAGGATTACAAGGGGGTTGTGGGGGGAGATAATAACCTGCTAATTTACAAATAGCAAGTCCTCTCAGAAAACTCTCATAAAAGATGCATTAGTTGTGTCGGGTCCAATACCACTTAATACTATCTTACTTGCCTGCCCTATGCACCCCTATCCACTCCTTTGCCTTACTAAGGAAAGTTCAAGTGTTGTCTAATTTATGAGTTGTCTAAATCTCCTCAGCTGCATGTCAGCTCCTACATTTTTTGAGTGGGGAGGGGATTTGGCACATAAGAAAGACAAGATTGGTACCCAGGGACAGACTCACCGCCATCCTCCAGCTCACTTAATGCAGCTGTGTGCTCCTGACAGACTCCACAGCCTGTAAAGAGTAGGTCAGAATGCAAAGATGATGTGAAATTTTTATCCTGGGAGGACTGGGCTATGGTAATCACTTTAATGATCCTTTTGATTTGTATGTCCATGGATATTTGGGGGGGGGAGGTATTGTATATAAGAGAGAGAATGTAAGACAGAGACCAAGAGGAGTATGTCAAAGAGCTAATCTAAAATACAGATGAAGAAAGCTGCATCTGTGTTGTGGGGCTGGGTTGCATAATCAGTTCTGAAAGCAGGAAAAAGCAAACAGATGTTTATATTACAATCTACATTCTACCAGAAGAACTGCCAAATGATTTAAACAGTACTAAAGATTGTAGCTGCAGCAATTTAATAACCCTACAAATACACATAGAAAAAAAAAAGTTCACTCCAACAGTCTTCTATTTGGATTCCTTTAAACACTACAAAAATGGTTCCCAGGCTACTTAAAATTTTAAAAACCAATTTAAAAAAAATTCCAATAGAACTAAAAGACTTACACCAATATGAACTCGCAAAACTTAATGTCATTAGTTTTAAAAAAGAATGTATGAAGGGAAAAAAGCTCTCAAAACTCCTTTGAACTTTTATATTAAGATTAATTCCTAAGTAGAATAGCATACAGCCAGGAAGACAGAGTAATATAGAGCTCTCTTTATTGCTTTAACATCCTTCTCCAGATGGATCTAGGGCATATTTGAGACCATATGAATACCTGAAACATGGAAGATTTCATGGCTAAGGGGGCATGGGCTGGCCCAAAAACAGATTACATGATGGATAGATATAGATATAGATATAGATATAGATATACGTCAAAATAACAGACAAAACAGAAATAAATTTACCAAAAGATACCACCTCTAGGTCACATGATGAAACGAGCTTTATACTTTCCTTTTTATACTTCTATTTGAATTTTCTAAATTTTTATAAATTAAGAAAAGAATAAGATTTCTCAAAGAGTGAAAGGCAAAGAGGAAGGAAGGAAGGAAGGAAGGAAGGAAGGAAGGAAGGAAGGAAGGAAGGAAGGAAGGAAGGAAGGAAGGAAGGTTGTGCTTATAACCTCACTTGTGGAACTAAAACCCCTTTGTGCATCTACTTTACTATAATAATAAAAAGAAAAGAAATCTTCAAAGCAAATCCTCAGTTGAAGGAAAGAATTTTGGCTTATGCAGTAATAGGTTTGGGCTCCCTGTTAAAAATTAGAAATTGAGGCATTGGGTTAGCCATTTGACCCATACTCTTGGTCTAAAAAGTTTTATAAGTGTTTCTCAACCATAGCACATGACATTTTCACCCAAGTAAGGCTGTCCTGTGTGCCACAGCATGTTTATTCGCATGTAACAACCAAAAACATCTGCCAACCTCTGCCAAATGTTCTCTGGAAAATAAAATCACCCCAGTGGTTAACGCCACTGCCTTAGATGGTCTAACCATAGCTGGTTACTTTTAGAAGTCGTATCTACACACTGAGGTTTGAGGTTAATGATTCTCAAATAAACATCTCTGGTTTACAGAGAACTCATCAATATCTTCATGACTCATTAGGCAAAGGATGACATGGAAATGAAGAAATAAGAGTCTGAACTTTCACAGAAAATTTCAGGAAATTTGGCCCATACTTGAGTAAGGATCTAAGCATACACAACAGTCACTTCAAAACTACTGATAATAATAAAAATAATAATAACATGTCTAGATTTTGATAACTCCCTCTGTAGTTCAGACTATTGAATGCCAGAGAATGTGCAATTTCTTCTAGTTTAAAATGAACTGCTAGGACTAACAATATTATATTATGTCTAATAACATTTTTATTTAACTTAAAAGCCTGGTGTCCTTACTTCCTAAGAAATGCAAGGATATGTTCCAATTCTTCTAAATATTTTACTCTTCTGTACTTAGAATATAATATCATAAAAGAAAACAAATTATCCATGTCTCTATTATCATTTTAAAAGGAGTAGATTTTTATTTTTTCTTATTTTACTAACAAGAACTCCCTAATATCTGATGCTCCCATGCTTCAAAATTAAAATTATTTATGCTCATGTTAATGACTTGCTACTGTAAGATCCTGACATCTTTTGAATTAAAAAGAGTGACTAAAAAAGATTCAGTGTGATTTTAAATTCATGGCTCTTTGGTAATTGGTGGTTCATCCATATAGATAAAACCATCTATTAACCAGAATGTTCCATTAACATCAACACCCTACACCTGGAACACATTAAGTGGTCAACAAATGTTGAATAATTATCCCAATTTGCAACCCTACCAAAAAAATAGAGGTTTATTACAAATTGTTGGAACTGGTTTTGACAGCAAGAAAAGGGAAAAGAGATTGAAGGAAGACCCTGTAACACACACAAAAAATTTAGTATTTTGGGTTCTTTTTCATAACTAACCCTTGAACTCATCACCTAACCAGCTGCACATATCAATTTATTTGTTTGTTTGTTTGTTTTCTGTCATGGGGCTTGAACTCAGGGCCTGGGTGCTGTCTCTGAGCTCTTCAGCTCAAAGCTAGCACTCTACCACTTTGAGCCACAGCAGCACTTCTGGTTTTCTGGTGGTTAATTGGAGATAAGAATCTCATGGACTTTCCTGCCTGGGCTGGCTTTAAATCACGATCCTCAGATCTCAGCCTCCTGAGTAGCTAAGATTACAGGTGTGAGCCACCAGCACCAGCACATGTATCATTTTAACATCTAGGTATTTCCATATATTCAGGTAGATCCAAAGTAGGCCATGATACCCCGCCTTCTTCCACTCACCACTAGATGTCTGAATCTCCCTTCCTAGCTTCAAGGAGCCTATGTCAGCAGGTGCACACCTATCATCTGTCTTCTATATTCCACCTGGGTAGAGTTCTAATAACATGAACCACGACCTTGAAGAAAGTATACATGATCACCCACGTGGCCTCCTCTGCAAGAACATTACCAAATTTATTCCCTCCGTGTCTTTTTTAGCATGGGCACAGAGTGAGAAATGAAGACTCAGTGATTTTATTGTGGTTTTTTTTCGTGTGTGTGTGTCTGTGTGTCTGTGTGTCTGTATGTCTGTGTGTCTGTGTGCCTGTGTGTGTCTGCGTGCCTGTGTGTGTCTGCGTGTGTCTGTGATCCTGTACTGGAGCTTGAGTCAAGTACACGTACTTTCCCCCCCCCCAAAAAAAAGATATCTCTTACTATGATATTTAAGTAGTTGTACAAAGGAAGTACTTTTGAGATTTTAAATTCTTCCAATCTTGCTTTGAGTCTTCCCTTAAACCAGAATGTGTAATTAAGTTTATATCTGCTTATTGTTTTAAGGGAGTATTTTTTGCCTGGCTTTACAGGGAAATAATGGGTTAAATGGCAATTACATAACTGGTAGCTTTAATTTTTTGCAAATATTAAGTGAATAGAAAAGACAAAGCTTTGTCTAGAGACAAGATGGGGTTAGAGGCATTGCTCAGTTGAGGCTAGCCAATGAGCAAAAGCATCAAGTACTGAGTTCAAGTCCCAGTCTCAGACCAAAGCCAGAGAGAGAGAGAGAAAGGGGGGGGGCGTTCATCAATGGTACCAGCTGAAGACACCACTACGCCCTGCAATTTAAACCTCCATCTTCAAGTCACAACTGCTTAAGGTCCTGACATTGGCTTTTAAAAATAACATTTTCAAAACAAATTATTATAAAGTGATTAATGTGACCAAGGTCACTTCACTGACCCCTGCTGGACACTTCTGTCTGTCCCCCACTCTGGATCCTGAATCTTCTGAAATGAGGATAAATTACACTGCATGATCTTCCAATCATTTATGACTGGCTTCAGGACTTGAAGTCGTCTTCCTAATCCTGACTGATTTATAGCTAACATCTGATGAACAAACCCGTGTACACAAATGAATTAGCCCATCACCTAGTTGGTCCATCTATCTCGAGGGAAAAAAAATTAAAGCTAGTTCATATTCTATAAAGTATCCACATGTTTATTTAAAAAAAAAAGAAACAGAGCCACAGGGAAACAAAGGGCATATTTCTCTCCTATGTGAAAGTTAGATCTGAATTACAAACACATATGAAAATATATACAGAGGTAAACACCTATATACAGAAAAAAATGACCAAAATTTGATATATGTTAGGGAGGATTCCAACAGTCTATTTTCTTTGAGCAACCAAGTGATAGCTTAACCAAATGAATATCAGGAAGCTGAGACATATTTTGTTCCCAGGGAAGGAGACTTAGGTGAGGAAGGACATATGGATAGGGAGAAGAAGGGTGAGCAAATACCAGTATAATGTTCATATGTGAAAATAGAACTAGGTAACTTGAGGAGAAGAGTGGGGTTAGGGGACAGGGGGAGAGAAAGATTGAAGGGGTGACATCGATAAATATGCTTTGCACTCATAAACTGACATGTTGACTTGAAACCTATTTGTACAACTACTTAAAGATAATAAGAAATTAAAAGAACTAAAGCCACAAAGAAGGTGAGAGGAAAAAACTCCCCCAAAGCAGGAAAGGATAAGGGGGAAAATATAGTCATGCAAATTCTGAAGAGATTTGTAAAATTGGCAATCTGGGAATTTTATTAGGCTAAGCTTCTTAGTATAGAAATCCCCAAAACTCTCCAACTGGGCAGCTAATTGAGAGTTAAGGAGTGTCAGAAGACCTCTCCCTCATTCCCTTATACATCACAGGCAGTATAGAAAGCCTTGCTCAATATGGTAATGTGAATTTTGCCAGTGCTCAGTCAAAGCAGATGGAGGATTGGCTGGTGATGACGTCATTCCCACATGTTAATCCCCCAGTGAATACAGTTTCAACATCATACACATCAATATGTCATTTACATATCAAAGTATTAAGTGTAAAGATAAATTCAAGGTACAGATAAAAGCAGCTGTGAGAGAAAGGCTATGTGCCACTGAAAAGGAGGTGGGAGATAAAGCGAAGGATTTTTATCTTTCTTTCTCTTGTTACTAAATGGAACTAGGTCATCAAACAATACACATCTCTAAAAAGATCATAAAATGAATATTGAAATTCAAGTGACCTAGAATGGTCTGGTACTAGAAATATGAGAAAGGTGGCCTCTAATACAGAATACTCAAAAATCAAAGAGGGGTGTGTGTGTGTGTGTGTGTGTGTGTGTGTGTGTGTGTGTGTGTGAGAGAGAGAGAGAGAGAGAGAGAGAGAGAGAGAGAGAGAGAGAGAGAGAGAGAGAGCGAAAGAGACAGAGACAGAGACAGAGAGAGAGACAGAGAGAGAGAATAAAATCCATTCAAAGACAGGCAAACTGACAGCCAATGGTTTTCTGGGAAAAAGCAACTGCCCTGTCTCTAACAGGGAAAACTGACAGAATCAAAACTTGAATTAAAGCCTTCTAATACATTTTAAACTGACTACAGGTAGGGAGACAATATTAAGAAGTCCTAGGAGACAGCAAAATCTTGAAAAGCAGAACAAGAGAGAAGAATTTAGAGAGAAAACCTCACGATGCAGCTTTCAGCTATGAGAATTATTGATTGAGCAATATGTCCACACATATAAAGAAGGCTTTTGCACAAGTGAGTGATGCCCTCACAACTGGGTCATTTGGGGAGGATGTTAAATATCCTGATTCATAATGATTCTGAACACTGCCTCACAATGCCTTATTAAGGCCTGGATTTCCCATCTAAAGGAGGCATTGGATTTGTGAGGCTGATTTGTGACCATCAACTTAACGGAAATGCTTCTCACCATAAAACCACAGTGAGCTGTTGAAGAATTCCTCAAGTCAGACACTTGTTCTCAAAGGACCAGGTAAAAAACACTTACACTGCCAAAATGCTTGGTCCTAGATTCTGTTAGTTTGGGGGTTGGGGGTTTTGTTGTTGTTTTTGGTTTGTGTTTACGGATAATTTTTTTGCTTTGGTTTTTTGTTGTTTTTTTGGGGGGGGGGTGGAGGGATGTCGTTTTGTTTCTCAGCTTATGGTTTTAAACCCTAGTCCTGCTGAAAAGCTTGGTCATCACTCTGCCAAAGTTGCAGGACAAACCCTATGTCGGGGTATTAGAGAAAGAACCAGACTAAAGATTTGAAATGCCACCGTGGCCACCACCACCCAAACAAGGAGGTACCAGCCTTGCTTAGTGTTGAGGGAAGACCAGGGAAAAGTTAAAGGAGAAAAGAGTTGGGAGATGAAAGATGCTTTCACTGGGGAACTGGGGAGCCAGGTGGAGAGGGGTGTCCTTCAACGCCGGTGGGGGGTGGGCCTGTGGCTCAGCTCTCAGCCCCTGCATGCCAAAGGGTATATACTAACTGCTAAGCTGATTCACATTTGACTGACACCTGCGCTGCAGTCTGTGAACCCCTGAAATGTTCCCTGACACAGATTCAAAAGGAAAAACATAACGCACCCTGGCCTGCCGGGCCACAGGGTAGCATCCAGCTTTCCTATTTCTAATCATCTCCAAGGACAAGCTCTTACATGGTAATGGGGGGGGGGGGTATTAAAGATGTCCTCTCTTCTCAGAGGACTGACAGAACAAATGAGTCAGGCAGGAAAAAGAAAAGGTGAATGTGTGGGGAAAGAGAAGGGAGAAGGAAAGAAACAGAAACACAGTGTTGGTGGGCAAACGCCAAGAAAGCCTCCCGCGGGAAGAGCCGGAACTCCAGCGGGCTCCTAGCTGGATGCAGCAGGCGTCCGGAGCCCTCTGAAAGGGCTCCCCAAAACCAGGGACTGCCCTGGAGGACGGAGCCAGGACTGACCTGCTTTCTCCTCTGGCTCCTGTAAGGGTCGGGCCTCCGATTGAACCCCCCTCCAAGGCCAGCGTGTTCTGAACTCGGGCTGGGAGAGTTCGCCCTGCCCCTCTACTTAGGAACGCATCAAGTGGCCACCCCACCTCCGCGTTCACCACCGGAGGGGGAGGGGGATGGGGAGCTCTCACCGGTAGCCCTGAACCCCAAAATTGGAAGCGGGCTACTGTCCCTCCCCGATCACATATCCTCACTTTCAGAGCAAAACTTCCAACTTTGGGGTGCACGATGACAAGAGCTCGTGCGTCCCCCTGGCTCCCCAGGACTCGCAGAGCGGGGCTGCCCCAGCCTGGCTCAACTCGGAGCAGCCTGACAGACAGACGCTGCCGCAGGACAGCGCAGGAGCGCGGGGCTCCACGACCACCCC
This sequence comes from Megascapheus bottae, assembly GCF_031878675.1. Lineage (NCBI taxonomy): Eukaryota > Metazoa > Chordata > Mammalia > Rodentia > Geomyidae > Megascapheus > Megascapheus bottae. Next base: position 35,401,951 of record NC_143510.1, read on the forward strand.
AACCCCGCCGCCCGCTCGTTCGCCTCGCAACCCTTCTTACTCGACTGGAGTGGGTCCCCAAGTCAGACCCGCGTGTCCTGCTTGGCGCTCAGATGGCAGCTGCGCGGGAGCCCGAAGATGCTCAGACCTTGACAACCGCCCATCACCTCCTCATCCGGGCCAAGAACACAAAGATAAAAAGTTCCCTGGTCTCCCCGAAAGGAAGCCGCTGTCTGTGAAAGGGCCGATTGCTCCGCCGTGGGGTCTGCAGCGAGCCGTGCGCGCACAGCAGGTGCGTCCCGTCCAGGGTGGGCGGGCAGCTGGTGGTGGGGACCGCAGGCGGGAGCTGGGAGGAGGGAGGGGGGAGGACTGGAGGGCCGGGCTGGCCACCGGCCACGTTGATTGGCCGGTCGGGCCAGCTGCCCGTGCCCTGGCCAGCCCCGCAGTCCACGTGGGCCGCCCCCTCTCCCCGCCCCGCACCCGGCCCCACCCCGCGGCTCCGTGCGTCTCTCCCCAGCGCCTCGCAGTGGCGGTCAGATATTCTTCCCGATTAGCCCCGGCTGCATGGAGATCTGCCAACGACAGGAATTTAGGGTTCGTGCCCCACCGAGGGAGAAGCAGTTGGTGAGCAGTATTCCTCTGCCCCCCGCCCCCCGCACGTAGCACACGCATAACTTATCTGGCTTGGTGTGGTAATTTGCTTGCACTGGGGAGAGGTGAAAGCTTGGCACACCTACCAATGAATGAATGAATGCATTTCAGAAAGTATGAAAATGCTGGGTGCGGTAGTGCACGCCTGTAATCTCAGCACTGGGGAAGTCAGGGCAGGGTTAGTTAGTTCAAAGCCAGACCGCCTGAACTATCTAAATGAGAAACTGGCTAGAATATATATTTTTGAAAAAAAATATTTTTAAAAAATACATCGAAAGGCTGGGAAGGTGGTAGAATGCTTGCCTAGCACGAATGAGGCCCTCAGTACCAGCTGGAGATTGGGGAGCTTGAGTAGAGTGAGAGGGAAGGCGTGAATTTGCTCAAAAAGAATGTACTCTTTACCTGACTTATGTAACTGTAACCCCTTTCTGTGTACATCATTTTTATAATAATAATAATTTGAATTTTTAAAGATATAAACCCAGTCATCAGAGAGTGTGCACAAAAATAGGAACTGGAAAAATTAACCAAGTAGAACTGGAAATCTGAATGCCACTTAATTAAAATATTGTCATCATCTTTTAAACTGGTAAAAGTTTTGTCTCACTTTTATCTTGTCAGTTGTGGGGCTCGAACGCAGGGCCTGAGCGCTGTCCCTGAATCTCTTTGTGCTCAAGGCTAGCACTCTACTACTTGAACCACAGTGCCACTTCCGGTTTTTAAGTAGTTTACTGGAGATAAGAGTTTCATGGGGCCTTTTCTGCTCAGGCTGGCTTCGAACTATGATCCTCTGATCTCAGCCTCCTGAGTAGCTAGGATCACAGTTGTGAGCCACCAATGGCCTGACTTCCTCCCTTTGAAAGAATTAGCAGGTTACTAAATACTGAATCTTACATTTGACCCTACAGTGTGTGGCTTCAGAATTTAAGCCCTTCACTCAATAGTCAAAGTCTGGGCCAGCAGAGGCATTCTTTGAGAACATGCTGTAACAGCAGACTTTCAACATTATATGCATAACATGTAGAAAGCATCACTGTACTTCTATGCTTGTTCACTGTCATTGGCTTGGCTGTAAACAACTGTGGGGGGGGGAGGGAGAGGGAGAGAGTATTAAGTTTTGAACTTGGGGCCTAAGAACTGTCCCCATAGCTTTGTCGCTCAAGGATAGCACTCTACCGCTTGAACCACAGCTCCACTTCCACTTTTTGCTATTTAATTGGCAATAAGAATCTAATAGTCTTTCCTTCCCAGGATGGCTTCGAACCTCAATCCTCAGATCTCAGACTTCTGAGTAGCTATGATTTCAGGGATGAGCTCCACTGCCCAGCTCAATTGCTAGTCCTTTCACTCTGTACTGACCTGAAATCATGGACCATTCTGCCTTGGTGCATTCCAGAGTATATTTGCCCTTCTCCTTGCCTACCACTTGAATGAATTTATGGCAGGCCTCCTGCTTCTGCTCCCCCCAAACCTTTGGATTCCACCTCTGTGTCATCATCATATTAACTTGCTGATTGCTAAATATTTTCAATCATTGACTCTTTAGTTATCAAAAATGGAGCTTTGTTGTCAAAAGTCTTATTATCAAGTTGTCACCTGTTTAAGATGGAAATCAGGCCTGAGAGACTAGGGCTATGTGTCTGAGGTGTTCCTCAGAGGCTGAGGGTTACAATTCCGTAAAGGGAAAGACGAGATTCAAACAAAGCCTGAAATGCATGCCAGAACATTTCCACTCCGTTCCTTCATTCACTCAACCAAATTAAAGGTCTATTCTGCATCAGGCGAGGTCACAGATGCTAGCACATATAGAAATAAACAGAACACAGGTTCTTTCCAGTGGGAAGACAGGCCATTGAAATGAATTATAAGAGTGTAATAGAAGGTGTTACAGAGAAGGGGAAAAGGACCGAAAAGGAGATGTATACCAGTGAAGATGTGACTTTATAATGGTCAGATATCACTGAACAACGCCTTGGGAAAGGTGAAAGACTGAGTCACTGAGAACAACTTCACATTCATTTATTCATTCATAAATTCAAAAGTGTTTGATGATTCACTAGCATGCGTTTGTGTGTTCACTGAAGCTTTTGTGTTCTGATCTTCAAGTTTTCTTTGACTGAAATGTTTTTGTCTTAATAGGGAAGCATATCCATGTAGGCTATTTCATGTGATTCAGTCTAATACCACATTCTCCCACTCTGGATATTTCGTATTGATACTGTGGTACAACTATGTCTTTCCTCAAGTTCATGTGTGGAAGACTCAACCCCCAATAACACAGAATATGACCTTACTGGGAGACAAGGTCATATCAGAGATAATCACATTCAAATAAGTCTTTAGGGTGGCTTTTAAAAAATTAAAGTTATTGTCAGTGTGATGTACAGAGGGGTTATGGGTGCATATGTAAGACAATGAGTATATTTCTTGTCAAAAATTGTTACATTCTCCCTCATTTTCTCCTACTTTCCCTTCTCCCCCCAATTTCTCCCCCCAAAGTATAAAGTTCATTTTCAACATAATGTCTTATAAGTATTGCTTTTGCATTGGTTCATCCTTTCTCATTTTGTTGTTCCCCTTCCCTTTCCAAAACCAGATTAACATATATACAAGACACAGGGTAGCAAAATCAAATACAGAGACAACAGGGAATAACCAAAGTGGGGGGAGCTGGAAGTGGTGCTGTGGCTCAAGTGGTAGAGTGCTAACCTTGAGAAATCCCAAGGACAGTACCCAGGCCCTGAGTTCAAGCCCCAAGACTGGCAAAAAAAAAAAAGAACTGGAGGAGGGACTTGAAAACACACAGATACACATTAAGAATACCATATGACATCAAGGCAGAGAGTGGTTTGGTTTGTCTACAAACCGAAGAATGCCAGAGATGGCTAGCAAGCTACCAACCAAAAGAAAAACAAGATGTGGGATTTTCTTTTAGCACTTTTTGCCAACTCATTTGTGGTGTGTGTGTGTGTGTGTGTGTGTGTGTGTCTGTGTGTGTGTGTGTGTGTGTGTGCATGCGCACACACATGCATCTAAGGTATGATGGTACATTTAAAGGACTTATTTGAATATTTCCAATGAACCAACATCTTTCATAAAGGAGCAAGAAGCAGCACGGTATGACAAACTACAAAGGACCCGATCACTACCCAGAAAGAGGGGCCAGATGATGGTACCAGAACAATGGTATACATATGTAATCCCAGCTACTTGGGAAGAAGAGATCAGGAAGATCACAGCTGTGGTCAGTCTAAGCAAAAATTTAGACCCCATCTGGAGGAATAAAAACAATTAATTGCGGGGTTGCGGGGGAGGAATAGAAGTATGGCTTAAAGAGAATGTCTGATAAGCACAAGACTGTGAGTTCGAAGTTTATTTTTAACTAGACTGACTGACTAGGGTAGGTCACTAAAAGGTGGTGATACGTGATTCAAGACCTAAATGACCAAAAGCTACCTAAATGAATACCTGGGATAAAAAAAAATTCCAAGCAGATACAGCAATTTCTCGAACTTGTGATCCATCCTCTTACTTCAACTTCATCTTCCTCATTGATTAGCAGTGTGTACCCCCATGGCCGACCGGCAATTTCACTTGTGAGAGGATATCCCTGCTCTTCGTTTCCTAATTCCTTTCCAACACCCATTTTGCATCTTTTGAGATTCTGTAAAATCAATATCTATAGCATGAAAATTGGATCCACTTAATTTATTTTTATTGTTAAGAACCCATAAGAGTCACATCATCTGGAGTCTGGACCCCCCACCCAAAAGGCTCACAAACACCTGATTGGTATGATTCCTTGATGCCTGTACATATAGGGGCAGCATGTGAGTTAGACACTGTGCTTGTTTTTCCTCATTTATATGACATTTAGAACACTATTGTGTATATCCTGTTGCATAATCAATATACTAACAATTAGTCTACCAAGGGACATTCTGATTCTCCTAGGCTATTTATAAAACCCTTTCATTATCAGGCAAAGTTTCAGTTTCAAAATTTTGAGATGTGCTTGTGCTTTGAGTATGATTTTTCCTTAGGAGATTAATAAAAACCAACAGCTACTAACAGTTTGAAGAGTGTATACTTGTGGTGTTAACGGCTGCACCAAAAACATGCTCACAAACCTATAAAATACATTCTCCTAATCTTCACTATCAAATGAGAAAAATGGAGCGCAAAAGGGGTTAATACGTCCAAAGCCAAAACCACTATTAAATGGTCATCTCCTGCTTGATGACAATCTCTTTTGATTAGAAGACTGTATCGGAGTGGCTAGGCATAAACAAATGAGACAAGTACAGAAAGAATATAAAAATCTATTGGCCTACTCCATTGCATTTTGTTTTTGAACATTTCAAAGTGTTGTTTTCTAACTTTCTTTATCACCCCTCCCCCTTCCCGAGTCCTCTAGCTTTCAAGTTCACTTTTCTAGCCAGATATTTACTTGACTTTCTTATGCATTAAACTGGTAACTTTGGTAAATGAAACAATTGATAGTTTCTTTTCCTTTTCCATCTATCTGTCACTTAGCTTCAAGCTTCTTAGAGCTTAGCATACTTTGACACATTTGCTGCCAATTGTGGGGCTAGAACTCAACTAAGAGCACTTCACTGACTCTACCATTTGAGCCACAGCCCCACTGCTGGCTTTTTGTTGGTTAACTGGAGATAAGAGTCTCACAGACTTTCTGGTCCAGGCTGGCTTTAAACTGAGATAATCAGATCTCAGTCTATTGAGTAGCTAAGATTACAAGGGTTAACCATTTCTGCCCAGCTTGACCCGTATCTGTACCTTACATACTGAAAACTACCCTGTTATAAAGAGGCGCATTCCCCTTACCCAAAAAGTAGGAAAGAACCATCATATAAATTACCAGAGCAAAAACACTGGGCAACAGTGTGCAGAACTGACTCTGGCCTTCTTTATACAGATTCTAATAGATCCTTCTGCTTGAGAATGAATCTAAAAGTGGTTGCAGCTGGTCTTTGTGAATCACTTTCTATTCTTGTGGCTTCCCCACAGTCCTGCTCCAGGAGAAAGCCCAGTAAACTCGCAAGGATGAAAAAGATGTGCAGCTCTTCTCACTAGATGCTGGATTCCCTCCCAGGCTCAGGAAGTAAGCGGCCGTTTTAGCTGTTAAGTGACTTCCTGCCTTGATGGCTTGGTCAGGCTTGTTTTAGATTCTTGGAACTCAGACAAGGTGTCTGGCTATTTGCTTTGGAAGGCTCAGGTGGGTTTCATGATTCTTCCCTTTGCTGGCCACAACCACTTCAATAATTTATACCCTGGAAAAGAATGGCACTTCAAGACAAATTAGCATAAAAGGGATTTATGAACCTGAGGGAGGGCAATTTTAGAGATAACACAAGACTTGTTACCTAGAGAGATACCAACAAAGTTCTAATCAGGACTAGCCTCTGGTAGAATCGCTAAACAAATACGGCTCTTTTCAATTTTCTCTCACACTAGAATCAGGGCCTTGTATTTGCCAAGGAGGTGCTCTACCATTTGAGCCATGTCACCACCCTTTTATGTTTTTTGGTTATTTTTCAGGCAAGGTGTCATGTTTTTAAACTACCATCCTCCTCCCTATGTATCCTGCACAGTTGCAGTCCCTGCATGCGCCACCATGCCTAGCTTGTTGGTTGAGAATGAGTCTAACTTTATACCTGAGCTAGCTTCTAACTTCAATCCTCAGACCTTCCACCTCCTATGTAGCCGAACCCCACCCCTTCTCCCCCAACATCTCCTAATATGGTCATAAAACTACACAGAACACTGGTGTTGTCATTCATTCATTTACTCACTTACTCATTCTTTTACTAATTCATTGAAAAGAGAGTTATCAAAGAGCAACTTGCACACTGAGTTCATGGCAGCTTGCTCTGCAATAGCCAAAAGGTAGAAACAAACAAGTTGGTTCAATAGCATCAAGCTACTGATTTGGCTTCTCCTAGATGATAATCTAAGTAAAGATGCTAAGCTAGACAGGCTAAGAGTTGAGTATCTCAGAGACTGGATTCTGACAATGCTATCTGTATGTTGTTAATTGATCTTGTCACGAAAGAAAGGTAAAAAGAGAAACCCCACTTTCAATCCTGACCTGTCCTATTTTTATTTTTCTCCTAGACTTCTGGGACAAAATTTTGAAGAAAGAAAATAAAAAGATAAAAATTGAGTTTCCATTTTCTCCCTCTAACCTATTTTAATACATGCAACAAAAGCCACATGCTATTTGCCTTTTATTTGGGGACTTTATTTATTTTTGCCTCTACCTTGGGACAACATTATTTAGTAAAAGGTCACAAATGCTAAAGTGGGATTAAGAAGGCTGCACTTAGATTTGTGACATTTGGAATCCTCTGGGTCAGGAACTTTCCTACCAGGAAAACTAAATCTATCTGTGTACCTCAAAGACCAAGGATTTCAAGTTGCATGGGGTCCTAGACATTTGCCTGCCTGCCAGCCATCTCCTTCCGAGGCAATACACTTGGCCAAAACCCTTGATTGCAACTGACAGAAACTCAGCACACACTGGCAGAGGCAAAAGGGATGACTGTCCATTCACACATGAGAGATGCTCTGGAAGTGTAATTGGAGGCTAGTACGCCAAGAGAGGACACAAAGTTGTAGCTATGCCTTCCCCCTCTCTTGGCTTTGTTTTTCTATTTGAATGAGCCTCCTTTCTTAGCAAGAAGGGATTCCTCCAAAGGACAAGGAGGCTGTCCTTCAATAATCCTGAGCCATGTCCTTGCAGCCATGTAACATAAAGCAATAGGAATTCTCCAACTTCAAACATTTTAAATATGGCCCATTTTTTATAGTCCTACCATGGGCTAGGACAGCATGACTGACAGCCCTGCCATAATTTCAGGGTTATAAATTCCTGGAAAAGGGGTATAAACATCGGTAACTGATGCCCACTAGAGGACTCTTTCCAAACCACTGTTCTGAGTGATCATGTCCTGTATGATCCTGTCTCACAGCAAAGGCGATTAAAATGAAGTCTTGGCCCCCAAGGTTTGTCCTCATCATCCATACCATACCTCTGGCTTGTGTTTTTTGGTCTAGCTGGAAAAGTTACAGGTGCCAATGAGCCAATCAGAATTCCCACACACTTGAAATTTAAAAATGAGAGTCCAAAGAATGGGTCATGTTGCTGAGGCAATTGAACCAAATGCCATAACACAAAATAACAGGATAGATAATTGTGGATGCTGTGATGTGAAAGATAAGCCTACCGTCTACAGAGAGTATGGATGAGAGCAAAGCAACTGGGATTCTGAGCCATCATACCTCTGGAGGAGAGATTCACCGAGTATATAACCTGATCCCTGGAAGTTCCGCTGCCTGAAAATTCTGTGATGTAACTAGATAATTAAGGTAAGAAAAAACTACTACATATAGTACTTTTACCCATATTGCTTCATTCTCTATTTGTAGTAAATCCATTACAGAGCATTTATTTTTCTCCATTTTCTGAAGAATTAAGTCCCAGAAAACCTATTCGATGCTCCTTTATCATTATTTTTTCAACCAATAAAGTTTCTGTTATGACTACTTCTCCTACTTTGAGATCTCAGCTAAAGACACAGATCTGAAAATCACCTACTTTGACTCTTAGACGTGCTCACTAAAGCACAACTAGAAATCTACACCATCAGTCATCTATTGCTCACACTTTTGCTTTCCTATGTCTCCAACCTGCAGAAAGCAGATGGTGGAACTTTTCTACCTCCACAATTAATGAGTTAATACTTTATCATCAATCTCATGGTATTCCTGGGTGTGTTTCCCTGCTTGTTTCATTAGAGAATGTTAATATGAAAAGTTATCAGGGTGAATATGGACTCTTCCACCTTGAGTGACATTTCCATCTACTCTTGGCAAACAAGATTCCAAATTGAAGTGAATTTTCCCTGATGACTTCAGAACATTGTAATGTTTTTCAGAGATTTATCTTTTAGCGATGCGTGGGTCTTGTGTTGTATGGCCCCAAATGACCTGAAATTCAGTCTGTAGCCAATGTGGCCTTCCTGCCTCACTACCTGAATGCTAAAACTAGAGGCATGTAATGCCAGGTAGATTCTTGACAAAAGTAAAATCTGTTTTGTCATACTTTATTTTGCAAGGCAGTTAGCACACATTGATATAGATTTTAAATTTTAAAAAATACTGTAAATTTGCTGAGACCATTTTTAATGCCCCTTGTATTCCCTTTAATTCTATGACCCTTCTTCCTTTCTCAGCCCTCCACAAATTCCAGCAGCTAGACTGTATACTGATAGCCTTAGGGGGAACTATACCAAAGCAAAATTCTAAGAACAAAGACCCAAAGCCATGGATTATGAATTTTGAAATAGGCTTCTGAAATTCAGGCCAGAGATAATGCTTTTGAACAGATTTTTAAGCCCTAGAAGCTGGGCTTCTGAATATCAAAAACCATAGCATATCCTGAACAACCACCTTGGTAAAATAGCATGCCATGAGTTGATTGGACAAAAGGGAGGGAAGGTAGGAAGGGAAGGAGGGAGGGAAGGAAGGAAGGGAGGGAGGAAGGAAGGAAGGAAGGAAGGAAGGAAGGAGGAAGGAAGGAAGGAAGGAAGGAAGGAAGGAAGGAAGGAAGGAAGGAAGGAAGGAAGGGAGAAATTACCCTGGGAAGTCACTAGAGATAATACCTTCACACTTCAGGCTTGTTTCTGAGATGGATAGCACAGACCTGGCCTAGGAAAAAATGCTCAATTTCTCTTAACAGTTGCCATTTTGGCTGAAGAACTCTGTGATTTAGGAGGCTACTCATTGTCACATCCCTGGCTTCTAACCACTAAATACAAAGAAGAACTCTCAACTGTGACAACCAAACTAATTTCAGATGTTTCCGTTATCTTCTGAAGGTGAGGGTGGGGATATAACATTATTCCCAGTTGAGAGACAATTAGATCACATGCACAGAGATGTGCTGTATATAGAATACTCCAAAAGTATAGAAGCTCAAAATAAAAAGTCATAGGGTGGGAGAAAAAGTTCACCAGCAGGGCACTTCCCAAGCAAGTGCAAGGTCCTAAGTTCAAACCGCAGTAATGCAAGTGAACAAATAAATCTATCACCAAAATGATCTGTTGTCTGCTCAGTGAGGAATACTTTATCTGCTCCGATTTTTCCTATTTTTATCTCCATGAAACCTAAAACTGAGGTCACATATGGTTGAACATTTATTTTATCTACCATTTATTTTGTTTAGCCATGTAATAGATTTTAATAAGAGAACACTAGTCCTTAATAGAGCCATAACATAGTCCAACTACCCAAAGTTACTGTTAGACAATTAGGTTCCTCTCAGTAGTTCATCAGCATGAGCGACACTTTGACAAACGTCTTCAGATATTGCATTATTTCCTTAGGATGAATTCCTAAGAAGTGTTCTTGACAAAGGAAAATCCAATGGCTATTTTTTAATTATTTAATTTTTCTTATGTAATTATACAAAGAAGTTTCAACTCAACCAGCCAGTTTGTAAGTACAATGAATCTTGATCACCTCTCCTATCTCTCCCAATCCCACTCACACCCTCAAATTACATGGTCTCATTTGCATATACAGACATTGACTATAGTTTCCTCCACCCATTCCTCTGACCCTCCTCATTCTAACACTCCTTTCCCCTGCAAGCATGCTATCTTGAAACTAAAACATACTGAGTTTAGGATCTTGGTGGTTAAATCTTATTTTGTTAGTTTTATCTCTATGTTCTGTTTCTCTACTACTTTTAACTTTCCCCAGTTCCTCTTGTCTTGCAAAGCTTACATACTGATAAAAAAAACTTGCAGTACGTAGGGGCTAAATGACTTGCCAGTGGCAACACAGTTATTCTGCAAAACTGAATATTCAATCTCACGGGAGCCTGGAGTTCTCTTCTTGTGCATATTTGGATAGAATGTATTGCTAACACTGAAATAGCCAAAGAAGAAATAACATGTCTTTTGCTCACAAAAGACATGGTCATTTGTGACCACTAGAGTGTTAGAAACAGTGGAGGTAAACTAAATGTCCAACAACAGGATTTTGAGTAGTTAAATTACACTAGTTATGAATCCTTGCTCTAAGTACAACTTTGGATGCATCCAGAATGTCCCAAAACAGACTGAAAACTATGCCTACGCCCCCTAGATGGGAAAATTGTCCTACTACCATGCAAAACTCCACAACCCATTGTATCTCCAAACACAATCTGGAGGGCTAATACTTAAAGAAGCTAAAACTCCAACACGTACTTCTTTCTTATCCCCGAAGCCACATTCAGTCAGTAAGTCTGTATTTACTTCCAGTTATATCCTAACGCAGATTTATTACCAATTAATTTCTTATTGAGGAAAAACAACCTCATCATAAGTATTTTAGATAATGACATCTAAGTGTTATATGGTATTATTTCAAGTCTGAGCAGTTAAAATGGAGGATGCATCCAGTGTTCATTACCTCTTAATGTCTCTATTTGTTTTTATGTCTCAGTTTACCAAAAGAGAGAGAAAGAGAGAGAGAGAGAGAGAGACAGAGAGAGAGAGACAGAGAGAGAGAGAGAGACAGAGAGAGAGAGAGAGAGAGAGAGAGAGAGAGAGAGAGAGAGAGAGAGAGAGAGAGAGAGAGAGAGAGAAAGCCATCCATTGCTTAAGACATTTTTTTAGATGTAATGCAATTAAAGAAATTCTGGGGATGGGGGGAGCACACAGCCTAATGTTTTAAGTCTATAGAAATATTTCTTCTATCCAGGTGCAGTGGCTCACGCCTGTAAACCTAGCTACTCAGGAGGCTGAGATCTGAGGATCACGGTTCAAAGCCAGCCTGGGCACTAAAGAATGTGAGACCCTTATCTCCAATTAAAAATGGGAAGTGGGGCTGAGGCTCAAGGCCCAAACCCAGAGTTCAAGCCCTATGACCCACAAAAAAAGAAAAAGAAAATAAGAAAAAAAGAAATATTCCTTCTACCATGAGCACAATCTTAAACCAAGGCCAACTTCTGCAATGCTGAAGGCTGATGGACACCTTAATCACAGAGGAAAAACATAATGAGCTGATTAGATACGAAAATCTGCTAGACCTCTGAGATACACTTAGGAAAACAGCTTAATTATAGTTAAAGACAGAGGCCATGACAAAGGTCACCCTAACATCTCATTGAGAACGCACGATTTTTTTTTAATTTTTATGTTGTTGTGGTTTTTTTGCACATTCTAGGGCTTGAACTCAGGGCCTTGGTGCTATCCCTGAACCTCTTTGTGCTCAAGGCCAACATTCTACCATTTGAGCAACAGAGCCACATCCCACTTTTTCTGTTTATTAGAGATAGGGGTTTAGTTTAATTAGAGATAAGAGTCTCATAGACTTTTCTGACTAGGCAGATTTCGAGCCGTGATCCTCAGATCTCAGCCTCATGAGTAACTAGGATTATCTGCAGGGGTACCACCACCCTGTTATAATTGATCTTGACAGCCCACGCTGGGGTTCAGTGATACTTGTTGATTTAACTAGACTTGAAAAGTTCCATATAGGTCTTGAACCAATTTCTCTTCATTCTAATAATGCCTTTAAAAAAAATCAGCTAATTTAGAAAATCATGTTGACTTTTCTACTTCCTAGAATCTGGTTTATGCTAATCCTTCTTTCAGCTAATTATCTTTAAATAATTGCACAACAGGGTTAAACATTTCAATTCCACATGCCAATGTATCTTTTAATGAAAAATTCAATAGATACTTTCAGAAATTTTTATTTTTCTCTTCCTAATTTCATGTCTAAGTCATTAAACTATTTATTTCTCTTTCCATCTCTATCAATCTATCTGCTATCTTCAAACAGACTTACAATAGTTACCCCTTCAGTCATTTAAATGTAAATTACACAAAGTTTTGGTTGGTTTGAGTTATCCATGGAATTCCAGACAAAGAACATACACTAGAAATGATATTGGTGGTCAAAGAAGAGAAATACAAAATAATAAGCCATCTGACTACGTGCACCATTATGGAACTTTCCAAGAAGGTGAAAACAGGCAAAGCAACTATAGGAAAGCATGTCAAATTGACCCATGAATGAAACTTGAAAACCTTCTGCTAAATGAAATGAGCCAATCACAGAAGGCTGAATACTGGACCTGACATTTATAAGAAATGTCCTGAAAATACACATCTACACAGAGATACAAAAGCAGACGCCAGGGACTGGTAATGCACGCTGGCCTGTTAATGACTGGTGTTTATTTTGAAGGTGAAGAAAATGTTCTAAAATCAAGTAGCAATCACGGCTGCACAACTCTGTCTACATATTAAAACCACTGAACTGCATATTGTAAAGGGGGTGAATGTGAATTATAGCTGGATAGAACTGCTTATAAAAGAAAGTTGAAGAGAAAAAAAATGAACCAAGAGATTGATTGGAGCAGGGAATTTAGATACCAAGAGTGATTTTTTTTCTATCACTGGCCTAAGTTCACTATTAAGGTTTCCAGGCACACCTAATGTGATTAATTGGAATTTTTTTAAGCAAGATAAAATCAACACTACTCAAGGAGCTAGGTTAGCAAACATTGCCCTTTTGCCTACTATAAAGTAGCTGCTTCAAATACAGAGAACATAACTCTTTTGGAATTGTGGGGGGTTTTTTTTGGTTTGTTTGTTTGGTGCTAGTACTGGGACTTGAACTCAGGTCCTTGAATTGAGGACTTCAGCACTGTCCCTTGGCTTTTTTCACTCTTCTGCTGAGCCATAACTTCACTTCTGGCTTATTGCTGGCTAGAAATAAGAATCTCACAGACTTTCCTGCTTCGGCGAGCTTTGAATTGTGATCCTCAGACCTCAGTCTCTTAAATTATTAGCATTAAAGGCAGAAACTATCAGGGCCTGGCTTGGAGTTATAAGTTTTTAACTAAAAAACTGAATTATTTTCTGTTTTATTTTAATGGGTAGCGGAATTACAGTTATAATCACCAAATAGAAGGTGCATTACTTCTCACACATTAATACCCCTGCTCATATTTTTGTCCCCATATCCCTCCCCTCACCCTCTCCCCTCATCTTTTTCCCCCTCCTATTTCAAATAAACAAATAAATATATATATATAATATACCAGGTAATAAAGTCAGATACTGTAACAATATGGCATTAACCAAAGGACAAGAGAAGAGAAAATAACAGAGAAAAGAAATAACATAGTACATTAAGAACAACATTCACAATTAAGTTCTTGTTTCCATGTCCTGGAGGTCCATTAATTTGGCCTCATCCTATATGGCCTTTTGTATCTAGGGTTTGAGCTATTATAATCCTCTGCTAAGAGAGTCCTAGGTTTGTGCTAATTGTTACAAATGAGGGAAACCATTGAGCCTATGTTCCTTTGGGTCTGGTTTGCTTCACTTAATATGATTTTTTCCAAGTCTTTCCATTTCCTTGCAAATGGGACAATGTCATTCTTTCTGATAGCAGCATAGAATTCCATTGTGTATAAATACCACATCTTGTTGATCCACTCATCAACTGAGGGGCATCTGGGTTGGTTCCATATCTTTGCTATGGTGAATAGTGCTGCAATGAACATCATTGTGCTAGTGGGTTTAGTATATCCTTGAAAAACTGAATTATTTTCTAAGAGGAAGAATGTTAAGAATGGATCTTTCATGTGATAGAATTATGAATATTCTCTTTTTCCAGTAGTCTAGAATCTAATGACCTTATATTAAAAAGAAGGGAAAATTAAATTTTTAAGAGGGAAAAGTATTTGTGGAAAATATGGTAAGTGCTTTGTTAGGGTAAAATACAGTTAAGTTCTTTATTGAAGCAATGGATGCCCACAGAAGAGAAACAGGACGGTGCATGAAGAAAGATGAGCTAAGAAAGTTTGGCAGATTTCATTCATTGTTAACTCCAATAAGTGGAATTTGTAGGCATGGAAAGGTTTGAGGATGCTGCTCGCTTCTCCAGGCCTCCACAGGAGACCTCATGGGCTCTATGTTCAGATCCAAGAAAATGTAGTCTGCCCTTTTCTGTGGCTTCTACCCATCATTCAGACCTGTCTTCTGCTTCAGTAAAGACAGAAACACTGCTCTGAAGTAGGAGTCAATAGGGAAAATTAGCGTCTGGATTTGGGCCACTGGGTACCATTGCATAACCTTTTATTGGCTGCCAAACGGCATCACAGGGAGGCTGTCGCTCTGTCCCTGTAGAAGTAAATGCAGTGAGCTGTACTTTTAGCGCTGGTGGGTGGCCACAGGTGGAGAAGAGCTGCTGCTGGTTCACTTACTCTGTGGGAGATGGCTGGCCTTCCAAAGTGGAGGCAGGAAGCTCATTTATTACTGTGAGCTGCCCACTTCGCCACAGACCCCATCCTACTTTGCTGGTCTTGCACTTATCCCAGCCTCCTTTGATGGAAAGAAATAAATGGCAAAAACCACATTGGCTCACACCCCTGGTCTATTCCTTCTCCATTTGGCAGGAGAGATAAACTACTATACAGTAAAGGAGGGGTGGACTTTGGGTCAAAAATCTAGGTTTGAATCCTGGCTTCCCTGACTCACTAGCTACTTGGTTGGGGGAAGTTATTTCAGCTCTCTGGAGCTTCCTGCTCTCCTCTATCAAAGAGGAAAGTAACCAGAGTCCTAAGCCAGTGGCCTAACTACAGGGGTTCCAACATGGCATTTCTAGTCCCCCCAACTCATCCCCAAAAGTGGAGTCATAGTGAAAGGGAAAGATTGACAGACTGGGCAGAAAGCGTTTCCACCTATCTCTGGGGTATGGATGTGAGCACAAGGTTCAACTGGAAGCAGAACTAGGTTAAGGAGAGAAGGGAATGTATGATGAAGCAGTGTCTGGAGAAATGTGGCCTCAGTGATGACCATGTCAGTTCTACTTCTGACAAGCTATCTTCACTTGAAGGGAACTATCTAGTTACCATGAACGCTGTTCCAGGGCACAGGCTGGTCGTTAGAGCTAGAGTCCTCGTTGAGGAAGGGGTCTGCCCTGGGAGGCACCAATGTTTCTTTTCATAAAGATAATTTTGGTCTCTTGTCACAAAGCTGCAATCAATCAGTCCTCTCATTCCTGGTCTCCAAAGTGACTGCAGGAAAGTGACCCAAAGCAAAGCAGACAGATGCAATGCAGGAGCAGAGATGTTAATCCTTTTTTCTCAGTTTTAGTTAACTTGTAGGACCAAAGAAAAATTCAGTGATTGTTATTTTTCTTGGGGGTGGGGATGGAGGAAGGGAGAGTTGTCTAGATTTATTTTTAACAAAAACAAATTTCTAAGTACCTGTAATTGGGACAGTATTAACTCTTCTCTCAAAGGATGATTGTGACCCTGACTTGAAAGAAGATATGTCACCTAACATCACAGGTATGGAACAGATCTGAAGTCATTTTTAGTAGCTTTCTTTAAAAAGGATGCTCTAGGCTTGGTGTGGTTATCACACCAAAAATCTTAGCTACTGGAGAGGCAGAGATAGGGAGAATGGTGGTTTGAGACCAGCCCGGGTAAATAAGTTAGAAGAGCACCATCTCCATAATATCTATAGAAAAGTAGGAGTTACATCAGCTTAAAAATTCTAGAGACAGGGCTGGGAGTTTGGCCTAGTGGTTAAAGTGCTTGCCTAGCATGCATGAAGACCCGGGTTCAATTTCTTGGTACCCCATACATACAAAAAAGCCGGAAGTGGTGCTGAGGCTCAAGTGGTAGAGCTCTAGCCTTGAGAAAGTCCAAGGACAGTGCTCAGGCCCTGAGCTCAAGCACAGGACTAGCAAAAAAAAAAATCTAGAGACAGAAAGTAAATGGAAAAATGAGCCTTTTCACTGATTATCTTTATTGACAATCTCTCCTCCAGTCCCAATCTATTTTTGCCTCTTCTCTGACCTATTCCCTGCTCTATGAAGCTGAGCTTTATGGACTGACACTTTACACCACCTACCTCACACGTCTGTCTTGGATTGCCCAATAGCATGTGTTCTTTATCATGCACTATCTGCCTTATAGCTGGTAAAGGCTGATCCTAAGAGGCTTCACCGCAGCTTCCAGATTTTTTTCACTCACCACACCTTCAGTGACTTCATTCTGTAGATTCTCTGAAATTTGACAGACCTGTTGTTCTAGTTACTAGAGATGCTACCACCTGGAGAATCTCAGTTCAAAGTCATTTAAGACAGAAAAGTCTTAAAAACTCCCTCTCTAGAAAGCAAAAAGCCAGACTGGAGGTATGACTCAGATGATAGAGCACCAAACAAGCAAACCAAGGCTCTTGTTTTGAGATTCTTCTTCTATTTAAAATAAATAAATAAATAACTGGGCTCCATGGCTGTTCCAAGGTTCAAAGCTAGCCTGACCTGAGAGATTGTTATCTCCAATTAACCTCTAGAAAATGGGAAGTGGGGCTTGGCTCTAAGGCTAGGGCCCTAGCCTTGAGCTGAAGAGCTCAGGGACAGTGCCCAGGCTGAGTTCAAGCCCCATGATCAAAAAAAAAAAAAACTATGGAAGATGTGCTTCATTCAGGTAGTAGACTGCCAGACAATGAGGAAAAGCATCAAATATCAAGTTCCAGTCTTGGATTTTTTTAAAGTTATTTAAAATTGCATTTTATGACCATATTGATATAAGAACATACATTTATAATCCAAGTTGGATTGTATTTATTTTTCCCTTTTTGATTTTAAAAGAAAGTAAAATAGTTTCCTGGCTCTTGGCAGGATCTTGGAGATAAAGCACTGAGCATCTTAAACAAAAGGAGACATCAGATCCAGCTGTTTTTATTCTGACAGATGCTGTCTTTTCTCCCTGTGTACCTAACAAATAGGAGCTGAACAGAAGCTCCCAGGAAGATAAGCTCCTATCATGAGACAATCATGATCCCTGAATCAAATTCAGCAAACAGCATAGTGCTATTACAATGAGCCCAGCATTCTTATACTTAAGCAGATGCTATTTCTAAGTCACAGCTAGGATAAGGAACTAATAACTCACAGAATGCATGTATCTACTATTGAGTTAATGTCTAATACACTGGCTATGGACAGCATTACAGTGATTCAAGGTATAAAAATCATATAGTTAATTATTAACTCTCTCTTTCCTTAATATAAAGACATAATCCTAGACTAGACCTAAAAAAGAGGAAAGCATTTCATACATGCATATATATACACATATATACATTATATATACATATACATTCTCTCTCAGAAAGAACATTTTTACTCTCAATGTAGCAAAACAAAGTCAGAATTTATTTTGCTTCTAAATGAGATCTGAGAATTTTTCTGATGATGAATACTGCCTATAATTGGCAATTTGTTACATATCAATGATATTGAAGGTTATATTTAGGATTCTATTTGCTCACCCAGTTCTCAATTTGTGGCCATCTCATAGACCAGGCAGAGAGAAATGGAAAATGTGCAATTATGCTGGAAAGAAGACAAAGCTAGACAGCAGAAGTATTTTAAAATCTAAAACAAGTTGTTATTGATTTTCTGTTGAATATAAACATCTCATGCCCTAGGCAAATGTGGGACCCATACCACTTCAGATTTTCTATGTCATCTTCAACTCTAATTGCAAGTCTGTGCCAAGTTTAGAGCCTTTAAATCTGTGCCTTTCCCTACCCCTTCTCATTCAGTTCTCTGCCACACTAGAGGACTGACAAGTTCTACCAAGGACAGGGGAAGCTGAGAATTTGCCCCTCAATGACCGAAATATCAGCCATAAAACTAATGAACTGTGGCAACTGAATTGTCTGAGTTCACTCCAAATTATGTCTTGGTAAAGTTCATCTTTGTTTTCAATTATCGTGCTGGAATCATAAATGTCGAATCAAGGGAACACATCTCAGTTCTCTGAGAAATAGCTGGCATTGTTCCTCTTGGAAAGTCCATGCCGTGGTAGACAACAGCCTACTACAGTGGCTATCTAAGGCAGCATGCACAAGTCCTCTACAGAAAATATAAACTTTTGGCTGGGAGTTTTGCCTAGTGGTTATAGTGCTTGCCTATCATGCGAGGAGACTGGGGTTCAATTCCTCGGTACCACATACATACATAGAAAAAAAAAAAGCTGGAAATGGTATTGTGACTCAAGTGGTAAAGCACTAGCCCTGAGGAAAAAAAAGCCCAAGGACAGTACTCAGGCCCTGAGTTCAGTCCCCAGGACTGGCAAAAGTGACACACACACAAACTTTTAAGCCCTGGAGTAGTGGCCCATACCTATAATCTTGACAACTCAGGAACATGAACCAGGAAGATTTGGGAGACCAGCTGAAGCTGGTTCACAAGATCCCATCTCAATATAAGACACTGATGGAGGGAGAGAGAACCTAAAATATGAGGATTGAGGTCCAGGGTCCAGTCCAGGCTGATGGCTCACATCTATAATCCTAGCTACTTAGGATTC
This sequence comes from Megascapheus bottae, assembly GCF_031878675.1. Taxonomy (NCBI): domain Eukaryota; kingdom Metazoa; phylum Chordata; class Mammalia; order Rodentia; family Geomyidae; genus Megascapheus; species Megascapheus bottae. The sequence goes on from NC_143510.1 coordinate 35,421,005, forward strand.
TAAGATCTGAGCATTGCAGTTTGAAACCAGCCTGGACAGGGAAGTCTGTGAAAGTCTTCTTTCCAATTAAGCAGCAAAAAGCCAGTAATGGAAATGGTGTTCCAATGGCAAAGCTATATCCTTGAGAACAAAAGTTCAGGACTAGCAGCCAGTCTCTGAGTCCAAACCCCAGAATCAGCACAAAAATAAAATAAAATAAATTAGAAATAAATGTCATGGAAATAGAGAATTGAACAGTGGTCACTAGAAACTAGGAAGCGGAGTGAAGAGGAGGCACATCTCATAACTGGAACCCAAATACAGTTTAGACAGAAAGACAAGTTCCAGTGTTTTGTAGCACAGAAGCATGACTAAGTCACAGAATTCATTATGTGTTACAAGAGAGAGGTTTTCTAAGTTTCCCAACAAAAAAGATGGTAAGCTGAGTACCAGCGGCTCACTCCTCTAATCCTAGCTATTCAGGAGCCTGAGATTTGAGGATCACTCTTCAAAGCCAGGCTGGGCAGCAAAGTCCATGAGACTCTTATCTCCAGTTAAGCACCCAAAAAGCTGGAAATGGAGCTGTAGTCCAAAATAGTAGAATGCTACCCTTGAACACAAAAACTCAAGGACAATGCCCAGTCCCTGGTTCAAGCCCCAGGACCAGCAAAAAAAAAAACCTACAAATAGAAAAAAAGAAATGATCGCTGTTTAAGGTATTATAAATGCTAATTACACCAATTTGATCATTGTACCATTTAGACATGAACTGAATTATCACACTGTGGTTTACAAATATATACAATTATTACATGTCAATTATAAGCTTTTCCAATTAACCTAATTCAAACCTTTTTAATAGTTTACTAAGGATAATGTTTTTAAATACATTCCTCGTAACTGTTCATAACCCATTTACGAATTCATATTTGTCTTTTTCCCCTCATCTGCTTATGATTGTATAACATTTACCTTGACAAGTTTATAAAGAACTGAGATTGGTACTTGATAGTCTTAGTAGAAATTAATCAAAATCCATCTGTTACCTTCTTAGCCTGGACAATTTCATTACAACTAAACCAGGGATTAGAGGATTCTTACATCTTTTTTTTCTAATTTTTCCCCTCCACAGTTCAGTTGATTTAGAAACAATGATTAAAGCTGCTTACTTTAAGGAGGATTGTTTCCAATCTTCCCCTCTTGCAAGGCAGAGAAAGATGAAAGCATTTTGATCCTGAAATATTTATATCCAAGCCTGGAAAATCTGTATCAAGGCAAGATGAATGATTGCAACCAAAGTCGTATATTCCTTATCTTTACACTTTGATATTCCCACAAATACGAGGAAATCAGCACTTACTAAACTCACTCCCTGGACCTTGAGTAGATTTTCTATCTTTAATTGTAAACCCAGTGTGACATAATAAAGAGACCTGAAGAGACGGGGGGGGGGGGGAAGAAGGGGGGAGAGAGATTACCTTTCTGACATGGACTATTTATAGGGCTAAATATCTGTTATCCTTATGCTGCCTTAGATGGCTGCTTTCAAAGGAATGCAGAACACAAATTAGAAGGAATGAATTTAAGCCTGCCACAAGGGGATACCTTGATCTAGGATTCAAGAAATCTAAAGAATTAGAAGTGATTACTAGAAAGTAATTCTGGGTTTACCTGGCCTCAGACAAGGACTGTAATTAACCATCCTGCTCTTCTCCCCAACCATGCCCTGTTAATTGAGATAAAATACTCAGATCTTATGTATACAGTTGAATGTGCTTTGGCAAATATATGCACCATGGAAGCAGCATCCCAATCAAGATCTAGAACATTTTGTGTTCTTATATTTTCCCTCACTGTTTAAAAAAAACTAGTGCATCATTATCGCCTTCTGCTACTAGGAACAAATTCCCTCTCAATTCTAGAAACACCACCAAAGGTCTCTGCATGAGTTCCCTATGGAAAAAGTATGGTTTGAAACCCGCCCACAGGAAGCGTGTCCAAAGCCTTTTAAAAGCATAAGAAAAAGAGGAATTGATCTTGACCCAGGAAGAGGGGAGTCTGTGGCCTGCAAACATCGGATTCAAAATAGATTGCCTCCCTGGGACCTGATGAGAGATCCAGGCAAACGATGTAGCCTTTCATCTGTGAAACAGGTAAACTGAATGGAGCAAGGCCCGTTCTGAGGCAGGCTAACTGCTCTACATAGACACGAAAACAGCAGACCTAGAAATTGTCCTTCTGTCCTTGACATTTCCTCCTTCCTCCACTAGCTCCTTTGTAAGGGAAAGCTATGGGCTATTCACGGACACTCTGCACATTAGGGATTCTTCTGCATGCATCGGAATTCCCCCAAGATGAAAGGAGAATGAGAAGAAACACTGCTTCTCAGAAACGCTGAAGGGAAGACATACACAACCCTGGGAGAGCAGAGCTGCTCTTGACTTCATTCAGCAATCACTGAGCAGAAACTCTTCAAGTACAAAAATAAACACTGAACTGCCTGTACAGTATAATGAAAGGAGCTGAATCCCAGGAAATTATTTTGGCCGGCTTGTTTTCAAAGCCAGGAGTTTCTGTACCAGCAAATGTCATTGTTACCCTCCTGGGAAACTACTGTAGAGTAAAGCATCTCGGAAACCAGGCTCATTGGGTTCAAATCCTGACGCTGCCACACAGCCCCCAGTAGCTCAGAGCAAACTATTCTGGTTGCTTCTCTGATTTTCCATTTTTTCCCTGTGTAAATTGAGGACGATAATAGGATTGAGCTCTGCACCCTTTTTCTACAAAGGGTCAGATACTAAACATTAGGCTTTGTAGTCACGGGGGAGTCTGCCAGGAGTCAGCTCTAGCCCAGAAGTGTGAAAATGGCCACAGAGGGAAATAAATAGATGTGGTTGGGCCCCAAGAAAATTTGGTTGTGGACTCAGACATTTGAATCTCATAATTCTCACAGTTCAAAAAAGATTTTTTTCAGTCTCTCCTACCTCTCTCTCTCTTTCTTCCCCCCTCTTCTCCTCTCCTGTTCTGTGTCAGTAGTGGGAATTAAATTCATGGGCTACTGCTATCCCTTAGTTGTTTGGTTTTTTTCCCCTCAAGGTTAGCACTTTACCTCCTGAGCCATTGTTCCACTTTGACTTTTTGGTAACTAATTGTATAATCAAGAGTATCATGAGGGCTGGGAATATGGCTTAGTGGTATAGTGTTTGCCTAGCATGCCTGAAGCCCTAAATTCCTCGGTACAATATACACAGAAAAAGCTGGAGTGTAGAGAGCCAACCTTGAACAAAAGAAGCACAGGGACAGTGCCCAGACCCTGAGTTCAAGCCCCAGAACTGGAGGAAAAAAAACAGTATCATGGACTTTCCCACCTGAACTGTCTTTGAATTGGGATCCATGGATCTTAGCCTTCTGAGTGGCTAGGATTCCCTAATTTTATTTTTCCCTTGGGGGACGTGGGGGTTGGTCATAGGGCTTGAACACAGGGCCTGTCTCTGAGCTGTTTTGCTCAAGACTGCACTTTGACCACAGCTCCACTTCTGGTTTTCTGGTGATTAATTAGAGATACGAGTCTTGTGGACTTTCTTGCCTGGGATGGATCTGAATCCAGATCCTCCTGAGAAGCTAGAATTCTAGGCATGAGCCACCAATGCCTGGCTGATAGACTAAAATACTGTTTTTTGTTATCCTGTTTTTCAGTCACTGAAAAATGTAACATATTCTAGCACTTGAGCTGTATGAAAATACATAGTAGCCTTATTCAGCTCTGAGTTAGGCAGGAGTCTGCCAGCTCATGATCTAGGGTTCTTTGAGTATGACTACAGGTTCAAAGTGAGATCAGAGCCCAGCATATTATAAATGCTATTTCTGTATTATTATTGTATTACTACTATCTAGTCAATGAATGTGACTCTCTTGAGAGGTCTATTGTAAGTATTACTTCCCAGCAAGTCAACCATGTGGAGAGAGGTCTTGAGAGATAAAAGATCTTAGCATCTCCCCTCAATATCTAGGAAAGATATAGTAAGCACTCTTACCAGATATGGATCCAACATACAGAGTGTGCCACTGTATATAGTTATCATCATTTGGGCAATGATTTTTTTAAGCCATCGCTGTCCATTTTTGCACATTAAATCCCACAAAGAGATTTATTTACAACATTAAATCATTTCTTTGTACTGCCTGGCTACATTTTTAACTATTAAAATATTCATCACACACTCTAAGAAACTAATGCCAAGCGTTTTTATGACCTTTTAAAGGATGGCTTCTTTAAAAAAAAATCGCCTTCAAGTGTAGATGCCAGTTTGCAAGTGGGGCTAAGGAAGAGCAATCCATTGTCAAATATCAAGGGGATAAACAAGAGATCATTGCCTAGGAGGAAATACCACCAGGGATGGACTGAGTAAACAGAAATGTGTGTGCTGGGTAAACAGGTGGACTGGTGGAGTAGAATGGGAAGTGGAGAATTTGTTTGCTTCTTAAGATGGAAAACCCACAGCTGTTGACTGCCATGGTTATCAAGAGAGGACATTTGGCCATGTGTCTAGACACTTCCAGTTGTCATGGTAAGTGTCTAGCTTAAATTCACCCATGTTGCTAACTATCCTACAATGCAATGCACAACTAGGAAGTAACTGGCCCCAAATGGTCAGTGAGAATGCTTGCAAAGCACAGCCTTCAGGAACCCAGGAACTCCCCACCAATACTCATCTCCCAACTGACTTTGCCTGCTTCTACTGTGAGCTGGTTGTGACACACACCTGCTGAACAACTGAATACAAACACAAGAAAGCATGCTCTAAGGATCACAACTCCGTCCACCCATTTTTGTAAACGCATTGTGATAGGGAAAAAATACACAAGGTTAGTTTTCATATAAATTCCACAAATGAATTCAATTACCCTGAAAAAAAAAAAGACTGGTTCTGCCAGATCACCAGACTGCTGAGCAACTGATGCTAATTTTGTAATTCACTTTACTAATGAGGAAGTGTGACAGATGCCTCGTCTGCTATGGCTAAAGCCAAGAAATCTGTACCTACCAAGGATCAGTGTAGACATCAAAATTACTCTGCTTGATTTCCTTATGTTACCTAAGGCCCTCTAGACCAGTACCAGGTTACAAGAAAGGGTCATAAGCGGAAGTCTGTCCTTTTCCAAAAACAACACACTAAATAAGCAGAGAACTGATAAAAAAAAAACCAACATCAATAACAACAAACATCCCAAATTAAGGTAGGACAAGCCCAAGTAATTCTGGCTCATCCTAACATAAGTTACAATTATAAATATACTCATTAATGTAGTATATTTAACACCATTTTACATATCTATATCTGTTTAAAACTTGTACTCGACAAGAAAATTCTACCTAAATTAATCTATTTGGAGAGCACTTGACAAAGTCTGTTTAAACTCATCTACATTGGTAAAAGGCTTTGTAATTTATGAAGTACATTCACATATATTGTCTCACTTGAGCCCTAAAATAAATCTGAGAAGAAAGAATGGCAAGAAATTTTAATGCAATGTACAGGTTGGATTTATGACTTAGCCAAAGACTACTCCTAAGTAAACACCCCACCACGCATTGACTTCAAAATAACGTATCTTTTATTGAATCTTACTTGGGGGAGGGGCAGTCACAGGGCTTGAACTCTGTGCCTGGGCACGGTCTCTGAGCTCTTTTGCTCAAGGCTGATGCTCTACCACTGTGAACCCTGCACCACTTGTGGTTTTGCACAGAACCCAAGTTCTACTGATGATTCATGAACATTTTCACCACTTTGATGTCATGTTGCCTGGAACCGTCTCTCCCATAGTCCCCACAATGATGTCTAAACAGCTCTTTTAGGGGATGGGAAACAGGCTTCTAGAGATCGAGTAATTTTACAGGAGCCTTATCATTATTAATCAATATTTTAAAGATATTTTGACAGTCCTGAATTAGCAAATGCAATTGACAGGAGACTAACCAGTCTATACCATCTTTTTATATACTGAAGTATTAATGAACAAAATAAATATCTAACCTTGAGGATTTGTTTCGAATCAAGTGCAGAAGCAAGTAGAGTGAGAGCAGAGACCAGATTTACCATAGACTGATGATTAAGTTCCTCTTGTGTAGCTGCATATTCATCACACAATCACTCTACTTTTTATAGGGTTGAAATTTACCATAGAAGTTGGCAGAACTGAGGTTTGAACCCATGGCCTTGTGCTTGCTAGGTAGGTACCTACCATTTGAGCCATACTCTCATCATTTTTCCACTTTCATTCTTTTTCTATTAGAGTCTCAAGCTTTTTGTCCTATTCTGGGATTACATGTGTGATCCATTATCTCTAGTCCTAAAAATGATTCTTAGTATCATCCTTTTTATACAATTACAAACAATCAGTACTAATCAGTATTCAGTGTCTGCAGATCATTTGTGAAAAATCTTTCATTATGCACCTAGGTTTATGAATACCTAATATGCTAAGAGAATTCCAGGCTTAAATACAAAAGGTCTCAATTTTTGTCACACAAGTTTATTTTCTTTCTAGACCTCTGTAATATGCATTACATACTTATCTTAGTGGAAGAAACAATTACCCAGGCCCTCTGTCTAACTGCCTGGTGTTATCTTTTAATTAACCTGCGTAGCCTTTTTTTACTTAACCTAGTTTACAAAGTGACAGCCACTTGGGTTGTCTATTAAATAATGTATGCCACTGTTCTCTTACTGGGTTTATTCAGTCAAAAAAATAGTTCCTCGTGCATGCTCCAGCCTTCCAGGGCTGGTTAGAATTCATGTGCACATAATCCTGGTGGACATCAATGTTGCCACTGTTCTTGTTTTTTTTTTTTGGGGGGGGGGAGGGTTGCCAGCCCTGGGGCTTGAACTCAGGGCCTGAACATTGTTCCTGGACTTTCTCAAGGCTAGAGCTCTACCACTTGAGCCACAACACCACTTCTGGCTTTTTTCTATGTATGTGGTACCAAGGAATTGAACCTGGGTCTTTGTGCATGCGAGGCAAGCACTCTACCACTAGGCCGAACTCCCAGCCCCACCACTGTTCTTATTCATCAGAACACATAGATTTTTTTCAGTGCATGAAACAGATTGGGGTAGATCTACCCCAATCTGGGTAAAGGCTACTTTACCACTATACCCTAAACTTAGATCATCCAGGACCGTAAATATAGAGAGTATCTTTTGCCAGAAAGTTACACAACTACTGCCATACTTTTACATAGATATATTTGTAAAAGAAATATATCATGTAAACAAGCTCTAAACTGCACATGTTTGGATACTCTACTGAGCTACATTTAGGAATTTATCCTAGGGATATAACTGGACAGGTGCTAGGCTATTCAAGGCAATAAAATTCAAAAACAATATTAAGTAGACAGAGTTTAACTTGACAACATCATGAGATTGGCCCAATAAAATTATCTGCAGACATTGCAAATGTCCATGTAAATAGGTTTATGTCACAAGGAGGCAAGATGCTCACTAAATCCAGATAATAGCAGATTATTCACAAATATGTATATTGTGAATATAAACTATACATATAGTTTATATATACAAAAATATGTACATTGTGGATATAGCTCTAAATGTATATATGTTTGAGGGGTATTAGAGAGATATACATAGCCTTAAACTAGATAATAAATGCTGTGATCCCTTTTCTGTGATTTTTCCTATTCATATTTTCAATATTTCTACAATGAAGTACCACTCTACATAGGAGAGTGCTTGCCTAATATGCACGAAGACCCAGGTTAAATTCCTTGGTACCACATACATTTTTTTTAAAGCCAGAGTTGGTGTTATAGCTCAAGTGGTAGATCTCTAGTGTTGAGAAAGCCCAAGGACAGTGCTCAGGCCCTGAGTTCTAGCCCCAGGACTGACATACATACATACATACATACATACATACATACATACATACATACAGCAGATCAAACTTTATCTAAATGTATTGCAAGTGCTCAGATAAAGGGAAGTGAAACGATGTGGAGAAGATGTAGGAAAGCTTTGGGGTACACTGTTTCAATACAAAAAAAAAAGCCTGTCCATTTTAATTACTGAATAGAAATGATGGACAAGGTACCGGAGGATGAAGCAGGGAGAAGAACAGAGTCACTCAGCAAATGGTGGTGATAGCTCACTTGAGAGTAGGAGCTGGGAGTTAGATGTGGCCTCCAAACTACTCATGGACTCCAACCCATTTTTTTCCCAGTTTTGCTGTGCAAGAGCTTGTTGAAACTCCTGTGATATTCTGGGCATCATGCACTGATCTTTTTTATTTTGTCAATCATGGGGCTTGAACTAGGGGCCTGGGTGCTGTCCCTGAGGTTTTTTTCACTCAAAGTTAGCACTCCACCACTTTGAGCCACACTGTCTCTTCTGGTTTTCTGGTGGTTTGTTAGAGATAAGAGTCTCACAACTTTTTTGCCCAGGCTGGCTTTGAACAGCAATCCTCAAATCTCAGCCTCCTAAGCAGCTATGATTAGAGGTGTGAGTCACTGGCACCCAGTTTTATGTGCTGATCTTTACAGAAACTCTTCAAGGTGGAGCTACCTAAACAGTGGGCCTGAGTTCAGTGTCTTTCCCAGAGTCAAAGGGCTGGCAGCCTGTGAACTGAGATACTCTGTATCACTAAGATCAGCAGCCTCTCAGGACAAAGAGAGGACTGAAGAAAGCTCGCAGAAGGCCAATGCCATGGAGTAAGCAAGGCCTGACAGACCTTGATAATATATGTGTAGGATTCTCTGAAAAAGGATCTGGTGCACACATTGTTCAAGCAGCAATGGAAAAGAATTTTTTTTGGAAGCAGAACTCAGCCATGATTGTAAATTATGCAAGCTAGATGTTTACAATGAGCAATTTGGCTCCAGGCCAATATTAACTTCCATTTCTATTACTATCAGATTAATTGCATTTTGTTGCTTTTTCTAAATACACTTCAAATCAGGAAACCGATAATTTGGCAGTTAATCATTAAAATAGCAGTTGATCCACCACTGTGTTATCTGGGGTTCATTTTTTAAATCTAGTACCTCTTTGGTACAGTAAAGAGAATATTAACACTAAATAACTAGGATATTGTTTCTAAAGCAAAAAAGAAAACTAAATTTTTAAATTTCTCAAAAGAAATCAAAGCAAATTCAACCAAAAACTGGTTGTAAGAACTTGCATAATTTTTCATCTTAATATAACTATTGTATGATTTAAAAATACAGTTGAAGCCAAACACTGATAGCTCATACTTGTACTCCTAGCTACTCAGGAGGCTGAGATCTGAGGATCACAAACCAAAGTCAGTCTAGGCAGAAAAATCTTATCTCCAATTAACCACTAAAATGCCAGAAGTGAAGGTATGGCTCATGTGGAGCCCTCAAAATCCAAGGGAGATGGTAAAGTCTACTGTTCAAGCCCCAGTACTGGCATGCACACACACACACACACAAACACACACACACACACACACACACACACACTACAGTTGAAAATTTTGCACCAAGAATAAGTCAGAATTAGAAGGTATTAATATTATCTGACAAGTTTCAAATGGTCAAGTATAAAATCATCGTATTTTCTAAGCACTTAGAATAATACATTGATGTGTGCTTGCATGTACAGATGTGTGTGTTCTATTGTTCTCTGTGAACTCAAGTCTTTACACACAGCTAATATCAAACAGAGTTTCATGACTAATCAATGAAAGACATTTTATATCAGATGACCCAAGAGTTGTCAATTTTTTTAAAAATCCCAAGCCTCTCTTGCGGCTTGCTGACTTCAAAGGCATGCATTAAGATTATTAAGCAAGTAATGATTGATTTATTACATAACATTAAGAAATGTTTTCTTTGAAGCACAAATTAAAAGGTCATGCATGCTCAGATTTTTCTTCAGGTTGATGGTTAAAAATGCAGAATAGATAATATCGCTGGCTGTGAAGGACACATGAAGGGGATTTGAAGTTAACTCTCCTATCTGGGAAATATTTTGATGAAATACTTAAATATTCTTCAGTAGATTAATGAGACAGTTCTCTAATTTTCAAGCAATAGGTGAGCAATTAGGAACTATTCCTGAGAACAAATTGGGATTGCCATTAATTTAATAATATTTAAAATGATCATTGCAATAGCAACATATAAGTAACAGTGAGATTCAGGGAAAATAAACATTGATATCAAGTGAAAAAAATCATTTATATAGGTAATTCAGTGCAGAGACTCAGAGGGGAATAAAATGTGGCAGCTGCTAGGCCTAGAAATAAAGCTGACATTTTTGGATGAAACAGTTTGACCAGCTAAAACCCAAACATGCTTTGTGAGATGTTAAGAAGTCACCCAGAATGTCTGCCAAAGTGCTAACTGGTCCCCATAAAGCCTGCAAACTGCTGTTTCTCAGCTAGGTTTCAAAACATTCCCAAGTAAGGGACTCTTCAAAGACATTGAAGAGGTCAAACGTGAGAATTGAGGAAATTAATGAATCCATAAGGGGTCAAAAAAATAATACATCAAAAATTTGGAAATTCATTGCCATGTGATTAACTAGGGAAAATTGCTCTTTGCACCAAATTTGGAGTCCAGTCCAGCAATGCTTTAAACACCTGCAGATCCTAAATAATCACTTAACTAGATGGAAGCTCGCATAACTATGCAAACCCAACAATAAATGCCTCATGATTCTTTTCCAGGACATTGTAATGGTAAATGAGGATATAAACTTTCTACAGGTGGTCAATGAAAATAAACTTGATTTCCTATCCAAGAGTTAAATGAAGTCAGAGACCTTTATGAATTGTAATTGTGTATTTATCTCAACCTTCTAATTCTACTTCACAGAACTCTTCTCTTCCTTTCCCAGGTTGCAAAAGTTGTTTTGCTTGCTCTGTGAGAAAAGTTCTCTAATTTAGTCTCTTTTCCCACCCCATCATGCCCCCCCATAAACACACAAAAAAAGTCTATGTGGCCAAATTGATGGGATACAATGATAGGTTTAAAGAATAATTCATTATACTATCAAGATCTTGGCATGCCAATTGCTTAGAGAGACTATTTGGGGCTGTCAGTTCTGAAGCACATATTTTTTCATTGATTGACATGCCAAGTGCTTGATGGAATAATGGATTGTTCCCATTGACATCACTGTCGTACAACCCTTGGGCTCGTGCAGCAGTTTTCAAGGGTGATGAATGTGGCTGCTCTGCCCTGCCCTGGGTACATGAGGCAAAGAACCAAAACTCAGACCCAGGGTCTTGCTAAAGAAGAAAAATGAGATTTACGGGGGAAAGGAAGAATGGAGTGAGATTCAGAGATGGATTTGAAAAGTCCAACATGATTGGAATTCATCTCTGATGCACATTCTGACACAACTGCAGAAAGTACCTCCCAAATATTCTCCCTTTTTGATTGGGAAAGATTTAAAGGTATTAATCTCTCCTCTCTCTCTCTCTCTCTCTCTCTCTCTCTCTCTCTCTCTCTCTCTCTCTCTCTCTCTCTCTCTCTCTGTCTCTCTCTCTCTCTGTCTCTCTCTCTCTCTCTCTCTCTCTGTCTCTCTCTGTCTCTCTCGCTCTGTGTGTGTGTGTGTCTCCCTCTCTCCCTCTCTCTCTCTGTCTCTCTTCTCTCTCTGTCTCTCTCTCTCTGTGTCTCTGTATCTCTCTCCCTCTCTCTCTTTCTCTCTGTGATTTGTTTGGTAGCGTGTGTGTGTGTGTGTGTGTGTGTGTGTGTGTGTTTCATGTGGGAGACATTCACTAATCCTACAGGCAACCTGGAAGCCCAGCTCCTCTGGCTTAGACAAAATAAATAAATATATATATATATACTTATATATGGTAGCCTTGGGACTTTGTATGTGTATACATATGAGTCATCATTATTATACTGGCTCATACACATCTGTCTAAGACAGATGTGTATGCACTATTCACCATCCATTCCCTACCTCTGCTATTCTATGCACACAGGACAGTTTCTGAAGGCCTCTTTAGAGCAAACTCCTGAGCAGCCCTTAGCACCAATAATACTTAGCACCAACAAAGATCTTCACAATGCTTAACACTAAGTCACCATCAACAGAGATAGGCAAAAATCCATCAAGCACTCACAATTTCTGCAACACACTCTTCCCTATGTGTCAAGGGCAATCTAGAATCTTCATGGAGACAAGTTTCTAAGTTTTCATTTTAAGGCTTTCCCTAAGCACAGATCTGATTACCAAGAATCATAGTAAGAACACCCCACTTCAAGATTGCCCCCATACCACACTGCAAAATCTTGAAGAAAAAGAAACAAAGGTCTCCCCACTTGATAGTTATTTTCTCACCTTTCATTGAAAATGTAGGACTATACCAAGTTTCATTGTCTCCGCCCATCTCTAAATTCTTTAGTAGAGAATAATTGTCCTCCTGTCCCCAAGATAAAGATTACAGCCCTCATAACAGGAATCTGTAGGATTTATGGCATTTGTTTACACTTCAATAAGATACAGCGTTGGGCACTGATGGCTCATGCCTGTCATCCTAGCTATTCAGGAGGCTGAGATCTGAGGATCACAGTTCAAAGCTAGCCTGGATATTAAAGTCCATGAGACTCTTATCTCCGTAAACTACTAAAAAGCCAGAAGTACAGCTGGGGTTGAAGGGGTAGAGATCCAGTCTTGAACAGAAAGAGCTAAAGAACAGCACCCAGGCCCTGAGTTTAAGATCCAGTACCAGCATACTTGTGCACACACACACACACACACACACACACACACACACGTGTGCCCAAATGATGTGAGAACAAGGCTCTGTATCGATTAGTACAGCCAGGGGAGGAAAAAAAAGGCTTTAGAATAAGGTCTCCTCCTCCAGAAAACCATCCTTACTTGATAGTCACTGATTGGCCATTTTACAGAACTACACTATGGATTTACCTACCTGGAAATATTATTGTATATCTTCACATGCAATGCTTCACTGAATCATAGAGTTGGTGTGTACAAGTGTGGCCTCGATAGATGTGACTTAGATGCCACATCCAAACTCCCATCCTAAAAGGTGAGTCCAGGGAAAGCTGGCAGCCAAAGCCCTACTACGGAAAGTGGTGCTCAGACATCCCTTATCAAACCAGAAGGCAGAAGTTCAAGGCTCCCCAACCCCAGAGCTTGAGCTCTTTTTCTGGGCTGCATCTGTTCCTACCTGGCTTTCTAGGTGCCTGTCAGGATGTCTACCTGCCATCTCATCATCTCACCATCTCCCCAAGCAACTCCAGGCTGTGGACCTGCATTCTCACTGTCACAGTGCTGGGCCAGGCTACTGTCTCTCATCTGTGTGATGGTTTTTGTGCTGTGGGTCTACTCCAGGCTTTTTTTCTTCTTCAGCTTCCTCTGTTTATCCTGTCTACCTCCCTCATGCGCTTCTTCGCTATTCCTTCACCGTTGCAGTCCCAGCAGAGAGGCTTGTGCACAGAATGAGCAAATCCTCTCCATCATCTCATGAAGCCACTTCCCTCAGTAGCCGTCATGGTTTGATAAAGTGGAACCAGCACAGAGCCTGCTCAAGGCCAAGGCCTGGGCTTGCCCTGCTCAGCCAGCACGGGACTCCTGGTGACTGCCAAACTCCTGTGAGGGGAAGGGTGTCACCCTCAAATCAGTATCTCCCAACAGAAAGCCTAGACGGGGGTGTCAAACCGCAGTGGTACACAGGCATTCTCCACAGGTAGATTGGGGTTCTCCTTTTCTCACCTTTCATTGAAAATGTAGGTCCAGCCACAGGCCCTCAACATAAGTAATCAGAAATCTGTTACCAGGCTCTTCTATACCTGTAATCACTTGGATAGGGTGCTGTTACCCAAGAATCAACAAGGCAGTACCTCTCTGCAGGCTTCTTGTCTGATGGGTGCTGTTTAACTCCACCAGAAGATCAGACTCATACCATGGAGGGAGTAGAGAGAGGGTAGGAGGAAGAGGAGACTATGAGAAAGAACAGGAAAAAGAGAAAAAAGAGAACAGAGTGGAAGGAGGAGGAGGATAGGAAGATGAGAAGGAGGATGACAAGGAGAAAGAGAAGAAAGAAAAATAGAGATGGAATAGGGAAAAGAGAGGAGGAGAGAGGAGGAAAAGAGGAAGAGGAAAGGAAAGAACATGACAGCTTTCCCAGCTGTATAACAGAGTAGGTGCCTTTTTTTTTTCTGGGCATCACTTGATTTTTTTTCCCTGCAGTTGTATTACTAGCACCAAGTTACATCCCCCATAAAACTCTTCTTTCCATGAAGCCATTATCTGAATTGCAAACATGAGACTATCTAAGAATATATCATCAAGTAGAAAGTACATGTGATCAAATTACAAAGCGACTTCTGAGGGTCATTCATTTGCATAGAGATGCCTGCCAGGCTAGACCAAAATCTCATCTCAGATGCTGGTGACTAGACAAGGAGATACTCCATCACCACATCTTACCTTCAGTTGTACAGAAAAGCAGAAGAGGCCATCCTCATAAACTAAGGAAAGACACACTCACGGGCCGTTTCCACAGGAAAACTATAAACACTTCTCAGAGCTTCTGCATCAATTCTCTCTCAGAATGCTGCTGAATATTACCTGTATTTTTGAAAAATGAATCGGAGACAAAGACATCTTTTTCAGAGCATTTACATTTTTCTTATTATTGTAGAAGTGCTCTTACTGTGAATCAGGGTTTGGCTGTCTTTTTTGCACCATTTACCACCTGCCTAGAGATCACAGGTCTCTGTGGTATAATGTGTTGTTTTCTTAACAGTCTTCCCATTTTCCTTCCCACCCAGTCTCCATCGCAACTGGCTTTCACATGCTAATTTTGGCCTTTGCCTGCCTGACCTTAGGTCTGTTGGTTGTCCCTTGTCCTTCTCCCAATCCATTCCACCACCTGCTTTATTTACATGTCTACAACAATGAAACTTCCAGTTTGCTTCTGAGACATAAGAAAAGAAGGGGATAGGGAATAGGGGGAGACTGGAGTTTGAACTCAGGGCCTCAGGCTCTTGCCTGACTTTTTCTCTTCAAGACTAGCCATTCTACCACTTGAGCCACAGCTCCACTTCCAGCTTTTTATTTGGTTAATAAGAGAGTCTCACTGACTTTACTGCCTGGGCTGGCTTCAAACCCTCAGCAGCTAGGAAGACAGGTGTGTGCCACTTCATCTACTGGCTGATTTATGATGCTGTTCCCTCACTTTCCCCCCACCCAACATCCTGTTTAACACTGTGGATTGTATCATTGTACTTTATTCTCCAGATTTCTTTGAAAGTCACAATTAATTCTTTTTTTTAACCTACTCTTGTCCTGCTGAACCGAATTCAAGAGGCAGCCAGGCCTTAATGGGTAAGGGGGTGGGAAGGGGGAATGGCATTAAACATGGATACCCACGTCCCTCTCCTGCAGTCAGTTACCACAGTGTCATAAGAAAGAGATAATCTAGTTTAGGGACTGAACAGATGCATAGACTCCTGTGTAACTGAAAAGTGGTTCATGGCTGACCCTGGTTGCTGTCCCTGAGCTCTTCAGCTCAAGGCTACCACCCTACCCCTGGAGCCACAGTCCCACTTCCCATTTTCTAGTGGTTAATTGGAGATAAGAGTCTCATGCTCTATCAGTGACCAGGCTGGCTTTGAACCGAGATCCTCAGATCTCAGCCTCCTGAGTAGCTACAATTACAGGCGTGAGCCACAGCGCCCGGCTCCAGGCTCATATTTTTGTGCTCAAAATTTGGCATTCTCTTTGCTCAATGAGAAATGAGCCCAGCAGAAGAAATACAAAAGGTCATTGATTAACCTTTAACCTTTCATCTTGCAGCTTCCCTATTGGATAGACAATAGCTCGGCTATTCATCTGTGGTCCAATGGGCTATAACCAAGTAGAACCACTGACTTTATTCAACAAATGCAATTAGACAGAGCTAAAGAGACCGGGATTCCTGTGCCCAGAAAGGACTCAGGCCACCACCAGTGCTCACTGCAGCCTGACTGGGCACCACAGTGGCAACTTTCGTCCTCATGCTGCTCTAAAAGCAGTGGGGCCAGGTCGGCTCATGCCTGTAATCCTAGCCATTCAGAAGGTTTGAGATCTGAGCATCACTGCTTGAAGCCAGCCTAGGCAAGAAATCCCATGAGAGTGTTGTCTTCAATTAAGCAGCAAAAAGTCAGAAGTGGAGAAATGGCTCCTGAGTGGTAGAGCTCCACCTTTGAAAGAAAAAGCTAAGGGAGAGCGCCTTGTGTTCAAACTCCAGTAGGCATGTGCATACATGAACAAACACACACACACACACACACACACACACACACTCGCTATACAGCACATATTACATGTTTCACCCGTGCTGACTGAGACTTCATGAGGTTTTTTTTGCCAGTCTTCTCAACCAGCAGTTACTCTAAGTCAAATTCATGTAAGTCAAATTAATCCTTGTGGCTGCACCACTAGACATCCTGATCGGCTCACTCTGGAGCAAATTTCTGAAGATCAGAATTCAAATTCTCCAGATTCTATGCCTTTAAATAAGAAGTCTTATGGTCACACTATAAAGCTGCATTGGCTCAATGTATTCTATGAACCAGATACTAATAATCATGATTTTAAGTTTCTTCTTAAGTCTACCTGTCTAATACACCTCCCTGCCAATTAAATCAATGAGAACTCAAAGCTCTGAGTGGCTGGCCTACATGCACATGGTGGCACAGCTTATGTGAACAAACTATTAATGGACACCACAAAAAAGTGGTCAGTCAACCAAAAAAAAAAAAAAACAACTTTAAAGCCCCAGAACTCTGTAAAACATAAATTGTACAAAACCCTTTGAGAACTACACCAGGTCAAACCCATAGCTAGACTTGGTTCCAGCACTCCTTGTCTATGCTAACAGAAGGATTTGTCACTCTTGGGCACGTTAGCCTTCCAGAAAGTCCTTTTACAGCTTAGTTTTGCTCAGCAAAATAAAACAAAAACATTTGTGTCTCTGAGGTAAGCCCAACACATGATATATTTCCAAAGCAGACTGGAAGGGTTAACCTTCTGTGTGCATAGAGCCCAACTTATCTCCTTAGCAAATCAATGAGAATGTGTCCCCTTCAATCCCCTCTGACACAGGGATCACCTTCTAGGGGCTGAGCCCCACCTCCCAAGGTGTCCAGCATCCACTAGATCCTGGAGAAGAAGAAAGACGACACTGAAACCCAAAAACTATTCCTGACAAGCTTCTCCCCATAATATGGAGAAAAATCCTATCACAAGGCAAAGCCAGCCCCTGCTCCTGGATGTCCTATGAGATTCTTAACATCCAGCCTCCAGACACTTAGGCCATTTGGAAGGACTCGCCTGCCACCTGCTGGTAATGAGCACAAACTAAGTGAGGCAAATTGGAGATAGACCAGGAATACCCTGCTGCAACCTGCCTTTCCCCCAAGAGGATGGCGCATAAAATCTTTTGGCATGCCCCCAAATAATCTGCAGGTGAAGAAAGGCCTTCACCGGTTATAGAAACATCCAGTGCTTTGGGGAAGTTTATTTTAAACAACAGTTTTCTCCAGGGAAGTCATCGCTGCACTCACATACCTCTATGCTTCTAGTGAAAAACATTTTCTTTTTCTTTTTCGTTTCTTTCGTTGATTGTAGGGTTTGAACTCAGGGCCTGAGTTCTTTTGCACAGTACTAGTGCTCTACCACTTTGAGTCTCAACCCCACTTGCAGTTTTCTGGTGGTTAGTTGAAGATAAGAGTCTCACGGACTTTCCTTCCCAGGCTGGCTTTGAGCCACAATCCTCAAATCTCAGCTTCCTGAGAAGCTAGGATTACAGGCGTGAGCCACCAGCCCCCTGTTGATAAAACATATATTCCGATGTCCTTTATGCTATGTTCAAAGAAAGCCATTTGTAACTTCCTTTAACAGCCTAACTAAGCCCAGGACTATTTTCTCCCTTTCCTCTACTCCCAATTAACTTTCTTCCCTTCTTTCCAGTATTATGTACACGCATACCTTAAACTTTCATAAAGAACACCCTGTTCCTTCATCTGTCTGCTCCTTAGATGCTGTGCAGCTTTGGGTGAATAATTTAGCGTCTTTGTTGAAACAGCTTAATCTTTGCATTTGAATAAATATTGTAAAGGCAGATAAAAAAATCATAGCGATCATATGTGGTTCACAAAGCCTAAACACTATTGGCCCTTGTTTTATGATGCAGAAACCTAAATGTCTTACCTCCCTGGCCCTAGCCCCACCCCCCACCCAACCCCTAGGACCTACCTAAAAGCCAGCACCAGAGGACTCTGCCAGGGCCCCATGCATTACTGCATTGCAGTTCAATTTCTCCCCCTGCCTCTTATTTTCTCCCAGTTGCAGATCCTCACAATCTTCCCCCATAAAATATCTGAATCATCTGCATCCCAGAGTCTGTTTCCATGGAATATGTTGTCTTTATACAGCCTAATCCCAACTAGCAGCTACAAATTACAATTACTGCTCTAAATTAAGGAAAGGCTTCTTTGCTCAGAATCCTACAATAGACTGACATCTCACCAGAGCTTGCCACTTGCATTCCTGTCCCATTAGATTTGGCTTAACCTCCTATTCCCCCTAGAATTGCCCCAGCCATACAGCTTCTTTGCTACAGCCAGCTTCCTGCTACAGAAAAGCTCTTTGCTCATTTTCTGCAGCTGTCCCTCCCTTATCTCCTTGCACTCTCCTCACATGTCTTGTCCTGAATAAGGACCTTGCTAGTTCCACAATTCAGAGGTATTCATTACTCTGACCCAGAAGCCAAACTGCTAACTGGTAGGCAGCATGGCTCTGTCCATACTTGAAGCATGAGCAAAAGAAGAATTAAGGACAAAGGGCAGAAAATTGCAGGCCTGTGATCTTTAGGGAAGTCCTTCACACAGCAGACCATAACACTTACACATCATTTGGGGAAAGTTTATGTACCACTGTGAAAAAATGGATTAAAAATCATTAAATATAGGGCATAATCTTTGTTTAAACTGACTGAATGTGTGCATGTGTATGTGCATGCATGCGTGTATGTGTGAGCCAGCACGAGGCTTAATCCCAGGACCTGGGTGTCAAGACTGGTGCTCTACCACTTGAGCCACATCCACCTCCAGCTTTTTAGTGGTTAATTGGAAACAATTAACAATTTTCTCACTCAGGCTAACTTCAAACTTCCAGCCTCGTAGCTCAGCCTTGTGAATAGGTAGGGGTTTTCAGCCAGCGCTCAGCTACACACTGAATTCTTATTAGTGGGCTACCTAAAATTCATCACTAGGAGATACAGATTATAAGAAAAAAAATCAAAAACAAAAGAAAGAGAAAGAAAAAAACGTTCCGATTATGTAAATGAAACAAAAACATTTATTCCAAAGCCATACTTGAAATGTACAAACAATGAAATCCTACCCCTTTTAAGATTTAATTTTTTTAAAAAAAACAGTATTTACACTTTAAATTTTATAACAGTCTGAGGACATTCTGTTGCTCCCACAAAAAGAAAATCTGATAAAAGTTAATTCCATAATTAAAGGGTCAAAGTACATTATTGCTTATATAAAATTCAATCTCTTCAAATGTACAATAGTCAAATATAATGTTATTATGAAATCATTCTCAACTTCTGGAATTCTCATTAATCTATGAAATCATATTTCCATGTGCTTCTTAAAATGAAGTAAAAAAATATATTGAGGGATTTTTTTTCCCCAGATAATTTTCCCAAACAATTATACTTCACTCACTTGTAATGTCATCTTGGTGAGTGTGTGTGTACTGTGGCTTGAACTTAGGGCCTATGTGCACTTATACTCTCCCTTAACTTTTTTTGTCAAGGTTGGTACTCTACCACTTAAGCCACAGCCCCACTTCTGGCTTTTTGGTGATTAACTGGAGATAGATTTTCATGATCAGGATGGCTTTGAACCACAATCCCCAGAGCTCAGCCTCCTGAGCAGGTAAGGTTATAGGCATAAGCCACCAGCACCTCAAATAACATCTTTTTTTTTAATTATGGGGGTAATGTATAGAGAGGTTACAGGTACATTTGCCAGGTAGTAGGTGCACACATTGATAACCATTCTCGTGTTTTTGTCCCCATTTCCCTCTCCCATCTCCCTCCCAATCATCTTGTTTTTCCCCCTTCCCTTTCCTATTTCAAATAAACAAATAAACATATATACAGTATATCAGGTAACAAAGTCAGATACAGTAACAATATGAGATTAACCAAAGGACAAAAAAAGAGAAGAGAAATAACACAGTACATTAAGAACAACAATCACACAAGACAAAGCTCTTGTTTCCATATCCTAGAGTTCTTTTCATTTAGTCTCATCCTATATGACCTTATGTATCTAGGTTTTGCACTATTGCAATCCTCTGCTAGAAAAGGCCTTGATGTGTACTAATTATTACAAATGACGGAAACCATTGAGCCTATGTTCCTTTGTGTCTGGCTTACTTCACTTAATATGATTTTTTTCTAAGTCGTTCCATTTCCTTACAAATGGGGCAATGTCATTCTTTCTGACAGCAGCATAGAATTCCATTGTGTATAAATACCACATCTTCTTGATCCACTCATCTACTGAGGGACATCTGGGCTGGTTCCATATCTTTGCTATGATAAATAGTGCTGCAATAAACATCGTTGTGCTAGTGGCTTTATTATGTCCTTGTTTCTGGACAATTGGGTAAATGCCTAGTAGTGGAATTGCTGGGTCATAGGGGAGATCTATGTTTAGTCTTTTGAGGAATGCCATATTGCTTTCCATAGTGGTTGAACGAGTTTAGACTCCCACCAACAGTGTAGTAGGGATCCCTCCTGGCCACATCCCTGCCTGTTATCAGATTTCTTGACCATGGCCATTCTTACTGGATTGAGGTGGAATCTCAAAGCTGTTTTGATTTGCATTTCTTTCTCTTTTTTTATTTATTTTTTATTGTAATTAGGAAAAGGGTTACATGATATTTGCCAGATAGAAGGTGCATTAATTCACATACATTGATACCCTTTCACATGTCTTGGTATGATTTGCATTTCTTTTATGGCCAAAGATGTCAAGCATTTCTTCACGTGTCTATAGGCCATTCCTATTTCCTCTTTAGAGAAGTCTCTAACTCTTTAGCCCATCTTTTAATGGGATGGTTGTTTCTTTGAAGATTTGTTTCGGAGAGATTCAATTTTTTAGCTGTAGATATATTTTAGATATGAGCCCTTTGTCGTTGTATGTCTAGTGAAGATCTTCTCCCAATCTGTGGGCTTTCTATTTGACTTGCTAGCTATGTCCTTTGCCATACAGAAGCTCTGCAGTTTAATGCAGTCCCATTTGTCCAAACTGTCTTTAATTTGTTGTGTTTCTGAGTCTTTATTAAGAAAGTCTTGACCTATCTAGCATAATATCGTTACAATTCCTTTCCTCAAAAAAAAAAACCTGTCCTCAAATTTACTTAATATTATGCACCAAGAAGCATAGAAATACCTGTCATTTAAAATGTATAGTTGTAATAGTTTTATACAGTCTTATGATCCAAGTCAAAGTGATTGCTAGACAATATAATTTTTCATTATAGATCTTTTCCTAAGTATTGCTAAACTCTAGAAGTCTCTGCATAAAACTTTGAAGCAGGTGGGGTCAGCAGCCTTTGACAAGGTGCAGGTAGAAATACTGTTTTGTTGGTCATTTCTCTTTTGCATACTTTTTTAACAACTATTTTTAAAATTAATCTTTCCTATTATTATCTAACCTTTAATTTTAAAAATAGAACTAGTCTCTAAATTAGAGGACTCAAACATTAAGAAAATGTAAAGTTCACATTTTACAATGAAATAAACATATGATTGGTAACATCAAAACTGAAAATTAGCTGGCCGCAGTGGCTCACACCTGTAATCCTAGCTACTCAGCAGGCTGAGATCCGAGCATCTCGGTTCAAAGCCAGGCCAGGCACTGAAGTCCATAAGATTCTTATCTCTAATTAACCATCAGAAAACCAGAAGTAGCACTGTGGCTCAAGAGGTAGGGCAGTAGCCTTGAGCTGAAGAGCTCAGGGACAGCACCCAGGCCGAGTTCAAGCCCCATGACTGACAAAAAAACAAAAAAACTGAAAATTGTGGACTGGGAGTTTGGCCTAGTGGTAGAGTGCTTGCCTAGCATTCACGAAGACCAGAATTCAATTCCTCAGTACCACACATATAGAAAAGCCAGAAGTGTTGCTGTGGCTCAAGTGGTAGAAAAGCCCAAGGATAACGCTCAAGCCATGAGTTCAGTCCCCAGGACTGGCAAAAAACAAAAAACTGAAAATTGTTACTCAGTAAGACATGAATCCCAGATAAGAGAAGGACTCGTTTCATTTAGGGTTTCTTTTTAGTCAATGGACATTCTTTTTTTTTCCCCAGCTCTGGAGCTTGAACTCAAGGCTTTCTCAAGGCTAGCATTCTACCACTTAGCCACAACACCACTTCCAGCTTTTTCTGTGTATTTGGAACCAAGGAACTGAACTTCATGCATGCTAGGCAAGTGCTTCACCACTAAGCCTCACTCCCAACCTAGTCAGTGGAAGTTCTTACAGCTTTTTATTCTGGCTAGATAATTCACACATTTACTTTTCTTTGTTTTTTAATGGTCTTCCTTTTATATAAGGAAAAAAATCTCTTTATGAGGCTATTTTAATTTATAAAATCAAAGACCATAATTTTTCCTAATAGAGGTAGATTTGTACACATACACACACATACACACATACACACATAGTGCACTTACAAATATGTGCAGACTGATAACCACTGGTTCTTATGTAAATTCTGTTGTTTAGGAAGAGTCAGCAGAGACCAGTTATAAGGCCTGTAAGATAACTCTGCAGGAGGTTCTAATGGGCCTTTATCACATGATTTGAATACAAAATTAATACACCAGCCTGACTTATTCAGATTCTTTTTCTTTCTTTCTTTCTTTCTTTTTTTTTTTGCCAGTCCTGAGCTTGAGCTCAGGGCCTGAGCCCTGTCCTTGAACTTTACTCAGGTTCTTTTGTTGTTGTTGATCATGGGGCTTGAACACAGAGCCTGGGTACTCTCCTTGAGCTCTTTTGCTTAAGTCTAGGGCTCTACCACTGTAAGCCATAACTCCATTTCTGGTTTTTTGGTGGTTAGAGATAAGAGTCTCGTGGATTTTCATGCCTGGGCTGGCTTTGAACAACGATCCTCAGACCTCAGCCAAATGAATAGGTAGGATTACAGGCATGAGCGACTAGTGTTCAGGCATGTACTTAGGTTCTTATAAATAGAAGGTAGAGAGGACTTAACACTTACTTATAATAGCTTGGAATTGAGTATTGCATCTGTGTGTGTTCCACTCTTTTTCCTTTCCTACAACCATCAATATTACAAACAAATTATAGCAAACAATGAACAAAAAAAACAATTTCTGAATATGACTTTGTGTGTAATAAATAGGTTGGAACACTCTGGAATTACGATCATATAGTATTTTATATATATTTTTTAATTACAACAAATTCTAAAGCTCAGAAGAAGTTGAAAACTTTGGTAGCCCTAACAAGAAGGCTTACTTATGTGAACCTCTGCTCCATGTTCAACTATTAAAAGAAAAATTTTCAGTGCAAAAATTTCACTGCTCTTGATAAATAGCAATGACTCAATAATCAGATGAAACACTTAAAGACAAGAAAATACAAAATATCCTGAAGATCTGTTTTGGCATAGAGTAAGTCATTTTGGAGCCAGGCCTGGTAACACATAGCTGTAATCCCAGCCTGAACAAGGGAGATTGTGAGTACAAGGTCAGCCTTGGCTACATACAGAGACCATGTTAAAAAGAAAGAGAAGGAAGGAAGAGAGGGAGGGAGGGAAGCAGGCAGGAAGGAGGGAGGCAGGAAGGGAGAGAAAGAAAAAAGAAAGGAAGAATAAGGTGATTTTTCATTTTGGACTAGTAAACACCAGGTAGTTGCATCTGAGCTGGGAGGATAAGTATTTAGACAGTCCTTTCTCCCTCTAAACAGACCCCATACATCACAGCTCATCCCGGGTCTTCTTAAATGGCCACTTTGGATGTTGTCGCACATGATCCGCAGCCTGAAGGACAAGAAGCATGAATTCCTCTACATCGAAGGAGTAGTTAGTGAACTTCGGATGCTCGCCAAGTGTTGGATGGTGGCCCTGCAAGAACACACCAGATACGCAGGCCTCATCAGTTAGGTACAAGCCATTTCCTCTACAGAAAGGAAGTTCTTTTACTCTAAGCAATGATTTTAACTTCATTGTGCAACAGGAGTCAGCCAACAATTTCTAGAGAAAGTCTATTGGGCAGGGAGCCTAGCTACTCAGGAGGCTGAGATCTGAGAAACTAGGTTCAAAGCCAGCCCAGATAGAAAGATCCATGAGATTCATCTCCAAGTAATCATCAGAAAGCCAGAAGTGAGCTGTAGCTCAAGTAGTAGAGCACCAGCCTTGAGTGAGAAAGAGAAGGGGGTAGCATCTGGACCCCGAGTTCAAGCCCCCAAACTGGAGAGGAGAGATGGGGGGAAGGAGGCAGAAGGGAGAGAAAGAGAAAGAGAGGGGAGAGAAGGAATGGAGAAAAGAGGGGAGAAAGAGGAAGAGAGAGGAGAAAGAGAGGGGAAGGAAACGAAGGAGGGAGAGAGAGGAGAGGGAAGGTGAGAGGGGAAAGGAGATAAATATCTTCAGCCAAGTAATAAACGCCTTCAGCTTTGCCCCAATTGTAAGCATTCAGTCAATTACTGAGTTTGGCCACAGATAAACCATACATAGGTGAACCTGGCCCAATAAAACTTTATTTACAAAAACAGCATGCGGACAAGGGCCAGCTTTGCTCCCACAGGGCTGCAGTTCACCAACCCCCGAGATAAACATAGGCTGTTAGATCTCTCTATGCCCAAAGGTCATCACAGTGCCTTCCCAATATGATAAATGTCTTCCATTTTTAGAAAACAGTTCATCTTTCAAGTCCAGTGATTGCTTTTTTCCCTCATCTGAATAACTGGATGCTGGAAGCCACATAAAAAAATTGCAGACAAAGTGAATTGCAGCTGAACTTTACCTTGTCCTGAGGAAAGACTTTGTTCTGCTTTCGCCAAGTGATGTAGTAGATGCCTCGCAGCCTGGCCAGGTCTAGGTAGCAGCGGTCATCTTCACAGTTGTATCTAAACACACAAGGGGGTCAGAAGATGAAGCTTCTGACACTGATCAACCATTCTCAGGGTGGGGGGACATGGACCCACACATGAAGGTTTTGGTTTTGGTTTTGGTTGGTCGTGGGTCTTCAACTCTGGGCCTGGGCATTGTTTCTGAGCTCTTCAGCTCAAAGCTGGTGCTCTACCCCTTGTTTTCTGGTGGTTAACTGGAGGCAAGCATCTCACAGGCTTTCGTGCCCAGCTGGCTTTGAACTGTGATCCTCCATTCTCAACCTCCTGAGTAACTAGGATTGCAGGAGTGAGCTACCAGCACCCAGCTCTAAGGCATTTTTTTTTAATACATAAGGAAATGGGACTGGCAAAGATAATCTTTAATGAGATTCTCAGAGCTTGGTTTGTCCTGCTGTGGTAAGAGCACTTCGCCTGGCATGGGCAAAGCCCTGCACTCCACCCCCAACAGTAAAAAGTATTTTTTTTAAAGAAATGCAATATTTACATGATCAGAGCTTTACCTTAAACTTTTCAAACACACAGAGATAAAGAATAGCCTTACCCTATAGTTCCTTCTGCCTATGAACTGATACTACTTTGTAAGATACTATGCCTTTCCTCTCTCTCTCTCTCTCTCTCTCTCTCTCTCTCTCTCTCTCTCTCTCTCTCTCTCTCTCTCTCTCTCTCTCTCCCTCTCTCTGGCTGTAGCTCACACCCAGGACCTATGCATGCTGGATAAGCATGACAACACGGTAACACTAAACACTGGTTATAAGGAGGACCTCACAGTTGGAGAGGCAAACCGGAAGGAGGTCAGAGCCAGGAACTCATACACCCACATGTAATGCATGTCTAAGGAATTAGCCTTATTGTTTGCCCAGGTAGAAAGCTGCCTTCAAACACTTACAGTTCAAACACAGCAGCCCAGTCTGGAAGGAAAAGTAGGTGGGTGAGACCAGCTCCATGCATTCCGATAAAAATGTCCGTGTTGTGCGTGATCCTTAACTGATCCAAAAATCCAAGCTCCCTGTAACAGAACAACCCAGGAGAAAGAGGAGGAAGGGAAGACCATGCCTCATGAATAATACTTACACAAGCGGATAGATAGCCTGGTTCCAATCACAGCTGCAGCTACTTTCTTGCCAATTCCAAGCATGCTCTGGTAATGAACAACTTCTTTCCTTAACAGTTTTTTTCA
Organism: Megascapheus bottae; assembly: GCF_031878675.1. Classification (NCBI taxonomy): domain Eukaryota; kingdom Metazoa; phylum Chordata; class Mammalia; order Rodentia; family Geomyidae; genus Megascapheus; species Megascapheus bottae. The sequence goes on from NC_143510.1 coordinate 35,447,354, forward strand.
AAGTGAGCTCACTTGTCTTTTTATTCTTTGTGTTAAACTCAGGTCTTCCCACTTAACCAGGCAGGTACTTTATCACTGAGCAATGTCTCCAGCCTTTTTTGCACTGTCATGAGATAAAGATCTTGGTTTTTCTGTCCAGGCCTATGCTTGGACCTTGATTCAAACTAAACTTTCCTTAAGAATTAGTAATAAGAGGATCTTTATTGAACAAAAGTTTCTCTTTGCATGATGTGGAGTTATTAATGTCACCTGAGTACATGTAAAATAATCCCAGCAGGCTGGGGGCATAGCTCAAGAAGTACAGTATCACAAAAAAATTACATAACATACAAAATAATCTCTAAGAATATCAAAGCATCTTTCTGCCTCAGCAGCTCCATCTCTGGCTTTTTAATGGTTAACTGGAGATAAGTGTCTCATGGCCTTTTCTGCCTGGGTTGTTTTCAAACTGAAATCCTCATATCTCAGCCTCCTGAGCCCTTAGGATTTACAAGTGTGAGCCTCCATCTTCCAGCCAACTTTTTGTTCTTGTTGTTATTGATCCTAGGGCTTGAACTTGGGGCTTGGGTGCTATTCCTGAGCTTTTTTTGTGCTCAAGGCTAGCACTCTACCGCTTGAGCCACAGCACCACTTTTGGCTTTTTCTGAGTGGTTTATTGGAGATACAGTGTCATGGACTTTCCTGCCCAGCATGGCTTCAAACCATGATTCTTAGACTTCAGCCTCCTGAATAGCTAGGATTACAGGTGTAACTCACCGTGCCCAACCTAGCCGACACTTTTAACCTAACGCAAACTATTCATCAGCACACATCTGGGAAACAGAATGGTAACTGTGGCTGAGTGAGGAGTAGAGACAAAAACTTCTCCTTTTCTTTTTTATCTTTTCTCTTCATCTCTTACATAACACCGGACTACAATCAGGACCTGTGCTGCTACAAAACCAACTGCTAGGAAATGTCTCTTTCCACACCTTATGATTATAAATGTAAATATTAAAATAAATTCTCCATGTTATTCTATGACCCTCTTAGAAATAATTTTAGGGTAATGGTTTCCCTCATTTGTCATAATCAGTAGAAACCTTGGACTCTCATAGCAGAGATTTGCAATAGAGCAAAACCTTGATACATAAGGCCATATAGTATGACGCTAAATGAAAGGACCTCTAGGATATAGAAACAAAAGCCATATAAGGAGTGATTGTTGTCCTTAATGTACTATGTTATCTCTCATCTCTTTTGCTGTCCCTTGGTTATCTCATATTGTTACAGTATCTCACTTTGTTATCTGATATATTGGAAATATTTGTATTTGGTTATTTGAAATTGGATAGGGAAGTAGGGAAAACAAGATGAGGGGTGGGGGTGGGGGGAGGGAAATGGGGACCAAGACATGAGAAAGGGTATCAATGTATATGAATTAATGCACCTTCTATCTGGCGAATATCATGTAACTCTTCTATTAATTACAATAAAAATATATGAAAAAAAGAAATAATTTTAGGGGAGAAGTTGAAACACTGCAGCTAGCAAGGTCAATTAAACATATTATATATATTATATATATAGTATATAATACATAACATATTATACATATATTTATATTATACATACTATATATATTATATATATTTAAATTCGGAAATACCTGCCAAATTTTAAAACTTCAGAATTTCACATGAAAACCTGGACTCACCACTTCTCTTAAGAAAGACAATGTCACATTATCAAACCCTAGAAGTCCAGGCTGCCATGGGCACTAGAGGGTTTTGTGCACTCTGTGGGGTCCTTTCTCTACGCATGCGGACAGTCCTCACCTGCGACCTACCACGAACTCCTTCAAGCAAAAGTGGACAGTACCTGCCCAGGGGTGACTACTTACCTGTACTTGTAATCGACAACCCGGACTTCGAACGTCGATACTGTCTTCAGTGCATTCACAAGCTGGAAAAACAAAGGCATGAATAGAACCACCTTCCCTTCCTCCTTTTCTGCTCTACTTTCCTTCCAGACACTTGACATTTTTGCATATATTTTTTGGGTGTCGATTAGCCTTTAGGTCTGTGGTTCTGAGTGTTAGGCGAGGTCAAATCCTGGCTCTTAAACACACCGCCTGACTAACCTGGCAAATCCCTGGGTGTGAGGAGGCTGGCAGGCCACAGCACTGTGGCCAGTGCTCAGCAAACAGTGGCTGGACACCCTGCCTTAGAGGCTGCCTCCACCATCACTTGCTGAGTTATTCCTACAGCTTCCAATCAGTACAATGAACTGTTCCTGCCATGTTCCAGATGCTCCAGGACAATTTCTTCCACATCTTGCCTTGGATAATCACCAGTACTTTGCTGGAATCTTGGCAGAAAAACATTTCAATATTTCCACCTGCTCACACCTGTTATCCTAGCTACCCAGAAGAATGAGATCTGAAGACTTGTGCTTCAAAGCCAGTCCAGGCAGGAAAGTCCATGAAACTCTTATCTCCAATTAACCACCAAAAAGCCATACATAACACACACACACACACACACACACACACACTTACGAGTTACAAAAATATGGTCCCTGGATTTCCTTTGCTATACTACTTATACTCTACAGTAGCAGACTGATGGGTGATGTTGGAAAGCACAGGACCACCTCTCTGGTGTGGCTAGGAATCATGACATAGGACTACTGGTGCTGTGGGACTCAAAGAAACATGCAATTGTTTCCTCTTATATGGAACCACCTCATTAAAAGATCAAAGTTCATGTCAATTCTGCCAATAAAGAATTCTAATCATGATTAGCGTTCTAATCATGATTGTGGGAGAATAAATATTTAACCATCTGCTACATCAGGGAAGGCTCTGTTTTTGTCACTTTCGACTCTGAGTTGGTAAGAGAGGAACAAAGCAAAGTTGTTTTGAGTATCAATGGTTGGTGACCTCTATTAGTTACTTATAACCAATGGCCAGGTTAGGACATTTACCATTTACCAATTCACGCTTCCTAAAAACTAGTAGTTTCAAATCAAAGCTTCGAATGTGATATGAAAAACCTGGTTCCTGAGTTCTGGGAAGACAAGATTATTGTGATAAGAAAATTTCATGTTCAAAATCTCACCTCATTTTGATTTAGTATTTTCCGGTATTCTGTGCTCCGAGCAAGAATGGTGACTCGAATTTTCCCATCCTGTAATAAAATAGATCAAATGATGCAACTGGGGCCAGCACCAAAGCGTAAGCATCAGAAGCTAAAGTGGGATTTTCATGAAGAACTGAAACTCAGTAAGAACACACTTAGGCACTGGTGATGTTTTTAACCTGATTCTTGAGTTGTTCTTCCAGAGGATAAAAAGAATGTGTCTACTTTCAAAGAAAATATGATATATGTGCACAATGGAATATTACTTAGTTATTTAAAAATGAATAAAACACCATCATGTGTGGCTCATGAACAGAAGAGAAGGACATTATGTTAAATAAAATAAGTCAGCCTAGGGGTCGGGAGTTTGGCCTAGTGGTAGAGTGCTTGCCTGGCATGCATGAAGACCTGCGTTCGATTCCTCGGTACCACATAAACAGAAGTGGTAAGTGCTAGCCTATGAGCAAAAGAAGCCCAGGGACAGTGCCCAGGCCCTGAGTTCAAGCCCCAGGACTGGCTAAAAAAAAAGGAAAATATAAACACCGAAGATGACTGTATCCTCTTTCTTTTTCTCTGTAATGGTAGCCCTGACTTTGTTAGGGATGAAAAGAAGCCCACCTGAGAGCCCACCACATGTTCTTTACCTGGGGTCCCTCTTGAGCAATGCCCAGTCTGTACAGCACATGCTGGGAGAAGGCCCTGAATAAGCCAGTGTTGTGACAGCCAGATATCTAAAACACAAGCGCCAGTTATTACTACAACAGGCACTGCTGCACCCCAATTTCCAATGCTTTGAATAGTGCATGAGTACTATCTTCAAGGGCTTACCAGAGGAGTGTTGTAGAATAGCCCGTACCTCATGCGGGGCAGTAATGAAAACACAGCTTCTTTAAAACACACCTAGGAATACAGAGATTTTAAAACATAAGAGAAGATTGTTCGTATCCTCTGCAACAACATCACACTCCTAATTTTTCAGTTTTAATCAATCTCTACTTAGTCTTAGAAGTGTCTGCATAGCATCCTATTTCAAAGAGAATAAAATGCATATTTGTGGAAAAGTGACAGAAAGGTGCCAAAAGCTACATGGTTACAACCAACAGGAGTTCTGGTTAGAAGAACACAAGAAATCAGAAGTTAGTGGTAATAGCTAACAGTTATTCAAATAGCTAACAATCATTACAAGAGTGAGACACCAGTATGTAGTTGCTTACTACGAAGACTTCAGTAAAGTTTCCAGTACCCTTTTGTTATCATAGGTTTTCAGATGTATGATGTCATAATCTGTAAATGCTTTCCAAGTGTCAGAGAAGAGATCACCATATCCATAAGAACTCTGCAGGTAGAAACAAGATAAGTTAGGTCAATGACAGGACCTGACACAGCTGTTCAAAGATGTGAGGAAATACCCAGATATGCCTGCTGGTGTCAGCTTCCACTGTGGCCCCAAGCAGCATCTAAGAACAAATGGATCTTCACCTTGAGCCTAAGCAAATGCCTAATGAGTGAAACTGCATCAGAAATAATCACTACAGCCAGTGGGCGGGGTGGCTCACACCTGTAATCCTAGCTACTCAGGAGGCTGAGATCTGAGGATCAAGGTTCAAAGCCAGCCCAAGACAAAAGGACTGAGACTCTTATCTCCAATTAACCCCTAGAAAACAGCAAGTGGGACTTGGCTCACGGGTAGGGTTGTAGCCTTGAGGTGAAGAGTTCAGAGACAATACTCAGGCCAAGTTCAAGCCCCATGACCAAAAAAAAAAAAAAATAATAATAATAATAATAATAAGCACTACAGCACTATTAATATTAGAAGTATTTATTTTATCTGCTATAACTCCCTTGAATCCCCAATCTTTTTTTCTTTTTTCACCTTCCCCCCGGGCTTGAACTCTGAGCCTAGGCACTGATCAAGGCTAGCACTTTGAGCCACAGCACCACTTCTGGATTCTTCTGTGATCAATAATTGATTTTCCTGCCTGGACTGGCTTTGGACTTCAGTCCTCAGATTTCAGCCTCTTAAGGAGCAAGGATTGCAGGCGTGAACCACTGGCACCTGGCTTAGTCACTTATCGCTTAAATTATTAGTTGTGGGGTTATTTTTATTAATTTCTATCCATATTCATATCACAGATAAATGTAACACACACATGTGTGCATGTACACACACACACACACACACACACACACACACTGATGCTAACATGCTCAATAATCAAAAACTGGCAGAGTAAGTAAGTGAGGTTTGGAAAAAAATTTCAGAGCACGAAAATTGATTAAAAGCTTTCACATTAAAGATGTAATATATGTAGTTACAAGAGATTTTCTCCATTAATTATTGAAAAACACATGATAATTCTCCATTAACATTGATAAAGCTAATCACAATAACATAATATAACTATTAACTGGACACACTTCTTATGTGCCTGCATTTTGGGAAGCCATTGATACTAAATCTATAAACAGACCCACAAACCTAATGTGCTAGCTAATATTTTTGTTCCTCCTGTAGATGAGGAAACTGGACCACAAATGTAAGTAATTTTTCTAAATTGCTGCAATTAAACTCAATCTGTGGTTGCAGGTCTGACTCTCAAAAGCACCATAAGTGATCTTAGATATTTACCAAATACATTCCATTTGGAAAATATAAGTTAATTATGAACTCCACCATCCAAAAGAAGGAAATCAATCATTTTCAAAATGGTGTAAATCAAATTGAAATACTAAGCCAAGGGGCCGGGAGTTTGGCCTAGTGGTAGAGTGCTTGCCTAGCATGCATGAATACCCGGGTTCAATTCCTTGGCACCGCATACATAGAAAAAAGCTGGAAATAGTGCTGAGGCTCAAGTGGTAGAGCTCTATCCTTGAGAAAGTCCAAGGACGGTGCTCAGGCCTTGAGCCCAAGCCCAAGACTGGCAAAAAAAAAAAAGAAAGAAAGAAAAGAAATACTAAGCCAAGAAAAATCAAAAATACAAGTTATAAGGTTCTATTCAAAGTTTGCACATGTTACACTCACTATATTCAACCTTTTTATCTTTCTAGCCTTACTTTTTAAATCTTAAAACTTTTATTTTGCACATCATATAGTCATTTTAAACTTATTTAGAATAGGAGCTGGGAGTTAAGCCTAATGGTAGAGTGCCTTCCTAGAATGCAAGTCCTGAGTACCACATACATAGAAAAAGCCAGAACTGGTGCTGTGGCTCAAGTGGTAGAGCCTTGAGAAAGCCTGAGGACAGTGCTCAGGCCCTGAGTTCAAGTTCCAGACTAGCAAAAAAAAAAAAGTTATTTAGGACAGTTAGATATGGAGATTTAAAACCAAATTCCTTCCTTAGGTATTCCTTAGCTGTTTTAATAACGGCCCTTCTCACCTAAAATAAAACATATTTAAGTAATTTTTCTAAATTGCATTGCTGTAGGATTACAGATCTGGGATCCTTACAGTTCTGGCTCCATAACAAAGAAAGGACAATTAAAAGAAGTAAATTCTAGACAATTTCTTGAGATTAAAAACACTTCAAGTCAAATAAGATGCCTTTAAAAGGAACCTTCACCATTCCTCTGTCTGGAAACCATGCCATACACTTTGGTGACCACTTCTAGAAGTTTCCTTTTCACATCTCCCAATTCCAATTATCTGCCAACAGCAGAGGGAGGCACTTCACCCAGCTCGCACACTGAAGAATGTGTGGGTCTTCTTCAAGACAACATGGGATTTCCTAATGTATAATCAACAAATCGAACAACATGGAAGCTCCACTTGTAATCCTACAGACTAAGAGAGGAATATGGAAGAATACCTTTGGTCCCCATATACATAGGTTCTATACCTGTGAGTCCAACAACATGAACAGAAAATAGAAAAAGAAAATTGCACGTGGTAGTGCATTTAGTATGCCCTAGATTCTGGATGGTTGGGTAAATGCCAAATAGTGGAATTGCTGGGTCTATGTTTAGCCTTTTGAGGCACTGCATACTGCTTTCCATAGTGGTTGAACGAGTTTGCACTCCCACCAACAGTGTAGTAGTGATCCCTCCTGGCCACATCCCCCCCCAGCATCTGTTATTATTCATTTTCCTGATCCTGGCCATTCTAACTGGAGTGAGGTGGAATCTTAGAGTTGTTTTGATTTGCATTTCTTTTATGACCAGAGATGTGGAGCATTTCTTCATGTGTCTATAGGCCATTTTTGTTTCTTCTTCAGAGAAGACTCTCTTTAAGTCTTTGGCCCATTTTTTAATGGGAGGGTTGTTACTTTGGAGATTAGTTTTGGAGTGATTCAATTTTTTGAGCTGTTGATATATTTTAGATATGAGGCCTTTGTCCGTTGTATGGTTGGTGAAGATCTTCTCCCACTCTGTAGGCTTCCTGATTAGTTTACTAGCTATGTCCTTTGCCATACAAAAGCTCTGCAGTTTAATGCAGTCCCACTTATCCAGACTTTCTCTGATTTGTTGTGATTCTTCGTCTTTATTAAGAAAGTTTCGACCTGTGCCAAGGAGGCCTAGTGTATCTCCTATTCCTTTTTGTAAAGTTTTCAGTGTGTCAGCTTTTACCTCCAGGTCTTTGATCCATTTGGAGTTAATTCTAGTGCAGGTGACAAAGAAGGATCCAACTTTAGTTTTCTGCAGGTGCTTAACCAGTTCTGCCAGCACAACTTGTTGAAGAGGCTATCTTTCTTCCATTCTATTTTTTTGGCTCCCTTGTCAAAGATTAGGTGGCCATAGGTCTGTGGTTTAATATCTGGGTCCTCAGTTCTATTCCATTGGTCTTCAGGCCTGTTCTTGTGCCAGTACCAAGCTGTTTTGATAATTATTGCTCTATAATAGAGTCTAAAGTTTGGTATTGAAATTCCTCCTGCAGTGTTCTTTCTGCTAAGAAGTGTTTTTGCTATGCGGGGTCTTTTATTATTCCATATGAAATTTTGGATTGCCTCTTCTATTTCTTTAAAGAATGATATTGGGATATTGATGGGTATTGCATTGAATTTGTAGATAGCCCTTGGCAAGATACTAAATCCACTAGCACATCAATGTTCATTACAGCATTATTCACCTAGATGTCCCTCAGTTGATGAATGGATCCACAAGATGTGATATCTGTACACAATGGAATTCTATGCTGCTTTCAGAAAAAACGACATCGCCCCATTTGTTAGGAAATGGAAAGACTTAGAAAAAATCATATTAAGTGAAGTAAGCCAGACTCAAAGGAATTAAGGCTCAATGGTTTCCCTCATTTGTCATAATCAGTAGAAACCTTGGGCTCTACTAGCAGAGATTTGCAATAGAGCAAAAACTTGATACATAAGGCCATATAGTATGAAGCTAATTGAATGGACCTCTAGGATATTGAAACAAAAGCCATATAATGAATGATTGCTGTCCTTAATGTGCTATGTTATCTCTCATCTCTTTTGCTGTTCCTTGGTTATCTCATATTGTTACAGTATCTCACTTTGTTATCTGATATATTTGGATATATTTGTATTTGGTTACTTGAAATTGGACAGGGAAGGGGGGAAAACCAAGAGGGGGGTGGGGGGAGGGTAATGGGGACCAAGACATGTGAAAGGGTATCAATGTATGTGAATTAATGCACCTTCTATCTGGCAAATATCATGTAACCCTTTTATTAATTACAATAAAAAATATTTAAAAAAAAGAAAATTGCATGTGGACTAACAGGTATAGACTTGGTTGTTGCCATTCCCTAAATGATACAATATAATAGCTATTTGCATAACCTTTACATTGAGGGATTATATAGTGAGCTAGAGCTGGTTTACAGTATGCCGAGCCAAGCACTGGTGGCTCACACCTGTAAGCCTAGCAACTTAGGAAGCTGAGATTTGAGGATTTAGGATCGAAGCCAGCCTGAGCAGAGAAGCCTATAAGACTCTTATGTCCAATTTACCATCAAAAAGAGCTGTGGCTCAAGTAATAGAAAGCTAGCTTTGAACTAAAAAGCTAAGAAATAGCTCCCAGGTCCTGAGTTCTAGCCCAGTAACAGCAGGAGAGAAAGAAAGGAAGGAAGGAAAGAAGGAAGGAAGGAAAGAAGGACAGAAGGAAGGAAGGAAGGAAGGAAGGAAGGAAGGAAGGAAGGAAGGAAGGAGGGAGGGAGGGAGGGAGGGAGGGAGGGAGGGAGGGAGGGAGGAATGGAGGCAGGGAGGGAGGGAGGGAGGGAGGGAGGGAGGGAGGGAGGGAGGGAGGGAGGGAGGGAGGGAGGGAGGGAGGGAAAGAGAAAAAAAAAGAAACAAGCCAATCATGAAAGTATATGCCTGTTATTCTAGCTCTAAAATTCTAAAGGCAGAGCTAGGAGGATTGAAATCAGAGGTCAGTCCAGACAAAAGTTCAAGGCACGATAGATAAAATAATTACAGTAAAAAGGGCTGGGGACCTGATTCAAATCGTAGGGGATTTGCCTAGCAAGTTTAAAGTCATGAGTGAAAAACCCCAGTGCTACCAAAAGAAAAGAGACAGAAAGAAGGAAAAACATCATACTGAAGACTGATAGCAGGTATGTAAAATGCATGATTGTATCCATGCATAAGGCCTGCCCCGCTCACAAGCTGAAATACACAGCATGATTTGGCATGCAGCAGGAAGTGACAGCAAAGCCAGTTAGCAAAGACAGGGGTGAGAATATGAGTTGGTGGTGAAGTCTTGCTTAGTACTTATGAGCTTCTAGGCTCAATCTCTAGTCCTTGAAAAAAAAAAGCTAACAATAGATTCCAAAGGACAAACTACGCAGCGGTTCTCCCGATGCGTATTAGAGGCTTAGCGAATGGGCGTTTTCCAGCATTCTTCATCTACTAAACAAGGGTGGGGAGATAAACACCCACCGCTTTGAAACGCAAAGAAGCACATGTACATTTGTGTGTATGGGCACGTCAATGTACACGCAGGAACACATTCAGCCTTGTCGCAGGAGTGTGAACACATGTGTATTTGCAAATGGGTATCTTGGAAATTTTCATTTCACAATGCCAGAGCTACAGTGCCAGAGCACGGTGGAGACAGGATGGCAGCAGAAAGCACACTTACTTACCGTATCCCACATCAGCACGTACATGTCTGTGCTGAAGGAGTTGTTCACGTGCTGAGTGACATAAAGATTGAGAAAGTCACAGAAGTGATGATACATGTTAACACCTGGTGTGGGAACAAAAAACAGTCGTGTTAATCAAACCCAAAGAACACAGGAATGAGCAATTTCTAGTCTATAGCCATTGCTCAGAGTTTGAAAAACTTTTAAGTTAAAAAAAAATGGGAGAGGGGGCCGGGAGTTTGGCCTAGTGGTAGAGTGCTTGCCTAGCATGCATGAAGACCCGGGTTCGATTTCTCGGTACCACATACATAGCAAAAATCCGGAAGTGGTGCTGAGGCTCAAGTGGTAGAGTGCTAGCCTTGAGAAAATCTAAGGACAGTGCTCAAGCCCTGAGCCCAAGCCCAGGACTGGCAAAAAAAAAAAAAAAAAAAATGGGAGAAAACAAGGTTGTTGGGTATTTTTTTCACTTGAATGTTTTATACATAGTCAATTTACAAAGGCATTGGGGGGGTTGAACATGTACCTTTTAATTGACTTGTCCAGAAAGTCAGGAATTCATTTTTTTAGATACAATAAGTAGCAAATGATCATGAAGGCCCGAGTGGGGAAAATGTGTTGGCCTATCAAACCCAAAATGCAGCAGAATTGTAGTGTACAGAAAACTAAGCATTATTCTTTAGGAACACTCAATTTCTTACAAATAAATCAAATAGGGGCCGGGAGTTTGGCCTAGTGGTAGGTTGCTTGCCTAACATACATGAAGACCCAGGTTCAATTCCTCAGTACCACATACATAGAAAAAGCTGGAAATAATGCTGTGGCTCAAGTGGTAGAGCTCTAGCCTTGAGAAAGCTCAAAGACAGTGCTCAGACCCTGAGTTGAGGCCCTGGGACTGACAAAAAATAAAAATAAATTAAATAAATCAAACAAGCCAGATACATGTGGCCCATATCTGTAATCCTAGCTACTCAGGAGGCTGAGACCTGGGGCTCATGGATCAAAGTCAGTCCAGGCAAGAAAGTCTATGGGACTCTTATCTCCAATTAACCAGCAAAAACGAAAGAAGGGAGGAAGGAAGTTAGGAAGGAAGGAAGGAAGGGAGGGAGGGAGGGAGGGAGGGAGGGAGGGAGGGAGGAAAAGACAGAATTAAAAAACAAGCTCATGCATTTTCAAGGAAGGAAAAAGCTGAGTAAAAAGAAAGGCAGTGAAGGACCGAGAGCATGGCCTAGTAATAGAGTGCTTGCCTACCATGCATTAAAACCCAGGTTTGATTCCTTGGTACCACATACACAGAAAAATCCAGAAGTGGTGCTGTGGCTCAAGTGATAGAGAGCTAGCCTTGAGAAATTCCCAAGGACAGTGCTCAGGCCCTGAGTTCAACCCCCTGGACTGGGAGGAGGAGGAAGAAGAGGAGGAGGAGGAGGAGGAGGAGGAGGAGGAGGAGGAGGAGGAGGAGGAGGAGGAGGAGGAGGGGGAAGGGGAAGGGGAAGGAGAGGAAGAAGAGGAGGAGGGAGGGAAAGGGGAAGGGGAAGAGGAAGAAGAGGAGGAGGAGGAAGAGGAAGAGGAAGAGGGAGGAGGAGGAAAGGCAGTGAGTCTTAAAAGCAGAAACTATTCTGACCTCATTTCTAGAGAATAATAATACTGTGTGCCAGAAACAGTGAAAAATACCCACTTTTGTTTTTCTTGCAGTCCTGAGGTTTGTACTCAGGGCTTGGGCACTGTCCTTGAGCTTCTTTTGCTTAAAGTTAGCACTCTACCACAGTGCCACTTTTAGCTTTTTCTGTTTTTATGTTACTGAGGAATGCATGCAGAGCAAGCACTCTGCTACTAAGCCACGTTCCTAGTTCCAACAACCATTCTTTTGCAGGTGTTTGGAAAGGTTCAAGTTTTCCCTCCAGGGAAGTCTTGGGAAGGAGCATATTTTCCAGTTAACAAGAAATAAAGATCTCTTGGAACTCAGCCCCCTCTCTCCAGGTGAGCCACAGAGCTCATATTTGCTTCCAGGTGGCATTTAGTGTGTTCACCGCAGAATACATTTGTAGCACAGAATATGTATAAATGAGGGACCAAACACAGGCTTCATCTAAAGAAATGTGCACCCTTCTAAATTTTGTTCCATAGAAAGCTCATTCTCACAGGGCACTGATGGCTCACACCTGTAATCTTAGCTACTCAGGAGGCTGAGATCTGAGGATCATGATTCGAAGCCAGCCTGGATACTAACGTCTGTGAGACTCTCATTTCTAATTAACCACCAATGCTACGTGGTAGAGCTGGTGATCTTAGGAAAAGCACTCAGGCCCAGAGTTCAAAGCCCCACAACCAACAAAAAAAAAAAGGAAAGAAAAAAGAAATCTCATTCGCATAAGGTTGGATGATGGTGTAAATTAGAAGGAAATAAAGAGTAATGATATAGGAAAGAAATAGTGCATGTCTATCTTAGCCTCTTATTCATGCTTTACATTCTCTACTGCATAAGATCTGCATAAAATTCACATTTAACAAATTATTTGCCTCTTTTAGAGGCAGATCACAGCATTTTCTTTGCCCCTTTTAAATTTACATATTTATAAAAAAAATGAGTTAGAACCTTAAACATAGCATGTTCACTTGGTCTTTTAGAGACCTAAACTTGTCTGGTTTCTAAACCTAATACTTTGCAATATAAGAATTATGACTTCAGAAGATACAGCTCATAAAAACTATGTTCAATGAATTATGCTAATTCTTGAATATTTATGGCAGCAGACTCTCTATATTTCACAGTACACCCAGCCTCTTATGAATTTTGATATGACACCACACAGTAATCTTTGTCACTCATGATGAGTGAAATGATATACTACAGGATGTTTCTTCTTTCCCAGGCTACGAGTTCACCAGACTTAGAAGCTGATCGCAAAAATAGAAAAATCATTCTTATGTATTTATAGGAATAGACTGCAGCGGTAACTTCCAGGAAAATAAAATGTATTTGCTTTAGTCATGGAAACAGTACTACAAAGTTAAGCATACGAGATAACTTCTTTCTAACTCATAGTATACCCATAGCTGCTAATTAAATTATTTAAAAAATCATATTGAAGCCAAGCACCAGTAACTCATACTGTAATCCTTGCTTATCAAAAGGCTGAGATCTGAAGATTGTGACTCAAAGGTAAGAATGTCTGTGAGACTCCTATTTCCAATTAAGTACTGGAAAAGCCAGAAGCAGAACTATAACTCAAGAGGTAGAGCACTAGCCTTGAACAAAAAGAAAGCTCAGGGACAGCACTGAAGCCCTGAGTTCAAGCCCCCCCTTCTCCCCCCCCCACAAATCATAATGAAACAATGTAAACTCAGAGAAATCAGATGGGGCAAATTCAATTACAAAAGGTATACAACATGTCGGGGCTGGGAGTTTGGCCTAGTGGTAGAGTGCTTGCCTAGCATGCATGAAGACCCGGGTTCAATTCCTCAGTACCACATACGTAGCAAAAAGCCAGAAGTGGTGCTGTGGCTCAAGTGGTAGAGCTCTAGCCTTGAGAAAAAATCCAGGGACAGTGCTCAGGCCCTGAGCCCAAGCCCAGGGCTGGCAAAAAAAAAAAAAAAAAAAAAAAAGGTATAAAATATGTCTTCCCACATCTGATTTTGATTGAGTCATTTGCTATAAAAGTGAAAGATTCTTGAGCAAAAAGTGTCCCAAGACAGTGCTCAGGCCAAGTCATGCCCCAGATTGGCAAAAAAATAAATAAATATATATATATATATATATATTACTACATATTCACCAGGCACCTGTGGCTTACACCTGTAATCTAAGATCTGAAAATTATGGTTCAAAGCCATCCTGCACAGGAAAGTCCACAAGACTCAATGAACTACCCAATAAACCAGCCCTCCCCCAGAAAAAAAAAAAGACCAGAAACGGAGCTGTGACTCCAGTGGTAGAGCACTAGCCTTGAGCATATTTTAGTCAGGAACAGCATCCGGGCCCTGAGTTCAAGCTCTAGAACCAACACCAAAAACAAACAAACAAAAACCTACTAGATATATTGAAAAAAATCACATCCCATTTGTCAATATATAAAAGACTTGATTATATATTGATAAGTTGTAGTAACAGATAACACGAATATTCTAACTGCTTACCTGCATCCAATTTCATGAAGTAAGTTGGTTTTTCAATAATAACATCACAATGAGCATCTTCTATTGGTCGGAAGTTGAGCTGAGTGTAGCTCTGAAGCTCTGCAAACCTGGAAGGATGGGTTGTGATGTACTTTCAGTGATTCCTCCAAATTCCCCAATACAACCTCTGATCACTGGATAGGCAGCTTTTATTTCTAGTATGCACAAGACATGAACTCTTCACTTATATAGTTTGATACCAGCTTTAACACAGAGACAGGAACAAAGCTATGTTAAATTTCAGTCAAATATACAAGAGTTAGATTGGAAACCTTTTGCACCAAGAGAGAGCTTACATATTGGACTGGCTTAATGGTCTACCAGTGAAGCCGAAGCTTTGGTACAAACACTGGGACAAGCTCTTTTCTGTTGGGAGGCTCAAAGGACCAGAAAAACCAAATCTGAAAACATTTATGGTAGATTATTGGATTTTGAGGAAAGACTGCCCCCAGAATATCTACTACCTCAAAGACAACACACAGCTCAACTTCTATAAAGAATGGGAAGTCTATTTCTTAGAAAAGGTCTTTCAAAGCTACAGGATAGAATTTTCTTCCAAACAAAAGAAGATAATCACAAGAAGAGCTATCTAGAGTTAACATAAAGATCTTTAATTTTTCATCCTATGCTCACAGGTCATGTAAAAATATATGTGTATCAAAGAGATCCTTTCCAAACACAATGCCCAAAATACCATGATAGCTTAAAAACATGTCCACCGCTAAAACAAATCATATTAAGTGAGGTAAGCCAAGCTCAGAGAGACAAACAATGCATGTTCTGATATGCCGAAATTAGATCTAAAATACACTTGGAAATGATAAATTACAAAGGATTCTAGATATACACAATGAGAGCAAAAGAGGATACTCAGGAGAGAAACACAAAAGCATAATGCCTAAATGTCTCTTCATATTTACATAAAATTATATATATATGTATAAGTATGTGCATATATATATATATATATAACAAACTGCAAGCTATAGAAACAACTTGTTGATCCACTCATCAACTGAGAGACATCTAGGTTGGTTCCATATCTTTGCTATGGTGAATAGTGCTGCAATGAACATCGTTGTGCTAGTGGCTTTATTATGTCCTTGTTTCTGGCTCATTTTCAATGTAATATCTAGTGAGTACCATGGCTGCATTTGTCCATCCATTTCTGTGCCCTGCTTACCCAAAATAAACAAGAAGAAAAGAAAACAAAAACAAAGAAAAGTCCTCTTTCTTCCATTCCCCAGAGTTCATGTCAATAACTATTATTTTATATAATCAGAAGCACATAGGCATTGTGCCTTTGTGTTTCTCTCTTAAGAGTATCATCCGTTAGACTGGGAGTGTGGCCTACTGGTAGAGTACTCACCCAGCATGCATGAAGCTCTGGGTTCGATTCCCCAGAACTATAGACCAATATTTTATAACCATATATTCGTTTCAAAGACAAATGGGGCATTCATCTGTAACCATCACACTTTAGAAATGCAAGTGTATACAAATTAAGTGACATTTTTCAGTTTAGAAACCTTCCCAAAACTCACAAGTGCCAAGAGCAAAAGAAAAATACTTTTAAAATGTATGTTTTAAGAAAAAAAAATCATGTTACCAAGACTGCAGGGGACTTTTGTGCTGACCTTCAGACATCAATGCACGAACATCAAGTTTACAGTGTCCTCCAATTTCACCACTCTTGAAGAAATCTTCCTTGAATCTAGTGAATAATATAAATAAAGCTGTGTTTGAATTGGTTTTTTCCTGGGGCTTGAACTCAGGACCTGGGCACTCTATCTTAGTTTTTTCACTCATTGGTAGCACTCTATCACTTGAGCAACAGCTCTACTTCCAGCCTTTTGGTGTTGAACTGAAGATAAGAGTCTCATGGACTTTCCTGCCCAGGCTGGCTTTGAACTTTAATCCTCATATCTCAGCCTCCTGAGTAGTTACTATTCTAAATATGAACCACCAATGCCTGGCTTTAACAATGAATTTTCACAATGCATCACCATCATTAAGAGATATGAAGCTGAATTTACAACAGAAAATGGAAAACCAACTTAAAAGTATGAAAATCATATAAGGGACTGGACCTGAAACCAATCAGAATCTCCATTCCTTTATTTACTGAACACCTCAGCCACTTTACTATGAAGTCAATCCAGCATGTAGCCAGGACCCAAACATACTTTAAACTTCAGTTATATTCTAACATCACCATGTAAGTACCTGTCATGATTTCTTTTGATGCTTCTTAAATCAAGGTAAAGGTTGGTTGCTCTGCAATACTGAAGGTAACGGGAACATACCAGACTCGAGTCGCTCTGAAATAAGGTTGGAAAAAAAAGAAAAAAGAAAAACAATGCAGTGAATTAATACCACACGGTATAGCAGAATCTGCCACATATGTTGGCAGTATGAACTCCCCCAAAACAATGGACAATCACTCCACAATCTACATCTGTCTGAATTGCCTCATTTTTGTCCTTGAGACATGACTTATTTTTGTTTTCTTGACACAGTCTCACTATATAACACAGGGTGGCCTTGAACCTATATTCTACCTGCTTCTACCTCCTTGGGCTTGGATTACAGGTTTGCATTGCCTACCCAGCTCAGCTTCAAGAGTTAAAGTCAGAAGTTACATATGTGGTTCAGTTCAGTTTCCTTAAAAAAAAAAAAATCACAGGGCCAGGAGTTTGACCTAGTGATAGAATGCTTGCCTAGCATGCACAAAGACCGTGGTTCAATTCCTCAGTACCACATACATAGAAAAAAGCCAGAAGCAGTACTAAGGCTCAGGTGGTAGAGCTTTAGCCTTGAGAAAGTCCAAGAACAGTACTCAGGCCCTGAGCTCAAGCCCAGGACGGGCCCCCCCCCAAAAAATCATTCTGAACCATTACTATCCCCAGCCATGTTGAAAAGGCATTTTTCAAGGAGGAACTAAAGAAAACAAACAAAAACGCACAAAGAAAAGACATTTACATTCAAGGCTACAGGTGAGGGCTGTTTGCCTATTTTTATAAGAAGCACTTTCTGCAGTTTCCCATAATCTGTGCGAGTCTCCATCTCAACAGTAACAGGAAGGCAATCCTCTCTATATAGGGAACAAAACAGTTGAAGAGTTAACTGCCAGAGCCCATTTCAACAAATCTAATTTGTACTAAAAGAAGGGAATGCTTCAAAAACTTCCATGCTCTGGGTTTTATTTCAGGATTTAAATGTTATTTGATTATTTTCTTCTACGATATTCAATGACAATGGAGAAGTTGGTGAGCTCCTATAAGGACTTATCTTCTTCTCTTGAAAATCATATCAGAGATGGGTGCCTGTGGCTCATACCTATAATCCTAGCTATTCAGGAGTCTGAGATCTAAAGACCCTGGTTAGAAGCCGGGAAGGCAGGAAAGTCTCTTAAGACTCTTATCTACAATTAGCCATCAAAGAAGCCAGGAATGATAAAAGGTAAAGGACAGCATAGTTTTCAGGCCATAAGTTCAAACCCCAGTAATATCACACACACATACACACACACACACACACAAATTGGTATTTAAGTGTATCACCTCTACTAGAAGGCTTGTGAGACTCAAACTAGAGAATATATAGAAAAGCTTTCTTCAAACTATCAAGTGCTAAGCAAACATTTGTAATATGTTGCCTGCCTCACATGATCAGAAAAGACATTTTTAATGATTCCATCTATCAGTCTCTCTTTTCTTCCTTCCTTTCTGTTTCTTTCTCTCCTTTCTTTCTCTCTCCCCCCTCCTTCCTTCCTTCCTTTTCTGCCAGAGGGTTTGAAGTCAAGGCCTAACACTCAGCTTGCTCACAGCTGGCACCCTACCATTTGAGCCACCCATTCAAGCCCAGGTCTTTGCTAGTTAATTGAAGACAGTCTCTCAGATGTTTTTCTGCCTGGGCACCTACTGTTGAACTGTGATCTTGCAGACTTCAGCCTCCTGAGTAGTTATGGACATAAGCCACTGATACCCAGTTCAAGTCCTCTTCTTTAGTATATGATGGGGAAAGGAAAGGTTCATATATATATATATATTCCAACTGCCTCAAAATATGACTATCTGATGTACATGTGAAAAGGAGAACAAGGCTTCCAAAGAAAACAAATGTGATTTATTTTAGGATGTTAATAAAATTCTGACCCCAACATAGTAGGGTATACTTATAACCCCAGCATTACAGAGCCTAAAAAGGAAGGATCAGAGGTTAAGGCCAGCCTCAGCTACATGATAAGACCTGCCATGTGGTGTGCTGTCAAAAAAAATTTCTGAGCCAATAAATGAGACCAAGAGATTCCTTTCATTATGCCACTTATCTAGTTTTATATTACAATCTAATAACAGAGTACTACATAATAAAGACTCTTTCTCAAGCTAAACACACCGTTTCCTGTGGCTGGCAGAGTGTGTGCATTCCATCCAGTCGCTCCCTGGCGTAGCCAAAATCAGCTTGTTTCCAGAATATGTCAGCTGCCGATTCTAGGGTGTCCGTCCTAGTTTATAAAGAAAAAGATTCTGAGGTTGTTTTTTTTTTTCCCTTTTCCTGGAACTTGAACTAACTGTGTGTGTGTGTGTGTGTGTGTGTGTGTGTGTGTGTGTGTGTGTGCATGCACGTACCTGTACTCAGAGCCTTGCACTCTCACTTGGCTTTTTTATTCAAGGCTTGCACTCTATGCTTCAATCACACCACTTTTTGCTGGTTACTTAGATATAAAAGTCTCCCCAGACTTTTCTGCCCAGATGGCTGCAAACTACAATAGCTAGGCTTAGAGGAATGAATCACCAGTGTCTGGCTTGAACTTATTTTCTACAGGTTCTTGGCTTTGAATTTATTTTATCCTATTTAGTTTGCCCCAAACTATTCCTCTGTACATGAAGTTATCGTAAGTTAGAGATTTGTTCCCTTCTAATGAAAAGAGAAAACAGAACCTCCTGAGCTCAGGATCATCAGGAACTTGGCTACTGCATTGTTCTTCACCCCTGACTCTGCATGCACTGGAAGTACTAATTATAGTTGCCACTCCCTTCCAGAACCCAGAGGAAAGCATCCATTTATCTTATTAGCTTATAAAGTGGAGCAAGGGGAAGTCTTTAGCCCAGCAGTTTTCTCTCCTCTGGTAGAGGAAATGACCAATTTCTATCCCAGTATGAGGTACTCAAGCAAAATTATATCTAAAGAAACCATGATCTAACATCTTTAGGCACAAGCACATCCATATACGGTTCAGGAAAAGCAGATTTAAAAGCAAGGAGTGAGCCAGGCACAGTGGCTCACGCCTGTAATCCTAGCTACCCAGGAGGCTGAGGTCTGAGGATCAAGGTTCAAAGCCAGCTCGGGAACAAAAGGACCTGAGACTCTTTTATCTCCAATTAACTTCTAGAAAATGTGAAATGGAGCTTGGCTCAGGGTAGGACAGTAGCCTAGAGCTGAAGAGCTCAGGGACAACGCCCAGGCCCAGGGATAGAGTGGTAACCTTGAGCTGAAGAGCTCAGGGACAGCGCCCAGGCTGAGTTCAAGCTTCACGACGCCCCCCCCCACCTCCCCCCCAAAAAAGCAAGGCGTGAATCTATATGGAAACTTACCATCCCAGATCCACGTAGCTGCAGACAGGGTAGCCAAATCGGAACTCTGGTTTGCAGGATTTCTCATAACCCCAGCAGTACTTCAGATTTGTTAAATGTTTCTAGAATACAAAATGTGGACATTTAGATTGGGCTTCCTTCTAATGTTTAGAAAAGACTCTTGGCTTTTTTTTTTTTTTCCTGCCGTTGTTCCACTAAGAAAGCAAACCTTCAAAGAACTTTAACATGTATATTTTAAACATGTATGCATGTGACAGAAATTACATGATGATTTATATCTAATCCTAGCTACTCAGAGGCTGAGATCTCAAGATTAATTTTTAAAGACAGAGCATGCAAAAAAAAAAAAAAGTCAAGAAACTTACCTCCAATTAACCAGAAAAATCCCAGAACTGGAAGTATGTGTCAAGTGGCAGAACACTAGCTATAAGCAAAAACAAAGAGGAGGAGGAGGATAGGGAGGAAAGAGAGGGGGGAAGAGAGAGGAGGATGGAAGGAGGAGGAGAATGGAGTGAATAGGGGAGGTAAATGGAGAGGGAGAGGGAGGAAAAGGAAAAAGTAGAAGAAAAAGTAGCAGCAGCAATAGCCAGAGTAAGTACAAAGAAGAGCAACCTCAAGGATCCTTCTTTTTTTTTCTTTTCCTTTTTTTTATTGGGGTTTGAACTCAGAGCCTTCACTTGCTAGGCTGGCAAAATACCCATTGAACCACTCTTCCAACCCGTTATATTTTCTTGGTCATTTTTAGAATAGGGTCCTGTCTGGGCATATGCTAAGCCTTAATGTACCCAGGACAGGCCTACAGAACCACATCCAGCTACCCTCTATGGAGATGCGATTCATGGACTTTTCTTCCCACGGTTGCTCTGGATCCTTCCAATCTCAGTCTCCTCCATAACTTGAGACAGCAGCTGCACAATCCTACACCCAGCTATCGGTTGAGAAAAGGGTGTTACAAATTTCTTTTCTCAGGCTGGCTTCAAATCATGATGGCACCACTCTCAGCCTTCCAAGTAGTTAGGAGTCATTGGTGTGAGTCACTGGTACCTGTGCATTGTCATTTCTCACTGTCTCAAGTCAAACATCCACGATTTATTTACCTACTCTGCCAAAGACCACTGGAATTGGAACTTCCTGCATTGCTTTTAAAAGCTACCCTTCTCAGAATCAGAACACTGATTCTAAAATCAGTCTCTTATAAAAGGGGCACAGAAGTGAATTTTCTGTTAGAGTTGAACGGAATGAATCGCTCCTTTAGTCATCAATCAAAGTCAGAGACAAGGTCAGGCAAGACAGGCAAGGTCAACATTTCCCGGCCCTGAGGGACACAGCTGCTGCAGGCCACGGCTCCTCCTCTGTGAGGGCCCAAAAGCAAAGCTGGCTGACTTCCAGGAATGCTTTTCCATCTGCTTCCTATGCCACCACCATGGGAAAGGAGATGCCACTTCATGCCCAGCTTTGATCTCCACACCGCCAGGGCCTCATAATGGGCTCGCACTGAGGCCTTCCCATGAGCACCAGCTTAATTATTTGGCGACAGAGGGTGATATAACATTACTGAAATGAAGTGCAATGGAAAGAAGAGGTGTGATATTTTCCTTTGAACAACATTGCTTTTTCCAAATTTGCTTCACTTAGGGAATATGCAGATGACATTGGCTGCCAATTGACTCCAGGGGTGAATCTGATTTGAAGTTTCACTCTTGTGACGAGGACATTTAAGCCAATTTTGACACTTAGAAGGATTAGATAAAGATAATGACTGGTTCATGATGACAACAGAAAGAATTCTACCTTCCACCTTCCACTTCAAGTTGTAAAGCATAACTAGCAAGCCAGTCTCGATTGTACCCTTTTCTTCCTTCCTTCCTTCCTTCCTCCCTCCCTCCCTCCCTCCCTCCCTCCCTCCCTCCCTCCCTCTCTCTCTCTCTCTCTCTCTCTCTCTCTCTCTCTCTCTCTCTCTCTCTCTCTCTCTCTCTCCCTTTTTTTTCCCTAGCCCTGGGGCTTGAACTCAGGGCCTGAGCACTGTCTTTGGGCTTTCTCAAGGCTAGAGCTCTACCACTTGAGCCACTGCACTGCTTTTGGCCTTTTTCTATGTATGTGGCACCAAAGAATCGAACCTGGGCCTTTGAGCATGCTAGGCGAGCATTCTACCACTAGGCCAAACTCGGGCATCAACTGCACTACTTTAAAAATGAACAAGAAGCAAACCCTAATGGCTCACAA
This sequence comes from Megascapheus bottae, assembly GCF_031878675.1. Classification (NCBI taxonomy): domain Eukaryota; kingdom Metazoa; phylum Chordata; class Mammalia; order Rodentia; family Geomyidae; genus Megascapheus; species Megascapheus bottae. Next base: position 35,469,523 of record NC_143510.1, read on the forward strand.
TCGTGATTATAATCCTACCCACTCGGGAGACTGAGATCTAAGGATCTCAGCTAGAAGTCAGTCTAGATAGGAATGTCTGTAAGACCAAAAATATAAAGTCCAAGAGTGGAGGTATGGCTCAAGTGGTAGACAGCTAGCCTTGAACAAAAAAAGCTCAGGGACAGTACCTGGGCCCTGAGTTCAAGCCATTGGACTGGCTCACGCATGCGCACGCACACACACACACACACACACACACACACAGAGAACAAGAAGAAAAGATACAACAAGATGCTACTAGCTCACACCTGTAATCTTAGCTACTCAGAAAGCTGAGATTTGAAGATCACGATTTGAAGTCAAGTTCACTCAGGAAAAGTCTAAGACTCTTATCTCTAAATCACCACCAAAAATCCAGAAATGGAGTTGTGGATCAAGTGATAGAGTGCTAGCCTCGAAGAAAAGAGCTCCGTGACAGCATTCAATCCCCAAGATTGGCACAGGAGAGAGAGAGCGAGGGGGGGTCAAGGATATAAAACCTACCTTATAAGGACAATGCAAGTCCTCCTTGCAGACAGTGGCAATATGCCTGTTGTTGTGCAAAAAGAAGGGAATGTGCTCCTCAGGCAAGCGGACACTGGCATAGTCATACAGGGGCAAGACTGGAAGATGGTCACTCGGGAAATGAACCTCATCCTGGCCACTCAGCAGGACTTCATGAAGTACTCCAAACACAAGCAGTATTAACATAGCAACCTAGAGATGAAAATTTCATTAAGAAATGGCCCTTCAGGAGGAATCGCTACTACACGGTTGGTGGGAGTGCAAACTCGTTCAACCACTATGGAAAGCAGTATGGCAGTTCCTCAAAAGGCTAAACATAGAACAACAATGTTCATTGCAGCACTATTTACCATAGCAAAGATATGGAACCAACCCAGATGCCCCTCAGTTGATGAGTGGATCAACACGATGTGGTATTTATACACAATGGAATTCTATGCTGCTGTCAGAAAGAATGACATCGCCCCATTTGTAAGGAAATGGAAAGACTTGGGAAAAAAAATCATATTAAATGTGAAGTAAGCCAGACCCAAAGAAACATAGGCTCAATGGTTTCCCTCATTTGTAATAATTAGTACACATCTAGGACTGTCCTAGCAGAGGATTGCAATAGCTCAAAACCTAGGTACATAAGATCATATAGGATGAGACTAAATGAAAGGATCTCTAGAATATGGAAACAAGAGCTTTATCTTGTGTGATTGTTGTTCTTAATGTACTGTGTTATTTCTCTTCTCCTTTATTGCCCTTTGGTCAATCTCATATTATTACTATATCTGACTTTTGTTACTTGGTATATTGTATATACATTGGATTGTTTATTTAAAATAGGAAAGGGAAGGGGGGAAAATAATATGATTGGGGGGGGATAGAGAGGAGGGGTATCAATGTGTGAGAAGTAATGCACCTACTACCTGACGAATGTAACTGTAACCCCGACAATAAAAAATAAAATAAAGAAATGGCCCTTAGTCACCAGCTACTCAGGAAGCTGAGATCTAAGGATCAAAGTTCAAAGTCATCCCAAGCAAGTAAAGTCCATGAATGAGATTCTTATCTCCCATTACATTCTCCCAAAAAGGCAGAAGTAGAGCTGGCCTTAAGTGAAACAGCTAAGGGACAATGCCCTGACCCTGAGTTTAAGCCCCAATATCACCACAAAAAAGAAAAATAAATACAAGGCAGGAAACATAGCCACATTATGCCATAGCTTTTTACTAAATAATGTTTTTTACTCTCTATTCATTGAACACTTGCTATGTTGCCAGGCACTGTTAGGAGACTGCTATTCATACATGCGCAGGAAAGTAAAATATCCTACTATGAATATATTCCTTTGGTATACTTTGAGTTTGGTAGTCATAAAAACCATAGACCTCTGCAAACAAAGGGATGGCTCAAAAAAACTGCTATCTGAGCCAAGATAAAATAATGGCATTTGCAGGGAAGTGGATGAATCTAGAGTGAATCATGTTGAATGAGACAAGTCAAGACCAAAGGAACAAAAGGCGCATGGTATCCTTTATATGTGGCTATTAGATCCAAACAGTGTAAGAGTGAGGAGTCAAAAGTTGCATACCTGGGGCCAGGAGTTTGGCCTAGTGGTAGAGTGCTTGCCTAGCATGCACAAAGGCCCGGGTTCGATTCGTCGGTACCACATACATACAAAAGAAAAAGCCAGAACGGTGCTGAGGCTCAAGTGGTAGAGCTCTAGCCTTGAGAAAGTCCAGGGACAGTGCTCAGGCCCTGAGCTCAAGCCCAGGACTGGCAAAAAAAGAAAAAAAAAGTTGCATACCCAATGCTATGGACATGGTACTGGAAATATAAACACAACTATATAGACATAAAAACTTACGACTCTATAGACATAATGTTTTATTACATAGATTATTATGTATCTATGACATACAAACCCTCAGCCTAATTTTGATTATGTTCTAAAATCTAAGTGCCAGTGATTGTGTATAGATTCCCTTCTTGAATACTTGTTTGTTAAACAAGTCATTTGAAATATGATGTAAAATTCAATGTTAGTAAATTCTTTAATTTAAAAAAACTGCTATTAGGTAGAAAGAAATTTGCTCCTATCTCTATTAGCAAACAGTGGAGTATGAGCTTTTCAATTGGACATTCCCCTTGGTGCCTAAGAAAAGTCTTTCCACAGAAAGAGATTGAGTATCTGACACTTGGCCCTTTTGAAGATTACCACAGGTGGCTGTTACATCAAAAGTATCATCTGCAAATTAAGAGAAGCTTTGTTTGTAGTACAAGTCCCCTCTCCCCACCAACTATTCAGAGCCTCCACCACCTGCTTCGCTTGATCTTTTTGTTAAACTTCCCTCACTGTCCTGTCCCTCCAGGAGGCTTTGGCTTATTGGATACCCAATTAGATTTGTATGGGGGTTTTTTCCCTCTTGTCTGTTTATTGTCAGTTTGTGTCACAGACTGACATTACTAAATTCAGAAGCAAAAGAGTAAATGAAAAACTTCTCTATGCAAGGTCAAACAAAACAAGAAAGAGCTGTGCTCTCAAGGAACTTATGACATAGTCTGAAAGACATAAGAGATCTAACAAATAAACAACTTCACATGATGATAACTGTAAATCAAATAGTCCAGGCACCAGTAGATTTTTTTTTCTGTAAAGAATAAAGTAAAACGTGACAGCTAATCTCTGGTAAACCACAGTATGCCTTTCTGGGGAAAGCAGCCATAGTTTAATGTAAAGCAGTGACTGTGACTGTGTTCTTATAAAACTATTTATAAAGATGGAAGTAAGGATTTGTAATGACCCAGTTCATTGATGATTGAAATAAAGTCAGATAATATGAAAGACAACATAGCTTACCAGTTAACAGCACAAACTTCAAAGCTCAGTCACCTGGGTGGTTTAAACTTTCTATAGGAAACTTTAACTTCCTCCCTGTAAAACAGAAATAACAATAAACCGTCCTCATGGGGCTTATATCATTGTATCTAGCACACAGTAAGTGATCTGGCAGTGTTTACCAAAGACATGTTAATGCCATTTGGAGCTCATGGTGGTGGAGTGCGAAATATCATTTGAACTGAGACCTTTCTATGAGGAAGGAATTTACACCAGCAAAAGAAGATGGACTCTGAGCAAGTGCATAACTGCTGAATAAAAAGTAATGACAGGGCGGGAGTTTGACCTAGTGGTAGAGTGCTTGCCTAGCATGCATGAAGACCCGGGTTCGATTCCTCGGTACCACATACATAGAAAAAAGCCAGAAGTGGTGCTGAGGCTCAAGTGGTAGAGCTCTAGCCTTGAGAAAGTCCAAGGACAGTGCTCAGGCCCTGAGCCCAAGCCCAGGACTGGCAAAAAAAAAAAGTAATGACAACCGTGCCAGGCAGGGTGGCACATGCCTATAAGCCCAGCACTCAGAGGCTGGAGTGTTGTGAATTGAAAGGGCTAATATAGGAAGTCCCAGGCCAGTTTGATCTACATAGAAAGTCCTTGTGTCCCAAAATCAAAGCCATCATCATCACAATTCATACATGGTCTATGTGCTCTAATCACCACAAGTACAGCAATGAAGGTATAATCCTAACTTAAAGAGATAGTTATAACCTGCAATATTTTCTGTGACCTATGATTTCACTCCAAGAGTGAAATCAAGCAGCCTACCACAAAGATTGAACACTTAGAGCCATCCTTGAGCTTAATATTGGCCTTAAAAGAGTATTAACATTACTAAAAGTACTACTGGTTGCTGAATTTCTAACTCAATCAGAAAGGGTGAAATCTCCTATATGTCTCTGATAATAATCATGTCACCATCAGTTCCCATTATTGGTATCAGAGCTGTTTTGAGTTTGTTTGATTTCAATTGCTCTTTCCACTAGATGACAGAGCCATGACATACACTGGCCGCTTCTCAATGAGACCTTTTATTTTCCTGAGATAATAAAGATCAGCACAGCTTTCAAAATCAGTCTTTACTGATTATAGACTTGCATGGTGCTACACACTTGTAGTCCCACGCACTCAGAGAAGGAAGCAGGTAGATGATAAGTAGTCTGAGGCCAGTCCTTGCAAAGGTAGAGAGACACTATCTCAAAATCAAAATAAAAAACAAACAAGAGGATAGAGCTGGGGGAATAGTTCAAATGATAGAGCATTTGTCCAGCATGTGCAAAGCCCAGGGTTCAATCACTAGTACTGGGGAAAGAGAGACAGACAGACAGATAAACGGATGGACAGGCATTGCTATGTTCAACAAACCCACACTTCCAAGGTCAAGAGATCATAACAAACAGTGGGAAGAGCAAAATGAAATCCTTTCTCCCTCTAAAGCAATACATATGGAGTTTTCCATTTAGACAACCTGTTGTAAATCTGATCTCAATTGATACTTTTAGTTGGAACTTTTATCCATTAATTAGTAGCAGCTTAATAAAGTTTAAAAATACATAGAAACAGCAACAATGATTCTAAATGGAATTATTTACCTGTGTTCCTCAGAATCACCCAGAAGCTGTTGAGGTTTCAAGTATTTAAAACCAGTCAGAAAGGAATATACAATATCTTTAAAAGCATATTCAAATAGATTTGCCCACACCGGTGGTGTTTTGGTTTCAAGGAATTACTGAGAGAAAATAATTTAACAAGAAAAGCCCTGGCCCTGAAACCTGGCAGCTCAGTATGCTCTTTCTTTCCTTAAGGAAAACAAAATTACAGGCATCTCACTGAACACCTAACCCGACAGACCAGATTCTAAGGGTGGGTAGGAAAGAGGTGATCCACTTTTACACAGCCATTAGCAGGCAGAGGCCAACAGGAAATCTGGCAGCAAAAACATTCCTGGGAGCAAACAGTGTTCCTGGTTCTCACTGCAGAAATCTTACACGGAATGACAGGGCTGCCTGCAAAAGCCAGTCTTGGGTTCACAGACAGGCCATCCTATCCGTTGACTCACCTTCCTGGTCATAAAGTTATTGTTAGGGTCCAAGAACTGAACTTCCTTCACCCAAGTCCATTGTCCTTCAGAGATCTCTCTGGTGGTAACTAAACTCACCCATCCATGGACAAGATGTAACAGTTCAGCATGGGGGGAAAAAAATGTAAAGAGGCAGATCAGCAAGAAACCTGGTTAGAGAGAGAAGGGCATGTACCCACTTGCATAAGTTGGATGGGGATGGTTGCTGGAGCATGAAAACACAGCCTGGGGCCTGGTGTTGGGTCTGTAGCTGTTCCAGCGGATGGAAGCTTTTTCCAGGAGACACTATCTTTCCCTTCAGCACAGGTGGGTGCCTGCCCTCTGCTACCACTTGATTGGATTTCCTCAGGCCTAGGACAAGGGGGGAAAGAAACATACTTTGACAGATGAGAGCTGGGTTGACATGGAGCACAAAGCATGCTTCAGGACAAGGCTCTGACACCAGTTTTGGAAATATTGAAAGGAGGAAGCAGGGAGCGGGGGCTCCTGCTTGTAATCTTAGCTACTCAGCAAGAAGCTGAGATCTGAAGCTCAAGGTTGGAAGCCAAAGTGGGCAAGAATAGTCTGTGAGACTCTCATCTCCAACTCACCAAACAAAAACAACACAATGGGAGCTGTGGTTCACAGAGACAGAACACCAGCCTGGAGCAGAAAAAGATGAGAGAGGGCATCTTGGAGTTCAAGCCCCAGCACAGACGTAAAAAGAAAGGAAAAAGGGAAGCTTAGCAAGAGTGCTGAATTCCAACCCCAGTACTGGCGCGCACACACACACACACACACACACACACACACACACCCTAAATGGATGTCACCGACTTGTAATCAGACTGGCCTTGGTGGCCCGAGAAGCCGCACGCGGGCCCCGTGACCTCCCGGCCCCGCGAGGCCCCACCCAGGGCAGCCCAGAAGTGGGGGGGATCCCCGGAGGCGCGCGCACCCCGCGCCCGGGCGGGGTGGGAGGTGTCCCGCCACCCAGGCGCGGGCCGGGGCGCAGCATCCTCCAGACGCGCGGCGGGAGCGCGGGACCCGCGCCGGGCTGCAGACGCCAGGACCCGCGGGGCGCGCGCGCCTGCTCCGGACCAGCTCCGCGGGGCCGCGCGGGAGAAGCAGGCGCGGGCGGAGACGCGGAGCTGAGCGGCTGCCTCGGGGGAGCCAGGGAGGACGAGAGAGCCGGGGGCGGGAAGGGGAGCGGGCGGTGAGGCCCACCTGGAGCTCGGCTGCCGAAGTGGAGGCGGCGGTGGTGGCTCCGGAGCTGAAGTCGTCACAACCGGCTACTAGAGCTCACCGGAAACCTCGGGCGCCCGCCGGCCCAGGGGGCGCCAGGGAGCAGCCGGGACACCATCGCCGCCGGCTCCGCTCGGTGCGCGCCCGGCAGGGCCGGCACTCGGGACCGATGCGCGGCGTGGGGCCGCGAGCTCGGCGAGACCCCGCCAGCCCCCTCCCGCCCCGCCATGGTGGACACAGCACAGAACACCCCGCTCAGCTAGCCACCCCTCGGCCACCCCGGCCGCCCGCCCCGGCCGCCCGCGTCCCCAGGAGAAAGCCACCAGGACGCCAAGGGTGGAAAATCTGTCCGCTCTGTCCTGCCTGACACTAACTGGAAACCCGTTTTTGTTTTCATTTAGGGCAGAAGTTGCAGCCCTAGGTTGCAAAGATCTATCTATACTATCTATACTATCTATACACATACATATACATATATACTATATATACATATATGCTATATACATACTATATATACTATATACATGTATATACTATATATACATACACACGTGTATATATGTATATATAGTACATATATACTATATATGTATATAGTCGTATATATACTATACATGTGTATATGTGTATGTATAGCATATATAGTATATATGTATATATAGTATATATAGTATATGTATATAGTATGTATATAGCGTATATAGTATATATAGTATAGTATATATATAGTATATATACTATATATATATATACACATGTATATATAGTGTAGTAAGAGATTGGTGGGATGAGACCACTCAGAACACAATCGGGATGTTAAAAGTTTCGAGCAGGGAAAGAACCGGGAAAGAACCGACGGGCCAGGACTGCACTCCAAGGTCAGGATCTGAGAGTGCAGCCCTGAAAAACAAGTGAGGGTTTTTTATACCCCTCCCCCCAAAATAGGTGGGTGGGGGGTCGTGCGTTAAATGGAATCTTTCCAATTCTCCCATATGATGCAAGTGAACAAGACACAGAAGCAGAATACAGAAGCAAAATAGCTGGTTGTCAGCAAAAAATAAATAAAATAAAAATGGAGGTGCCTAGCTCCGGTCTCAAAATTGGCTGCCACAAACTGTACCCAGTACTTGGATTTTTTTTTAGGGGCTGTCACTAGTCTGTCTAGGGGTTTCTTGCCATGGCTTCCCAGCATCATCATGACTCTTGCCATGGCTCTGCAACATTATCTTGGGTCCTCTATAGCTGAGTGCTTCCTTTCATTCCCCACTGTCTCAAGTAGAGTCCAATTGTGAACTCTTCTTTCTTTCCTTTCTTTCTTTCTTTTTTTCTCTTTCTTTCTTTCTTTTGTTTTTTGACAGGTGGTTATATCCTAACTGTGTTGGATCTGTAAGGGTATTAAGAATACAGGGCTTGTAGCCAGGAATTTGGCCTAGTGGTAGAGCTTTTGCCTAGCATGCATGAAGACCTGGTTTCAATTCCTTGGTACCACATACAGAGACAAAAGCTGGAAGTGGTGCTGTGGCTCAAATAGCAGAGCTCTGCCCTTGAGAAAACTCAAGGACATTGCTCAGGCCCTGAGTTCAAGCCCCAGGACGGGCAAAAAAATAAAGAAAGAAAGGATGCAGGGCTCAACAGTGAGGGTAAACAGCAGGGCAGCTAGTGAGCCTGCAATGGCTGAAACTAGGATTGTGGCCTAGGGAGCACAAGAAAAGTGATTGGCATTAACCTTTCCTGTTTTGATGTGCCTATTCCCATTCCTCCAAGCTGCCCTTTTTGAAAGCCAAACGTTTACGATCACTCCAAAATGGTTGGCAGAAGAAAATACATTTTTTTCCTTAGGGCCATACAGAGCCCTCCTTGCTTTATGAGAAGAACTAGCCCTCTCCTATTTTGCATTACTACTTTTCACCAGAGAGTCTACCTCGCTAATTTTAAGTCAGCTAATGCAGTATTCTGTGTCTGAGAGCTCACTAAGTTCTCCAAAATGCTTGTCTCTCATGATAAGGGTAGATGTTTTAATTGCAGCAAATCCAGCTATTTTTATGGCCACCAGGAGGGGATACCTAAGTGTGTTCCCCCTTAATCCTGGTGAAGCATATGAGCTACTATGCAGAGAACACTTGTTCCCCCACCCCTTTTTAGCATACAATATACAGCATAAAACATATATGCTTCCATGACTGGAGAAAAAAAGACAGGAGGCTGTTGTCTTGTTGAGCAGCGGATTGGAAGATGTCTATTAATGATACCAGTAGGCAACATTTATGCCATATCTCACGTTTGTCACTTTACAGTGCTTCACACTTATAGTAGCATTCAGTTAATAAGACAAAATAACTTTAAGTGGAACTTAATTGAGGAATGAGATGTGTAGAACGTGAGCAACTCTTTTGAGAAATTTATGAGTGAAAAGAGATGACAGAAGAAGGAAGTAAAATTGTGTAAGACATTTTTATCTGTTTTTCTCTGTAAATACGGACAACAGGTGATTCAACCAATATCTAAAGGGTTAATAGTTTCATGCACACATTTGGGCTTTTAGGCTATAGATCATCTTTATCCATCTGATTATACCATTCTCTCATATGAGAAATATGTGGAGGAGCAGCACTAGACCTAGAGAAGGCAATAGAACGTAGCTATCTCCTGACTCAGAGCAGTCATCTTCACTTACAGTTTCAGTTGGTTGGTGACTGATGAAATGCTTAGTTTTTAAATACAAGCAATAACAAAAACATTTACAGGGTCAGATGACCCACATTTAGTGTGGGTCAGATGCTAAGAAAAATTTATGTACGCCGTCTTTTTTTTATTTTTATTTTTTGGTTGGTTGGTTGTGGAGCTTGAATTCTGGGCCTGGGCACTGTTTCTGAGCTCTTCAGCTCAAGGCTGGTACTATACCAGCCACAGAACCATGTCTATGTATGCCACCTTTTTATCTTCACAACAATGATATGAGTTATATAATACTGCTGGGTCTATTTTAACTATGAAAAAAATTAAGCCTAGAGAAATAAAGTAACTCCCCCTAGACATACTACTATTAAAATCAAATCTAGTCATTGACTCTATTTTTTTTTTTTGCATTCCTGGAGCTTGAACTCAGTGACAATTTTTGCTCAAGGGTGGCACTCTGCCACTTGAGCCACAGTGCCACTTCCGGTTTTTTCTGTGTATGTGGTTCCAGGGAATCAAACCCAGGGCTTTGTGCATGCTAGATGAGCACTCTACCACGCTTCCAGCTCCTTGGCTCTAATTTTTGTCTGGGGTATTGTCGGGGTTTTTAATCCTCGGTCCCTCCCGACCTGCAGGAGGGATAGAGAAAACACGCCCCACCAGGAGAAAGGAGAGGACCGACTGACTGCCCGCACCCAGCCCTCCCTGGCCAGAGGACAATCAGACGCGTCAGGGAGACCCATCAGGGCACGAGCTCCTTTATTGAGGAAGTCCATTCAGCTAATATAGGGTGCAGGAGCCTATCAGCACAAAGGTGGGCAGGGCGTAGAAGGTCCACGTGTTTGCTCTCACTATAGGTCTCAGCAGAGAGTGATAAAGCAATAACACATTCGTACCCAATGGTAATCAAGTCTCAGCAGAAAGTGATTCACAATACGGACGATATAGCTCAAAGTTAGGCATGGCGTTCATACAAGACAGCTCATTTCTTTTTTTTTTTTTTTTTTTTTTGCCAGTTCTGGGCTTGAGCTCAGGGCCTGAGCGCTGTCCTTGGACTTTCTCAAGGCTAGAGCTCTACTACTTGAGCCTCAGCACCACTTCCGGCTTTTTTCTATGTATGTGGTACCAAGGAATCAAACCCAGGTCTTCATGCATGCTAGGCAAGCACTTTAACCACTAGGCCAAACTCCTGGCCCCCAAGACAGCTCATTTCTTTGTGTGGTTATCTTACTCAGTGATGCAGATTCATGGGCCAGCCTGACCCTGCACTCGGCTCCCAACAGGGTACCTGGTGATAACTCCAGATTATCACTAACCCACTATCTTGGATGGTATCATACTGGGGATACAGTGGAGGAAGCATTCAGTAAGAGAAAGGGCTGGCTTAATGTCCTCAGTATGGTACCTGTTGTCATATAATTCCTTAGTTGAAAGCAGAGAAGCTTCTGTTTAGGTGAGTATTACCTGAACATGGCATCAGGGCAGATTCCATTCTCTTCATTTGCCATCTCATGTCTCATGGATTTGGTTTTTCCAAATGGCCAAAAAGCTGTTTCACTCTCACTAGTGGGTTTTAAAAAAAGCTATTTTTCTCAGGTTCTGGTATGTCAGATGTGCAGTGAATGCTAGAAAGCGTAATGGTCTTGAATGTGAACAGTATATTGCCCTTTAAGACACATTGCAATGGTCAGAAATTCTTTGTGGTGGGATTGGGAGTTTGGCCTAAGTGGTACCAGTGTTCTAGCTTTGAGAAGGCCCAAGGACAGTGATCTGCTAGATTTTGTCATAGATACTCATATATGTATGTCCTAAAATATATATACTATTTAATTGGCCCACGTTTTTAAGTGTTTAGTAGATTCATCACTGTGATAGCGCTGGGATCCCTCCATATCTACAAGGAATCATGCTGCCCCAGGGGCTTCCGTTTCCATCTGACACTTTTCTACTGAGTGATTTTGTCTGCTTCTAAGTGAATGACAGCCTTAAAGATGAAAATGGCATGAGACCACTTTAGAGGAAGCAAGCATTGTAGACTCAAACTTGACAGGCAGATGGGTTATTCTTCTAGGCATTTCTGGCAGTGGCATTGTTTGGGAAGGCAAGAAGCCAGAAAAATCCCCCGAAACGGAATAAAAACCACGGCCATGGTTTCTGAGGGCAATCAGAATGTTGGTCAGATTAGGCAGGACCAGAAGACTGCAGTTTGAAAGCACCCGAGAACGCAGGGGAACATGTCTGCCTTTGTGAGCTCCCCATCAGCCCCTGGTCCTTGGCTGTTGTCAATTCAATGGACAGCTGGAGACAGGAAGGAGTGACTCTTGGGGGAACTCTGGCTGGGCTTTTAGAATGGGCTTCACGGAGCTTTTAGAAGCTCCAGGTTAAATTTGGAAGTTTCTCAGATAGTCAATTTTACTAGAAGATTGAGGATGAAAACAGTTCTGATAGTGAAACAACACATGCCTCGTGAATTGGAAAAGGGGAAAAAAAATGCATGCTTCTTTGGCTTCTTAGAGGTGCCAAAGAAAGAAACTTGTGATAGATTCACCCTGCACCCCCCATTCAAGAGAACAGATAAAATCTCTTCTGTGTGATAGTCATTTGTGAGCAATTAAACACAATCCATTATGAACCAGAGGGGAAATTAAGAACTTATTAGTGAAACCAGAAGCTTTAAAGTGAAAATTGAAGTTGAAAATTAGCTCATAAAGCTGAATCTGAAAACACTGACCAAATGCAATTCAATGCACTTATTTAGTTTGGTTCATGCTGTTAAAAAGTTGGTATCTAGAAGAGAAGAATTTGATTATTTGCTTGGCATTATATATATGTTCTGCTGTTTTCATTTCCACACACAAAAAAGCTGATTCAGTGTGTCCCTTATTATAGGTCAGTTTTAAACTATAAAAACTTTATTTTTAAAGGGCTAACAGAATGATTTAGATTGATATTTTAATTCTAAGTGAAAGTGCTTGTAAGTAAGCATGAATAAAGATCTGAAAATAATAGTCACCTACGAGCTGATCTTACGCAGTGCCTGGGACAAGTAAAGTTGTTTATATGATTGATGTGACCACAGACTTCCCAACATTGTCTTCAAAAATTAAGATTCCAATTTTGAATAGACAATGGGCACAAGATACAAACTAAAAGGAGTCTATCGTCTTCATTCTGCCCATCACTACCAGAAAAACCAGGAGAACCTTTGATTTTAAACAGAAAAACTTCCCTTTACCTCAGTGTTACTTATGTCTTCAATATTAAACAGCATAGTTTGGGAATGAGACATTTCAGACAGCAACATTTCAAGTTGTTTAAGGAAAAGTAAAGTTTAAAATTTCTTTTTCCACTCTATTTTGTAAGAAGATCGTTATTTGCTAAAGGGCATTCCTATAAAGGCAAACGCTTAATGTAATTTAAAGGATCAAAGCTATAAAGCTTAAAAGAAGCAATATGAACTCAGGAAGAGAGAATAGGTTGTTATCCTGTGAATACAACAGGCTGGGAAAAATAATATATACATGATCTACAGAGTAATTATCAATAAAGTACATTCTTAGAACTAAGTTTCCTAAAAGCCTATGTTCATTAGAAAAACGAGGCCTCTTTTTTTTGGTGCCAGTTCTGGGCTTGAACTCAGGGTCTAAGCACTGTCCTTGGGCTTTCTCAAGGCTAGTGCTCTATCATTCGAGCCACAGCACCACTTCCGGCCTTTTCTATGTATGTGGTACCAAGGAGTCAAACCCAGGTCTTACTGCATGCTAGGCAAGCACTCTACCAGTAGGCCAAACTCCCGGCCTAACTAGGCCTACTCCTAATAGTACTCTTAGCGACTCAGAAAATTTGATCTTATCTTCATTCTTAAAATTATCAATTCCAAAGTATAGAAATTATATGACTTTCATAAAACAACACCTTTTTTTTAAAGGGTGGGGCAGTGTACTTGGACTCCGGTACTGGACAGTAAGTATCTCCTAGTTGCCTTTGATCAAGGCTTTTTGCCAATTGAGCCATGGCTTCATTTACAGTTCTTAGATGCTTAATTGAAGATTAGAACCTCAGGTACTTTGCTGCACAGGCTGGCTTTGAGCCACAATCCTGGATTTCAGCTTCCTAAGTAGCTAGGATTACGGGTATGAGCTACCAGGGCCCCCACTAATAATGTGGTATTTACACTCTAAATTGTGTCAAAATGAAATACATGACTTTTGTTTTCAAATCTTTATTCAAATAAGATTCGTGCTTATTTACAAGAGCTTTCATTTAGAACTTAACATATCAATCTGTAAATTAAATCATTCTTTTAGCCCTTTAAAAATATATAAAGATTTTATAGTTTAAAACTGATCTATAATAGAGAACACTGAATCAGTTTTTGTGAAAATAAAAACAGCAGAACATATACACAATGCCAACCAAATAGTCAAACAAGATAAAAACATTTATAGACAATTTCTTCGTTTCCTGGTAGGTATTTTCTAAATATTACAACCATATGCTTATTAATAAGCAGTCCAATAATGCCAGCTTTTCTGAACAATCTTTATTAGCTTTTCTGAAAAATTGTGTTTTCCTATGTCAAAAATTATATTTAGAATACCTTAAATCACAATATGAACACATTCGTATATTCTACACAGTAAGCCTGTTATTAAAAGTTTTGAAAAAAAAGGGGCTAAGAAATGGCAGAGTCCATTTAGTTTTCCAGAAGATGGAAGGGGGCCTTTCAATCTGTGCTATCACTCATGCTGCCTTTACTCTTTTTTTTTTTTGGTCTTGGGACTTGAACTCTGGACCTGAGTGCTGTCCCTGAGCTCTTCGACTAAAGGCTACCTCCCTACCCCTTTAGCCACAGCACCACTTCCGGTTTTCTGGTGGTTAACTGGAGATCAGAGTCTCAAACTTTACTGCCCAAGCTGGCTTTGAACCTCGATCCTCAGATCTCAGCCTCCTGAGTAGCTAGGCTTACAGGCGTGAGCCACCTCACCTGGCTACTCTTTCAAAAATAATCTAAGACTGGGCATGATAGTACATGCCTATAGTACTTGCTACTCAGGAGTTTAAGCTTGAGAGTGGTCATATTTTTGAGGCCAGCTCAGGCAAAGAAGTTTGTTAGATCCCATTTCAACAGGAAAAGCTGAGAACAGTGGTATATGACTGTCATTCTAGCTACAGTAGGAAGCACAAATTGAAGGACTGAAGTCCAGGCCAGCCTGAGAGGTGGAGGAAGGAGTGAGATCTTACGACAAAAAACATTTAACTGCAAACAATTTTTTAATCCATTCAAAAATGAGTATTGCTTTACTATAATATAAATAAAGAAGTTTTAATGACAAGGAGTAAACTCAGCAACCAATATATAATACATATTCTGCCATTTCATTATAGTTTTCCAAGAAAGTGATTTGGTATATCTTTTCAATTTAGAAATGTACTGACAGATCTAAGTATATAATCATCCAAGTAAGATCTATGTGAACATAAGCTATAAGCAGTAATCTTACATAATGCATATTAAATAGTAATATGCAACCAACAAGAAGTTTAAGTATCTGTCTGTCATTCCCAAATTAAATGAAAACAGTATAAATTTAAGTGAAGCAATTTTATTGATTTTAGTACAGATTAAGGAAAATGTGTAATATGATAAAATTGATAGGTATAGAAAGGAATTTAATTAAGACATCTTTTCTCAGCAACCAGTTTATTTTTAAACTACTGGATGTTTAAATGACTATTTTATAATTCCTAAACACCTACTTCCAAAACTTGACCAGAATTTTGAAACTTAAGTTTCCTATGTTTTCTAACTCTACATTTCTTATTGCTTTAGTCTTATTCTGTCCCTCAATATTAAAAAGAAAAAAAATGACAATAAATTCATACTGCTTTCAAACCACTAAAATGTAGGAAATTAATTTTATGAATGTGAATTTCTTTGATATTTCTTAGTGCTATAAATCAGAGATCCAAGGACAGAAATTCTGTTTGGAATGCAAAGAGAACAAAAATAAGATCATGGATTACCTTGAAAAGCTCTCCAACTTCCTCAAGAAGGCTAACTCGTGACTGTATTCTGGATTACAAATGTTTTAAATTTCATTAAAAATTAAAGATTTTATTTGAAAGTACAGTAAACACCACTTTACCAATGGAAGATATGTTCCCATATTCTCAGTAAAACCACACAGAGGACAAATATGCTCACATTTCACAGTAATTTCCTTCTTTCTCTAATGGAAGAACTTCCTGCCTCTCCTTGGCTTTTTTGCTTTGGACCCATGAAGTGAAATAAGGCCTCCTGGATACAGTTCTGCAGTGCTGTGAGGCTACTAACCAAGTATGTATATAAACTTAAGATTTCCCATTCTTTTTGGACTGTATTTCCTGTGGGTTGATACCACAGATGAGAAAGGACTACAATATAAAGCTGTCTTAATATGTTTTGCAGGTGTTAAATTCAACCCAGATAACTTTCGAACAAAATAATATTTGGGAAATCATGTATTTTCTAAAGCTATTTTACACTTTTTTTTAAAAGTAATATTATTAGTTTAAAGCTTCAAGAAAAAAATGAGACAATTACACAAAATTGTAAAATCTCAGGTTTAAATTCCAATATTTTTTCTATTTGTGGTAGATATTCCATAATAGTAAAACACTTCATTATTAATGTGCCAAAATTATGACCTTATAAAATGTATACAAGTAGTTTTAAAGAATAAATTATATTAATAATTTTATTAGTTTTAGTTCATTTTATGAGTAATATTTTCTCAAAATTACTTAAATGTTACTGATGGCATCACAATTATCATAAATAATTTTCCATTATCCAATTATGCTTAGGTAATGTTGAGTGTGTGTAGCTTTCTTTGACACCAAAACATACCAAACTTTTCACATTTATTAATTATGGAACCTGCATAATGTAAAATCTAATGTTAAAAAGAAGTTTTTGATTCAAATTTTTCACTCTTTAAATTTCATATAGTGTCAATGTAACTTCAACTTTCAAAGGAAAAAAATGTTTTTTACCACAGGTTCAATAACTTTTTTACTTGAATACTTAAAAAACATTTTTATCAGATTTATTGAAGATTTAAGTGTGAAAGAGTTTAAAGTTTTAATATGTTAATATTACCTTTAAACATTCTCAATATATACAATGAACATGTATAAATTATAGATACAACTAATTATATATGTACAATCATGTTTGAACACTACTCTCTTCCCCTAGCCATAGTGATTAGTGAATAAAATAACAAGTCTCTGTGCTATTCAAGGCAAAAAAAATACAGATGCTTTAAAAAATAAATCTTTAAAGAATAGTTTAAAAAATAATGATCAAATATTGCACAAAATAATTTAACTGCAAATATAACTACATACTGTAAAACAGATATAAAACATTTTGCTCTCTCCAGTAAATCCTATTTTCTAATTCTATAAAAACAATTTATTGGAAGTCTGCTTTTAGATATTAGATGTTGACAGCTTGATAGGAATTCAATTTTCAGAAGTTAACTGAGTCTTTGTCTTAAAAGTTCATCTATTTGCGTTTTATACATATTTTTTACATCTTCAAGATCTAACCGAAGTTCTTCTGCCTCTTCTGCTTTTTCTCCATACATCTGCAGAATAGTGTTGTATCTTTGATCCAAATCCTAAAAATATATATTCATGATTTTAAAAATATCTATACAGAACATCTTTAGCTCACAAACAAGTAAACAGGAAATACATCATAATTTAACTGAAACTATACCTATCTCTTTTAACATTAAATAAACAGTCTAGGTTGGAATAAATCGCAAAAAAAGAAATACTTAAAAAGCTAGGTTGTTGGGTCGGTAGTTTGGCCTAGTGGTAGAGTGCTTGCCTAGCATGCACGAAAACCCAGGTTCGATTCCTTGGTACCACATACATAGAAAAAAGCCAGAAATGGTGCTTAGCCTCAAGTGGTAGAGTTCTAACCTTGAGAAAGTCCAAGGACAGTGCTCAGCGCTGAGTTAAAGCCAAGGACTGGCAAAAAACAAACAAACAAACAAAGAACTAGGTTGCTGGGGCCAGGAGTTTAGCCTAGTGGTAGAGTGCTTGCTTAGCATGCCCAAAGACCTGGGTTCGATTCCTTGGTATCATATACCAGGAGTGGTGCTGTGGTTCAATTGGTAGAGCTCTAGCCTTGAGAAAGCCCAAGGACAGTGCTCAGGCCTTGAGTTCAAGCTCTAGGACTGGTCAAAAAAAAAAAAAATTAACCCCATCTCTCTATTAAATCTGCAATTTTCATATATAACTCAATCTCTTCTTTCCTGTTAATTTAAGCACACTTGATGAAATTTTCTTTGTGGTTCACTAATTTAGTGCCAGATAGTAATCTGGCATTTAGTTCACAGAATAAGTCAAAAGAACATGTATTCTCACATACTGCTGAGCAGTGTCTCCTAACATTCACATATGATAACTGTAAACATTCAACATAAAACCAAAATCTTACAAAAGGTATGAAAGTTCAATGTTTACTATAAACACAATGAGGCCAAATAAAACCTAGTTCTATTTCCATACTATGACTGCACATTTTTTTGAAAATACCTTGAATATATAATGACTTTGCTCAAATAATGTTGCCTTTAATGCACAAAAAGTATGTACATATATATTTTATATGCACTAAAAATCTGAGATTTACCATAATTGGTACAAATATGTTAGACTCATACATAAGGGAAGTATACTTACTCTTAACTGAGTACGAAGTTTGGGTATCTCCTTTACTTTCTCCTCAAGTTCATCATTTTGATTTGTTAATTTAACTAGCTCTTCAGCCATTATTGATCGAGTCTTTTCTAGATTGCCAATTTCCATCTGAGAAACATAAACAGTTAAAAGATTTCTTGCTCAATTTGTAATACAAAAATACTTCAATGTATTATTTTTTAAGAAATAGATAATGTCAACTTATAGCCCCAATCTAGCTCATTTTATTTTGCCAGTACTGAGGCTTTAACTCATGGCTTGGGCGCTATCCTTCATCTTTTTTCTGTGCTCAAGGCTAGATAGCATTCTACCACTTGAGACATAGCTCTCTACTTCCAGTTCTTTAACTATTTTCTTGCCAGTACTGGGCTTGGGCTCAGGGCATGAGTACTGTCCTTCGGTTTTCTCAAGGCTAGATAGAGCTCTACCACTTGAGCCACAGTACCACTTCTGGCTTTTTTCTATGTATGTGGTACCGAGGAATCAAACCCGGGTCTTCATGCATGCTAGGCAAGCACTCTACCACTAGGCCAAACTCCCGGCCCTACTTTCAGCTTTTTATGGCTAATTGGAGATAACAGTCTCAGGAATTTTCCTGAACAGGCTAGCTCTGAACAGCGACTCTCACATCTCAGCCTCCTGAGTAGCTACAATTAACAAGGATGAGCCACCTGTACCCAGCTCAAGCTAGCTGTTTTTAAAATGCAAAATGTAGCAGAAAAGGGTTCCATCTTTCATCAATGATATACTACTCATAAGAGAGATAAAGAACTAAAGAAAATCCAACCAACCATTTATTTGAAAAATAGAACCTTATGTATTCCTCTAGTCGATAGAAATGAGGCCCTTTTGTAATCCTGAGGGCTCTTAAGCATAGAATACTTGGACTTGACCAACAGATTGAGTAGTCTGGCTCATTTTTTTTTTTTTTTTTTTTTGCCAATTCATGTTCTTTTTTATTTTTTTTTTAATTTTTTTTTTTTTGCCAGTCCTGGGCTTGAACTCAGGACCTGAGCACTGTCCTTGGACTTTCTCAAGGCTAGAGCTCTACCACTTGAGCCTCAGCACCACTTCCGGCTTTTTTTCTATGTATGTGGTACCGAGGAATCAAACCTGGGTCTTTGTGCATGCTAGGCGAGCACTCTACCACTAGGCCAAACTCCCAGCCCTCATGTTCTTTTTTAATAGACTAATCATTTCATAGAACAGCATATAATTAGAACAGAAAAAAGTTCTGAGTGTATTAAGTACAACACAAAAACATTTAAGCTCATAAGGCATTTCTCACTGCCAAAAGGTTTTATTTATTTTTTGGTTCATAGAACTTGAAGAAGAAATCATCAGCATGTTTAATTTTCTATCCCAGAGCATCCATCTAGACAACCAGTTACCTGCAATTAAAACATTATTTTAAGCCACATTTTCTGATTTCAACGTAATTCTTCTTAGAGAAAACAGAAAGGTTTTAAAAAGTAAAACAAGGGTTCCTCCTCCCTGTGCAGATCAGCCATAGGAAGTTGCAGTTCGGACCTCCTTCACTTTGGTTCATGCCTTCATGGGAGAATTAGGACTTATCTATGTGGTGTAACAGGGAAGAATAAAACGAGTTCACTCAACACTTACTTTTGTTCTGAGGGGAAAAGCTCTCTGAGAAAAGAGGTATTCTCTGCTTCTAAATGGGGAGGCTTACTCCAGTTTTTTGTTATTTTGTTTTTTTTTCTTTTTTTCCCCCTTTCTCTTAATTTTGTACCAGTCTGGGACTTTAACTCAGAGGCTAGGCACATTCTATTACCTTTTTTTGTTTTTTGCCCGTCCTGGGGCTTGAACTCAGGGCCTGAACTCAGGGCCTAAGCACTGTCGTTGGGTTTTCTCAAAGCCAGAGCTTTGCCACTTGATCCACAGGACCATTTCTAGCTAATTCTATGTATGTGGTATGGGGGATCATACCCAGGTCTTCATGCATGCTAGGCGACCACTCTACCACTATGCCAAACCTCCGGCCCCTCTCTTAGCTTTTTTACCCAATGCTACTGCTCTACTACATGAGCCACAGCCCTACTTCCAGATTTTTGGTGGTTAATTGGAGGTAAGAGTCTAGGCTGGCTTCAAACCCAGTTCCTCATATCTCCACTGTGGGCCACCGATGCCCAGCCAGCTCAGTATTTCTTAGGGGAGTAAATAACACTGCCTAATTCTGGCAATCAGCAGGATGTGGCTGTAAGTTTTCTATCATTTCACCTTATTTTCAGCATCGGCTCACAATTCAGGTGGAAATGTACGGCGTTCCTTAATGAATTCCAGTATTTCATTCATTTCTATAGCTTTTCAATACCTGTAAATGGGTAATTTCTCCTTCTCGTAGTTTCAGCTGAGACTGTAGACTTTCAATAATGCTTGATCCTGCTCCCATCCTCACAGCATCATAAAGGTTGTTTCCACTGGCTGATGTAGCAATTGGTCCAAATGGATGCTCATGAGACTCATCCTATGTTAATTAAAGGAAGCTCAGTTAGCCAATATCATAGTCTGTGTTCCATTATCAGGGTCAAATAGTTTATAAACCACGTGCATGCAAGAAATAAAACACTACCTGAGACAGAAAAGATGTTTGTAGCCCTGCCATATCAACTCCACTTATTGAACTTGAGCGTGACATAGTGGGGGTGCTGGAAACTGAAAATAGTTTCTGTTCCTTAGGGAGTGAAAAACATAGTCTGTCAGATGGAAAACAAGAAAACTTTACAGCATTAATGAAAACAAAGAGATTTCATTTTCCTCACAAAATGTATGATTTCTGAAGAAAGTCAAAAATTTTCAAAGTATAAAGAATATTTAACTATTAAAAAAGCATACTGGGATGGGGTTGTGGCCGAGTGGTAGCATGCTCATCTAGCATGCATGAAGCCCTGGGTTTGATTCCCCAGAACCACATACACAGAAAAAGCCAGAAATGGCATTGTGGCTCTAATGGCAGAATGCTAGCCTTGAGCAAAAAATGTCCAAGGACAGTCCCCAGGTTCTGAGTTCAAGCCCCAGGACTGGCAAAAAAAAAGCATACCAGAACTGTTTTCTATTATAATTGGGTAGATTTTTAATGGATAAGAATGTTTTTGTTAAAATAACTGTGAAAATTACTTCATATATATTACCAATTAAACTTCCTTCTTTAAAATAAAACTAACAATAAATTTACAAGCCCTAATTTTTTTGCTCATCTTCTTTTTTTCTTTTTCTCTAATTTTTTATTGTCAGGTAATGTATAGGGGGATTACAGTTATATTCATCAGGTAGTAGGTGCATTACTTCTCACACATTGATACCCTCTCCCATTTTTCTGTCCCTATTTCCCTCCCCCCATCTTCTTTTTCCCCCTTCCCTTTCCTATTTCAAATAAACATATATACAATATACCAGGTAACAAAATCAGACACAATAACAATATGAGATTAACCAAAGGGCTAAAAAAAAGAGAAGATAAATAACATAGTACATTAAGAACAATCACTAAGATAATTTGCTTATCTTTATTTTACTAATTAGAAGTTCCAAATAAACTAAAAAGATAATCCCATTTATACACATTTGTTTTTAATATATTATGCTAATTCTGTATATTCAAATCATTGAAAGTAGAAACTCAATTTATACATTTCATTAACCAGAAAGAAAGAGAAGAAAACAGGTCTACTTTAAAGATAGGCCTATGGACCCACTGAAACTTTAGTTTCAGTGAAAAAAAAAAAAATCACAAAAATTATTCTATATTTCAAAATTGAGAAAGCTCAGATCTCTTTGTATATAAACAATCAATGTTCATCACAACAGCTAAATGGCCACATCATAAACAAAACAAAATCAAGAAAATTTGTTACCTTCTCTTTCATTGCTTCTTGAGTAAAAATGGCTTTCTTCCTTTCTTGCTCAAATTTCAGTTTTTCCATTTCTAACTGACTATTCAACAGCGTCTAGTGGAGAAAAACACAGATCATTTCTATCACACTATGTCATAACATCACAATAAATTGACTGCAAAATTTTGAGCGTAAAGCAAAGACCAAGTTCCAAAAGTCCTGGCATCACCCATTTCATTTGTCCACCTTGGTTCACTGCTATCCCCATCCATTCTCTGCAATATGCCCTGAGGGGAAAGAACACTAAGAGTAATACCTTTTCTCTTCTTGTCTCTTCAAGTGTTCTTACATATTCATCTTTTAGGTTTTCTAATTCAACCTGGTACCTAATAAACCAGAGGGAATTAAACAAAACAAAAAGATGATAGCACAGACTATTAAAACTCACTACTTTTTAAACTCTAGTTACATATTTAATAGTCATTTTTAGTATCATTTCAATATCGGTGATTAAATTATACAAATGTGGTCTATTTTAGTGTATTTTATTTATTGATGACCTACAATTTTTTCCATTTTTTCATATATTTTTATTGTAATTAATAGAAGGGTTACATTATATTCACCAGATAGAAGGTGCATTACTTCACAGACATTGATACCCTTTCTCATGGCTTGGTCCCCATTTCCCTTTCCCCACTCCCGCCCCTCATCTTGTTTTCCTCCCTTCCCTATCCAATTTCAAATAACCAAATACACATATATGCAATATATCAGATAACCAGGTGAAATACTGTAACAATATGAGATAACCAAGGGACAGCAAAAGAGATGACAGATAACATAGTACATTAAAGACAACAATCACTCGTTATATAGTTTTCGTTTCTATAACCTGGAGGTCCTTTTATTTAGCATCGTTCTATATGGCCTTATGTCTCTCGATTTTGTTCTATTGTAAATCTCTGCTAGGAGAACCCAAGGTTTCTACTGATTATGACAAATGAGGGAAACCATTGAGCCTATGTTCCTTTGTATCTGGCTTACTTCACTTAATATGATTTTTTTCTAAGTCTTTCCATTTCCTAACAAATGGGGCAATTTTGTTCTTTCTGACAGCAGCACAGAATTCCATTGTGTATAAATACCACATCTTGTTGATCCACTCATCAACTGAGGGGCATCTGGGTTGGTTCCATATCTTTGCTATGGTAAATAGTGCTGCAATGAACATTGTTGTGCTAGTGGATTTAGTCTGTCCTTGTTTGTGGACGATTGGGTAAATGCCAAGCAGTGGAATTGCTGGGTCATAGGGGAGTTCTATGTTTAAACTTTTGAGGAACTGCCATACTACTTTCCATAGTGGTTGAATGAGTTTCCACTCCCACCAATAGTATAGTAGTGGTCCCTCCTGGCTGTATCCCCTCCGGCATCTGTTGTTATTAGATTTCTTGATCCTGGCCATTCTAACTGGTGTGAGGTGGAATCATAGAGTTGTTTTGATTTGCATTTCTTTTATGGCCAGAGATGGATGACCTACGATTTTATTGAAAGAGATTTTTTTAAAAATAAGTTTGAGGGCTGGGAGTTTGGCCTAGTGATAGAATGCTTGCCTACCATGCACAAAGACCTAGGTTCGATTCCTCAATACCACATACATAGAAAAAGCTGGAAGTGGTCATGTGGCTGGAGTGGTAGAGCTCTAGCCTTGAAAAAGCCCAAGGACAGTGCTCAGGCCCTGAGTTCAAGCCCTAGGACTGGCAAAAAAAAAAAAAAAAAAAGTAAGTTTGAGCTGGGCATTGTGGCTTACACCTGTAATCCTAGCTACTCATGAGGCTAAGTTGTAAGAATCACGGTTCAAAGCCAGCCCAGGCAAGAAAGTCCATGAGATTCTTTTCTCCAATTAACTACCAGAAAACCAGAAGTGGTGTTGCGGCTCACAGTGGTGGAGCACTAGCCTTGAGTAGAAGAGCTCAGGGTCAGCACTCAGGCCCAGAGTTCAAGGCCCATGACCAATTAAATAATAATTTTGAATGTCACCATCCATAATATCAAATTTTACAAAAGTTCCATGAAAATGTTCATAAATTTCACATACTTTACAAATCATTTTTGACTACTGTGTGTGTGTGTGTGTGTGTGTGTGTGTGTGTCTGTGTGTCTGTGTGTCTGTGTTTGTGCATGTGTGTGTTCTCAGGACTGGGCACTAGGGCTTGAATTTAGGCAGAGCTTTATGCTTGCTTTCTTTTTTTTTTCTACACAGTTTGGCACACTACCACTTTATCTATGCCCCCAGTTTCAGCTTTTTGCTATTTAATTAGAGCTAAGAATCTTGAGGATCCTCAGATCTTAGCCTCACCAAGTAACTTACAGGATTATAGTCATGAGCCACAGACATCTGGTTTGACTACTTTTTTTTTTTTTTTTGCCAGTTCTGGGCCATGAACTCAGGGCCTGAGCACTGTCCTTGGACTTTCTCAAGGCTAGAGCTCTACCACTTGAGCCTCAGCACCACTTCTGGCTTTTTTCTATGTATGTGGTACCAAGGAGTTGAACCCCGATCCTCCTGCATGCTAGGCAAGCATTCTACCACTAGGCTAAACTCCAGGCCCCTGGTTTGACTACTTTTTATAAAGTATAATTTCCTCTGAAATCAAAGGTAAGCTGGGTACAGTGGCTCACACCTGTAATCCTAGCTACTCAGGAGGCTGAGATCTGAGAATCAAGGTCCAAAGCCAGCCCAGGACCTGAAACTCTTATCTCAAATTAACCTCTAGAAAACAGGAAGTAGGGCTTGGCTCAAGGGTAGGGTGGTAGTCTTGAGCTGAAGGGCTCAAGGACAATGCCCAGGCTGAGTTCCAGCCCCATGACCCACAAAAAAAAAACAAAAAAGAAAGAAAGAAAAAAAGAAAAAGAAAGAAAGATATCAATGGTAAGAAAACAGGCTACTCATAATTTTAGTATAATTTAACACAGATTTTACAATTTGAGTTTTTAAGAACCCACCAGGCATTTAGTTAGAAAGACTAGAATGTTGTTATAAATAACTCTTATAACATTGAATTATTTCTGTATGTGGTCTAAGGCGCTAGGTGATATTACATATAGATTCCTCTAAAAGCTGCATTAACGGTATGAATCCTTTACCTGGAAAAACACAAATACACACAAGACCATATGATTTGAAGACCCTTCATGAGATGCAATGGATCCTAGCTCCATCTTATTATCTTCTGATTAGTAACCCTGACTTTCAGCAATGAAAATATTCTTTTTCAGTTTTCTATACAACCAAGCTAAAAGCCAGCTATGTAGTTGTAAAATGTACTTTAAAATGTCATTGAACTCCCAAAAAACCCACACACAAAAACATGCTCACCGATTATTTTCATCCTCTAGTTTTCTTAGCTTACTTTTCTCTGATTCCAGTTGGGCCTGAAATCTACTGTTTTCCTGTCTTAAGAGAGCATTCTGTGATTCCACTGCAGACATCTGAGTTTTGTTGGCAAGGAGTTCTTCTGTAGCTGCACGCTCTCTTTCAACTGCTGCTGCCAACAAGGTCTGGGATTCACCTGATGATAAGACAGGAAGAAAAACCTTGTATGTAGAGAGACCAAGACACCAGGCTGATTCTGGCTTCAAGCAGTCATGCTTAACAGTTACTTTTTATATAAGGACTATCTATGGAGACAAACGACCTAATCTTAATTTGTATCTATTTGATCATTCTTTTCCCAAAGCATTTGACTTTGAAATGTAGTCATGCAAGAAAAGTGTAATAGATCAACAAATGGTCTTTGACCACAGAACAGTCTTAGGCAATAACAAAATAGATTCTCAACCTAAATATCACCTTAAGAAAATCAGCTTGGCTCGGCCAGGCAGCTCACACCTGTAACCCTAGTTACTCAGGGGGCTGAGATCTGAGAATCAAGGTTCAAAGCTAGCCCCTACACAAAAGGACTTGAGACTCTTATCTCCAATTAAACTCTAGAAAATGGGAAGTGGGGCTTGGCTCAAAGTTAGGGCAGTAGCGTTGAGCTGAAGAGCTCAGGGACAGTGCCCCCACCAGTTCAAGCCCCATCCCACCAAAAAAAAAAAAAAAAAAAAAAAAAGAAGAAGAAGAAAAAGAAAGAAAAAAAATGAAAAAGAAAAAAAATTAGTTTATTTGTAGGTTTAACAGCTATAAACCCACAAAAATTTAGAAAAAAAATTACAAAATCAGGATGAGGGTTGACAAAAACTACTTAGATCTGACAATAAAAATACAGGTCACAGAAGGAAAAATATTCAACAAAATGGACTCCTTTAAAACTTGAAAGGACAAGCTAGAGACTCAGAGAAAATAAATACCCGTATACTAGACTAGTACTTAGAGTGTGCAAACAACTGAAAATACAAATAACCAACTTAGAAAACAGAAAAAGACATGAACAGACAACTCGTAAAGATATTAAGTATAGATGGAAAATAATCACATAAAATGATTTAATATCATGTGCCATTAGGAAAGTGCAAACTGTAGTTCCAAGGGGATATAACTACATTTCTAAATGACCAAAAGAAAAGTGGGGATAGCATAAAATGCTAACAAAGATGTGAAAGACATGGTTAGCACTCACACATAAAGTCACTGTGGAATTAAGTTGCTGCTTTTGGTAAAAACTAAACATGCAACTACGACAACAGGCCTGCAGTTGCAACATGGGCACTTCCAGAAACATGCAGCCCTACACTAAACCTGAAAATGAATGCTCGCAGCAGCTTTATCTGTCATAGCCAAACCTGGGCTTCATTGAGAGAATACCCAAACAAATAGGTGAATATATATTCCATGGATTAACTCACAAATAGAGACTGAACTGATGGAATACTGATCAGTTATAAGAATCTTCAGAAAATTATACGGAGTGAACAAAGCCAACCATAAAGGTCATATAATGGAAAACTTTGTATTAATGTAATACTTTGAAATGACAATACTCTACAAATAAAGAAGAGACTAGTGGTCTCTAGGGCAATAGGACATGAAAAGTAGGGTTGGATATGTTTGTAAAAGAGCAATGTGAAGAAGGCTTGTGGGTGTGGGGCTGTTCTGGGTACTAAGGATTACAGTGGATTATGAACCTTATACAAGCAGTAAAATTGAATAGAACACACACACACGAATAATCATAAAACTAGAAAATTCTAAAATAAATGGTAGACAACCAATGTCAATATGTGGTATGATATTATATATTGAATTTTCAAAATGTTAACATTTGGGCAAATTGGCCAAAGTATGTGAGGGACCTACTTGTATTATTTCTTGTAACTGTATTTGAATCTTTAATCATCTCAAAACAAAATTTCAATAAAGATAAAAGAAGCAGTTCTAAGATGTAACCATAACAATTCACACCCCAACAAAGGTACCAGCTTCTAGCTTTAAGTTATTGCTAGCTAAATATTGATTCACTTTCAGGGGTTGGAGGTATATTAGCTCAGTGTTTACCTAACATGTATGAATTTGATTACCACCACCACAAAAAGAAAGTGTCAATTTCAGACGCTGTATTCATGACACTGGTCTCAAAAATTTATATAATAAGACACCTAAGATTTATGCCTATAAACTTAAAAACATATAAAGATCAAGTTCAGTGCTTGTTTTTAAGTAAATGAGTCATGTTCTAGGCCAAACCTTACAAGGAATTCTGGGGGAAAAAAGTACGCAAAGGAGGTCTTCATGCTACAACAGTCTGGAAAAGCACAGTTCTATATTTCCTGAGCTTCCCTCTCACAAAACCAATAGCCCTCAAGGCATTGGAGTGCTCATGAAGTGCCATTTGAACGTCACAAGTCTAATTCACTTCTCCTGATTCACAATGAGTAGCTCAGAAAATGTCTGAAGTAGGCAACTTGCTCCAAATGGAATGTATGATTGAAAACCAAACAAAGCACCCTCTCCAGACATCACTCAGGCCTGCTCCAATTACAATGCCATACAATCTCTCAAATTACAGGAAATTTTAGGAAAAGACACAGAATGAATTTTTCACTTTCTGAAATATAGAGTATATTCATACACTACCTCTTCAGTGATTAAAGGGAAATAACTTGGAAAAATCATTTTCTCTTTATTAAGAGCATACAAAGACAACCTGAAATGTGTCTTTAAAGAAGCAGAATCTGCTGGGCATGGTGGCTCACGCCTGTAATCTTGTCTATTCAGAGGGCTGAGGTCTGAGGATAGCGGTTCAAAGCCAGCCCAGGCACTAAAAAGTCCATGAGACTCTTATCTCCAATTCATCACCAAAAAACTGGAAGTGGCACTATGGCTCAAGGGATAGGGAGGTTGCTTTGAGCTGAAGAGCTCAAGGACAGTGCTCAGGCCCAAAGTTCAAGTCCCAAGTCCCATGACCAACCAAAAAAAATATGTATATATATAATCTTAGGACTACACAATCTATCTCTATAGGATTTGATCTTGACTGGTGCCAGATCTACATATGCTATGGAATTCTACCACAACAAGAATCATTTCTGATCCCTACACCTCCTTCACTGTTAAAGATAAACTAAAATGAGTCACATGTAGCAACAGAGAAAAGCTAGAGTACAGTCATCTGTAAATATTAAAGAATAACGGGTAGTGTTTTAACCAAGATCTAATATATGGTGTAAAGGAAAAAGATGGTTTGAAAAAGTCACAATTAAGATATTTAAAAATAAATATGGGAAAGGGGAAGAGGTAAAAATATAGCTGTGAGGCCCAAAATACAATCATGAGACCCAGTGGATTCCAATTCCTGTCCTTATTCTCATTCCATAAACAAGATGGAAGGGATAAAATACTAAAGCAGTTACCAAGCCTATCAGAAAGATTCTTTTCCACCTTCTCCCACGATGATGTCTGAGATCCTAAGGTAGCTTGCAAATTTTCTATTTGTCTAAGCAAAGGCCTTGTTGTTGATGACACACTTTGACTCAGTTCTTGGTTTCGATTCTCTGCTTCCTGGAGTCTCTGAATGTAGGAATGATCAAGTTATTACCATTTACATCAAGAAAAATGCTAAAAGTGACAGCAAACCTAAGCTTTATTAGAAATTTCTAAAAAATATATTTTGTAGGAGAAAATTATTTTTTATTACTTATTTTTACTATATATTATGTTTTTTTTTTTTTTTTTTGCCAGTCCTGGGCTTGAGCTCAGGGCCTGAGCACTGTCCTTGGACTTTCTCAAGGCTAGAGCTCTACCATTTGAGCCTCAGCACCACTTCCGGCTTTTTTCTATGTATGTGGTACTGAGGAATCGAACCCAGGTCTTCATGCATGCTAGGCAAACACTTTAACCACTAGGCCAAACTCCCGGCCCCTATATATTATGTTTTAATTCAATCCTTTAGTTTAAAAAGTTTCATAGAATCAGGTGTGATAATGGAGACCCATCAGCACTCAGGACATTACAGCAAGTTCAAAGCCAGCCTGCATTATATAGTAAGACCTTGTTCCAAACAAACAAAAAAAACCAAAATATTGCAGTGTCCTTCCAAAATATTTCTACGATAGTCATTGGTTATCTAATGCTAAAAAAAATTCATCCACATATGTTTAAGTATTTATAAAAACAGAAGGATTAATGTAAGTTGTATTTCCTCTTTCTTTTCCTATGCATGATCACTGAGTAAAAATAGAGTAGAAGCAAAAAACCAAGTACTGAGTATCTGCCTCACAGTAATCAAAGTTGGATAACCTATTACAAATAAAAACAATACAGCTAGGCGCTGGTGGCTCATGTCTGTAATCCTAGCTACTCAGGAGGCTGAGATATGAGGATCACAGTTCAAAGCCAGGCTGGGAACTAAAAGACTGAGAGACTCTTTATCTCCAATTAACCACCAGAAAACTGGAAGTGGCACTGTAGCTCAAGTGGTAGAGTGCTGACCTTGAGCTGCTGAAGAGCTCAGGGACAATGCCCAGCCCCAGTGTTCAAGCCCCACACTCAACAAAAAACAAAACAAAGCAAAACACTAAAAGGCTGTGAATGTCACAAGATGTTCTCCAACATTTTTTGAGCTACTCACTATGGTTCACATAAAGCCACAAAATAACAGCAATTGATGACTGGCAACAGTACTCTCAATTCCACGAAACTATCCCTGTGAGTCACATTTTGACTTCTAAGAAAATGTGTACTTTTAACTTGTGTTTAGGCAGCTGTGACAATACCTGCTGAAGCTCACTGATCTCATGGCGCAAATAATCTTCTTTTCTAGCAGCTGCTTGCTCTGCACGCTGCAGTGCCAGTCTCAGGTCTCCCACCTGTAGGATGAGAAACAATGTACCATCACAACAGTGCATATATATCAAAGCATTTTCTGTTACTTTCTGCTAAATACACAATTTCAGTGGTGTTTATGTGTATTCTGCTTTGAGAAACAGTACACCATCATAATGGTACATCTATATCAAAGCATCATCTATGACTTTCTGCTAAATATACCATTTCAGTTGGGTTGACAGATATACTATTTTATACGATCTAATGTGCTTTTATTAACATACATCCCATTCAAGCAATACCAAAACCATATGTATAGTTAATATTTGCTTAGTGAGCTAGCACTCTACCACTTGAGCCACAGCTCCACTTCTGGTTAATTGGAGATAAGATTCTCACAAACCTTTAGCTTAGCCTCCTGAGTAGCTTGGATTATAGGTGGCATGAGCCACCAGCGCCTGGCCTCATCTACTTCTGATAAAAATGTAAAATGATGCAGTTACTACTAAAAATGTGGCAGATCTTCAAAAAGTCAAACTTGACATTACCAAATGACCTTAAGGATATATCTAGGAGGACATAAAATGCATGCTCACATAAAATTATGTATAGCAGTACTACACAGTACAAGAGCTCACTCACACTCAGTGCTTTCACTCACGGCTGGAAATCTACTACCCATGCCACATGTCTAATCTAGTTTTTTGTTTTGTTTTGTTTTGCCAGTCCTGGGGCTTGAACTCAGGACCTAGGTACTGTCCTTGGACACTTTTTGCTCAAGGCTAGCACTTTGCCACTTGAGCCGCAACTCCACTTCCGGCTTTTTCTGTGTATATGGTTCCAGGGAATCAAACCCAGGGCTTCATACATGCTAGGCAAGCATGCTACCACTAGGCCACACTCATGGCCCTAATCTAGTTTCTTGCTGGTAAACTGAAGACATTGTCTCTGCCTGTGTTAGCTTCAAACTGCAATCATCAGACCTCCGTTACTGGCACAGTTACAGGCATGAGCCATACGTACCTGGCTCACAGCAGCTTAATAACTCAAATGTCCAACAACGATGGTTTTTTAGAACAAAACACATTTTTATTTCCTTCCTTCACCATACTATGAATGAGTTCAGGAATTAAATTTATCCTCTTGAAATTGCATACAATAATTATGTGTGTGCATTTCCCTGAAAACAGGATGCCCAGTTTCCATAGGCTTTTTGGGGTTTTTTTTTTTTTTTTTTTTTTGTGTGTGTGTGTGTGTGTGTGTGTGCCAGTCCTAGGGCTTGAACTCAGGGCCTGGACACTATCCTTGAGTTTTCGCAAGTCTAGCACTCCAGTAATTGAGCCATAGCACCACTTCCGGCTTTTTCTGTGTATGTGGTACTGGGGAATCAAACCCAGGGCTTCATACATGCTAAGCAAGCACTCTACAACTAGGCCATGTCCGTAGGTTTTGGATTTTTAGTTGGGAAAGAATAGAACATAGGACCTTTGAGCACAGTACACATGAAGGTCTACAACTGAGCTATAAATAAAGCATCCATACATTCTTAAGCATGAAATACACAAAAAACAACTGCTCAATACTTCTATAATGTACAAATCATTTTTGGAAAGATTTTATTAACACTGATTTTTACATCGTATTTCAAATGTCATAGTTAACAAACAAGTATAAAGAATGGAATCTCTATATGCAATCACTGGGACATAGATTTTTAGAACATAGATTTTTTAGAACATAATTAAAATTAAGCTGAGGGTTTTTATGTCATAGATACATATCTACATAGTAAAACTAGAGTATATATCCCATCATATATTTTTATGTCTATGTAGTTGTGTTCGTATCTCCAAGACTATGTCCATAACCTTGGGTACCTGAATATTGAGTCACTGCTCCTGTACTGTTTGGATCTAATATCCACATATCAAGGAGACCATGTGCCTTTGTTCCTTTGGTCTTGACTGATCTCACTCAACATGATTTGCTCTAGTTTCATCCACTTCCCAGAGAATGCCATTATTTTATCTTGTCTGTTGGCCATGTAGAATTCCATTGTATATGTGTGCCACATTTTTTGTATCCATTCATCTGTCGTGGGGCATCTAGGTTGTTTCCATCACCTGGCTATTGTGAATAGTGCAGAGATGAACATGGCTGTGCAGGTATCCTTATCACATCCTGGGTTACGATGCTCAGGGTAGATGCCCAGGAATGGTATGGCAGGATTGTAGGGAAGGTCTATTTTCAGTTTTTTGTTGTTTTTTTTTTTTTGCCAGTCCCTGGCTTGAGCTTAGGGCTTGAGCACTGTCCTTGGGCTTTCTCAAGGCCAGAGCTCTACCACTTGAGCCTCAGTTCCACTCCGGCTTTTTTCTACGTATGTGGTACTGAGAAATTGAACCCAGGTCTTTGTGCATGCTAGGCAAGCACTCTACCACCAGGCCAAACTCCTGGCCCTATTTTGTTTTTAAGAAACCTCCAAACTGCCTTCCAGAGTGGTTGTACTAGTCTACATTCTCACCAGCAGTGCAGTAGGGTTCCTCATTCTCCAAAACCCCGACAGCATTTGTCATTGTCTGAGTTCAGAATATTGGCCATTCTGACTGGGGTAAGGTGGTATCTTAGGGTTGTTTTTATTTGCATTCCTTTATGACCATGGATGATGAACAATTTCTCTCTCTCTCTCTCTTTTTATTTTTTTTGCCATTTTTAACTTCTTTTGGTACGTCTCTCTTTAGTTCCCTTGCCCATTTAGTGATTAATTTGTTGGGTTTGGAGGGATTAGTTTCTTGAGTTCCCCATAGATATTGCATATTAAGGATGTGTCTGATGTATTATTGGTAAATATCTTTTCCCAGTTGTTTGGCTTTCTATTTTAGTAGCTATGCCTTTGCTTGTGCAGAAACTTTTTATTTTTAGGTAGTCCCATTTGTCGAGTCTCTCTCCAATCTGACCCTGGGACTTTGTTCAAGAAATTTTTGCCTGTGCCTATGACTTCCAGTGTCTCTCCTACTCTATCATGTAGCAGTTTCAGAGTCTGGTATTGAGGTTTTTGATCCATTTTGAGTTAATGCTTGTGCATGGCGACAGGCTGGGATCAATCTTTAGTTTTCTGCATGTGGCTGCCCAGTTTTCCCAGCACCAATAATTGAAGAGGCTGTGTTTATTCCACTGTATATCTCTGGCTCCTTTGTCAAATATAAGTTGATTATAGGTAAGTGGTTTTATTTCTGGATCTTCTATTCTGTTCCATTGATCTTCTGGTCTATTTTGGTGCCAATACCAAGCTGTTTCTGTTATTAAGGCTCTATTGTAGAGTTTGAAGTCTGGTATTGTAATACCATCTGCATTGCTCTTTTTGCCTAGAATTGCTTTGGCTATTCTATTTGTTGTTCCATGTGAACCTTTGGATTACACAGTCTATTTCAGTAAAGAATATCCTTGGGAGGGATTTTGATGGGGATTGCATTGAAATTATATATCAATTTTGGCAGAATGGCCATTTTCACTATCCATGAGCATGGGATGTCTTTCCATTTCCTGGTATCCTCTTTCTTTCTTTAGGCTTATAGTTTTCATTAAATAATTCCTTTACATTTTTGGTTAATTCCTAAATATTATTCTTTTGGGGGCTATTGCAAATGGGACCATTTTCTTGATTTCTCCTTCTGTTTGTATATTGCTGGAGTACAGAAAAGCTACTGACTTTTTGAAGGTTGATTTTGTATCCTTCCACTTTGCTAGTGATTTATTAGTTCTAGGAGTTTAGAGTAGAGTTTATTGGGTCTTTCAGGTATAGGATCATGTCATCTGCGAACAGGGATAGTTTAATTTCTTCTTCTCTTATTGTACAAATCATTTTAAGAGCTATTTTTAAATGGACATGTAACTAATTTTATACAATCCAGCTCCTTTTTTCTGCAGTACTAGGGTTTAAACTCAAGGTCTTGTGCTTGCTAGACCAGCACTCCACCATTTAGAAGAATATAAAAGTATACAAAAGAAGGGGGTGGATGGAGGGAAATGGGGACAAAACATGAGAAGGGGTATCAATGTGTGAGAAGTAATGCACCTACTACCTGCCAAATGTAACTGTAACCCTATACATTACCCTGACAATAAAAGTGTTTTTTTTAAAGTATACAAGATAATTTTGATTATTCAGCACTTACTTGAATTGCTAATGTTTCTTGTTGCTGACAGGCTTCCTGTTGAACCTTCTCTAGGGCTGCAGAAAGTTCTTCTTTAGCTTTCATTTCACGACTCAGAGCAGCCTCTTGTGCTTCACTATCCTTTGCAGCATTGGCTTTGTGAAGATCAGTAAGTTCTCTTAAAAATTCAGATTGATAACTTTTATTTAAAGCAATATACAGTAAACTACATACATAAGTGCACCACTTTTAAAAAGCACCATTGTAAGGGTTGTGCTGAACTCACTTTGACCGCCCCCCACTACCGGCAAGTTCAGAAACACTGCCCAGGATCACATAGTAGAAAAGTGTTCCTTTGACACCTTTCTCTGATTACCGATTCCAAACAGGCTGTGCACATGATAGTTTTCTTACTTGTATGCACTATCCAGGGCAGACTGAGTGCTGCGGTTCTTTTCTTCAAGCTCTTCCACATCTACCTGAAGTCGGCCAAGGTCCTTCTCCTGGCGTTCTACCACAGAATTTAGTTTCTTAATATTTTCTCTATGTTGTTTCTCAACTTCTTCTTTGCCATCAAGGACCTATTTATTTTAAAAACAGACAAAAGGATTTTTGAACAACATCATAGCAGACAACTGTATTTCAGGAATCTCAGCAAGTGTTACAAGACAGAAAAAACAATCTTAGCATTCATTTAGGAAGTTTTTTGAAAAAAATTTGTATGAGATGTTTTGTTAAGCCATTCCAAACACTCCATAAACTATGTTCAACTGATCCTATTAAAAGTAAAAATAGGCTGGGCACCAGTAGCTCACTCCTCTAATCCTAGCTACTCAGGAGAGCAGAGATCCGAAGATCACAGTTTAAAGCCAGCCCAGGTAGGAAAGTTCATGAGACTCCTATCTCCAATAAAATACAGAAAAGCCAGAAGTGGAACTGTGGCTCATGTAGTAAAGCGCTAGCCTTGAGCAAAAGAAGCTCGGGCCTCTGGACTAGCAAAAAAAAAAAAGAGAGAGACACAGAGAGAAAAAAAAAAAATATATATATATATATATATACATGTGTGTATACACACACACACATATATATGCATATATAAAGAGAATACAGTTTCTGCTCACCTGTTTTAAATGCTGCAATTCCTCTTCTTGTTCTTTAGCTTTTTTGTTCAGTTTTGCAATAGTATTTTCACTGTCTTTGTCTTTAATTCTTAATTTCTTAATAATATTAGAATTATGTAGCTGCTGCTTTGAAAGTTTTTCTCCTAGTAATGATTTAAAAAGTAAAAATCAAAATAATAATCATTTCTTGAGCATCTAAGTAGAATGGTTTATGTAAGTAATGATGAGAATTATTTTACATCATTTTTTTCAAGCCCTAAAGTTATTGCCCATTTAAGCAGGAATTGCCAGTACATGCCACAGAAAGAAGAAAGCACCTGTGGTGCAACTAATTGGAGTAAAGAAAATTGGCCTACTACAAATAGTAATATTTGATATTAATGCTTTAAATAATCGTTTAAATTATGAAATCACACATTTAGTCTTCCCTTCAGCTCCTACAACAAAAGACAATCATTTCAATATGTCTTGACATAATCATGATGTTTTATCAGCTCTTCCTTGACTTATTTTAGTATTTAGTATTCTATGTATCCATCTACATATGTATATTTTGCTCTCACTAAATCAAGACTCTAAGAGACAGAAAACATTTCATACTTAGTAAAAAGACAATATCTGACATACTATTCGAGAGATATAAGTTAAATAAATCAATAGAGATAGGTAAAGTGAACTCCAAATGAAGTGACTGTTTCCAACCGTTCCTCTAGAAATTCATTTCAGTTCAAAGACTTAAGCACAGAAGTGGTCATCTTATAACATCTGTAACAGGAACATTTTGGAATAAAATGTCCAAAATTATCTAAACAATAAAACAAATAACAGCTGGGCACTGGTGGCTCACAACTGTAATCTCAGCTATTCCAGAGGTTGAAATCTGAGGATTGTGGTTCAAAGGCAGCCCGGGCAAGAGAAGTCCATGAAACTCTTATCTTCAATTAACCATTAGAAAACCAGAAGTGGCACTGTAGCTCTAAGTGAGAGTGTTAGTCTTGAGCTAAAGAGCTCAGGGACAGTGTCCAGGCCCAGAGTTTAAGCCCCTCAACTAACAAAAAACAAACAAATTATGGTACATCCACATATGATGTACTTCAGTGGTCGTCAACAATGATGACCATGAGTGTGAAATGCATTTGTCATCTAACAGAAGAACACAGTACAAAAGAGGCATTAAAAAGGCTAAAAGATGGCCGGGAGTTTGACCTAGTGGTAGAGAGCTTGCCTAGCATGCACGAAGATCTGGGTTCGATTCCTTGGTACTACATACATAGCAAAAAAAAAAGCCAGAAATGGTGCTGTGGCTAAAGTGGTACAGCTCTAGCCCTGAGAAAGCCCAAGGACAGTACTCATGCCTTGAGTTCAAGCCCAAAGACTTGCAAAAAAAAAAAAAAAAAAAAACGCTAAAAGAACTTATTATCAGATTATTAGCCAGGTACAGTGGCATAATCCTAGTTTTCTGAGACAAAGAGGATTTCAGTTTAAGGACAGAGTGGGGAAAAAAGTATGACAGACCCCCATCTCAACCAGTAAAAAGTTGGACAGGGGTGGCATGACATACTAGGTATGCAGAAATTGCAAATAGGAAGATTATGGTAACCTGAGCAAAAAGACCCTAACTGAAAAACAACAAAAGCAAAATGGAGGGTCCGGAATTTGGCCTAGTGGTAGAGTGTTTGTCTAGCATGCACAAAGACCTGGGTTTGATTCCTCAGTACCACCTACATAGAAAAAGATGAAAGTGGTGTATTGGCTCCAGTGGTAGAGCTCTAGTCTTGAGAAAGCCCAAGGACAGTGCTCAGGCCCAGAGTTCAAGCCCTAGGACTGGCCAAAAAAAAAAAAAAAGAGCAAAATGGACCAAAGGTGTGGCTCATGTGACAGAGCACCTGCCTAAGAAGTGCAAGGGCTTAAGAACAAATATCAGTACCAAAAAAATTAATATTTTTATAATATTGGATTGTAACGTACTTTTTCACTTTGCATACTTCCCTATAACTTCAAAATTTTTGCAAATGTCAAGTATGATTCTTTTTTTTTTTTTTGCCAGTCCTGGGCTTGAACTCAGGACCTGAGCACTGTCCTTGGACTTCCTCAAGGCTAGAGCTCTACCACTTGAGCCTCAGCACCACTTCTGGCTTTTTTCTATGTATGGGGTACTGAAGAATCGAACCCGGGTCTTCGTGCATACTAGGCAAGCACTGTACCACTAGGCCAAACTCCCAGCCCTCAAGTAGGATTCTTTTTTTTTTTTTGCCAGTCCTGGGCTTGAGCTCAGGGCCTGAGCACTGTCCTTGGACTTTCTCAAGGCTAGAGCTCTACCACTAGAGCCTCAGCACCACTTCCAGCTTTTTTCTATGTATGTGGTACCGAGGAATCGAACCCGGGTCTTCATGCATGCTAGGCAAGCACTTTAACCACTAGGCCAAACTCCCGGCTCCTCAAGTAGGATTCTTATACCTATAAAATTTCTAATTAGGGCCGGGAGTTTGGCCTAGTGGTTAAAGTGCTTGCCTAGCATGCATGAAGACCCGGGTTCGATTCCTCGGTACCACATACATAGAAAAAAGCCGCTGAGGCTCTAGTGGTAGAGCTCTAGCCTTGAGAAAGTCCAAGGACAGTGCTCACTCAAGCCCAGGACTGGCAAAAAAAAAAAAAAAAAAAAAAAAAAAATTTCTAATTAACAGAAAGGAGAAACTACCTTAATTATTTTACCTAACATCTCTTTTCTCCTACAAAATTTCATTAAAAAATTAATTTAGTTGGGTGCCAGTGGCTTATGCCTATAATCCTAGCTACTCAGGGGACTGAGATCTGAGGATCGTAGTTCAAAGCCACCCTGAGCAAGAAAGTCCTTGAGACTCTTATCTCTAATTAATCTCCAGAAACCAGAAGAGGTCTGTGGCTCAAGTGGTATAGCGGTAGACACAGGCCCAGAGTTCAAGCCTCCACAACCAAAAAAAATAAATAAATACATCTATTTGTCATGTGCCAAGTAGCTATCCTATTCTTATAATAATCAACAGAATAAATACCTTCTTCCATTAATCCTTGAATCTGCTCATCTTTCTCTTTCAAAAGGTCTGCAGTTTCACTACTATTTAATCTAGTAGCAAGTTCTTCTTTCATATTTTTTACTTCCTAATTAAAAAATAAAATATAATCAGTAAGTACAATGAAGAAAGTATGTTATTATTTCCTTCCTAAGTCATACTCACATATTTATAATAAATCAATAAAAATTGCTCAGTTAACCTACTGCCTTGATTACTGAGACTAAGAAAACACTTTAAATACTGCACATAAAACATAAATTCAGGGGGCCGGGAGTTTGGCCTAGTGGTTAAAGTGCTTGCCTAGCATGCATGAAGACCCGGGTTCCATTCCTCGGGACCCCACATACATAGAAAAAAAGCCGGAAGTGGTGCTGAGGCTCAAGTGGTAGAGCTCTAGCCTTGAGAAAGTCCAAGGACAGTGTTCAAGCCCTGAGCTCAAGCCCAGGACTGGCAAAAAAAAAAAAAACAAAACATAAATTCAGATATATCAGCAGGTCTTCATATGGAAATGGAAGTGAAAATGAAAATAAGTTAACTTTTGATATCTTTCTTCATTATGTATATGTTCCTTGGGTTAAGCATTACATTTAGAACAACAGTACGTAGAGACAGATATGTTTGTTCACTAGGTAGTAGCTTTATTGTTAAAGTCAGAAATGAATTCTTTTCTTTTCTTTTGTAGTCGTGGGGCTTTAAGTCTGGGCCTGGGCATTGTCCCTGAGCTCTTCAGCTCAAAGTTACCACCCTAACCCTTGAGCCACAGCGCCAAGTCTGGTTTTCTAGTGGTTAATTGGAGATAGAGTCTCACCGACTTTGGTGCCTGGGCTGGCTTTGAACCGCAATCTCAGGTCTTAGCCTCCTGAGTAGCTAGGATTACAGGTGTGAGCCACCACACAGGGCTAGAAATGAGTTATTAAATCAAACTCTAATTTATACTCTTTTCTGTAGCAATCCACATGGGAAAATCATAAACTACAATTCTCTTTGGCAAAGAAACAAGAAAGCAACATAATTGAGAAAGGCCAAATGCAGAAATAAAGCTACCAGTAACAGTTGGGACTTCAGCTGTAATTAATTACTAAACTCAGCAATTCCTTTTTTTTTTCCCCTAAACTCAGCAATTTCTAACATAGGTAACTGTTCCAAATTAGAAACATTTAAACAACAAATTGCAATCAGGAATGACTGCTCCCATAATGACATTTTGTACTATCTGACAACTGAAGTGGGAGAGAGTACTACTGGAATGTCATGGATAGAGGCCAGGGATGTTGTTAGACATTCTACAATACACAAAACAGCCTCAGAACCATAGAATTATCTATCCCCCAATGTCATACCATAGAGAGTAGGATATTCTAAATTACAGTTAACCAACATTATGCTTGGTAAAAGGAAATCATTATTAAAAATCTGTATTTTAAAAGTGCTTTGGCATAAATTAGTACATACATGTGAAATGGTACAAAAAATAATGGGTTTTTTTTTGTTTTTTGGCCAGTCCTGGGGCTTGACCTCAGGGCCTGGCCACTGTCCTTGAGCTTTCTCAAAGCTATCACTCTACCACTTGAGCTACAGTACCACTTCTGGCTTTTTCTGTGTATATGGTACCAAGGAATTGAGCCCAGGGCTTCATGTATGCACTCTACCATTAGGCTACACTTGGGCTCCAATGATAACTTTTTAATTGCATATTGTATCACTTAAATTGTGTTATTTACTCTGATGGAGTTGGTGTTTTTGTGGTATCTGTGTGTGTGTGTGTGTGTGTGTGTGTGTGTGTGTATGTGTATGCATTGATTCTGTGGCTTGAACTCAGGGCCTGGGTGCTGTCCCTGAGCTTTCTTACTCAAGGCTAGCACTCCACCACCTGAGCTACAGCTCTACTTCTGGCTATTTGGGTGTTAACTAGAGATAAGAGTCTCATGGACTTCCTTGCTAGGGCTGGATTCAAACCACTATCCTCAGATTACAACCTCTTGAGTAGCTAGGATTAGATATGAGCCACCAAAACCAGGTGGACTTATTTATAAAAGTTATCCTAGTACTTTCTGTTTACATCTTACAATGATTCATATGCAAATTATACAAATTAACATGCTTAGGTTTTAAGTATAAACTATCAATTTAAATATATCAAAAATCTAAAACTCAATAATACATATATATTTTAATCTTATTTTTGATTATTGAAACTGATGGATGCATTCAGCAAACTATTTTCTCTGAGGAATTTAATCTTATTTTGAATAATAATAATTACCTTTTTAGCAGCATCTCTCTCTTTGCAAGCTAGCTGCACTTTCTTTTCTGCTTCTGCAATCCGCTGAGTAAACTCATCTTTCAAGGAAGAAATGCTGCTGCTTTCTTCTTTGACTCTGAACATTTCACTAAATTGAAATTATTTAAGAATGACAATATACTGTTTATATATTCCAAGGGTACCAAGACAAGTTCAATTTTCAAAAAGAAGTAACATTTTCTTCAGTATATAACCTATTAAATAGATCAGTTTTAGGTCTATTAATTTTTCTATTTCGGTAGTACCAGGGTTTTGAACTAAGCTAAGCAGCTGCTAGTATAGCTGAGTTATGCCTCCAGCTCTGATTTTTTTTTTTTTTTTTTTTTTTTGCTAGTCCTGGGGCTTGAACTCAGAGCCTGGGCACTGTCCTTGGACATTTTTTACTCAAGGCTAGTGCTCTGCCACTTGAGCCACAGTGCCACTTCCAGCTTTTTCTGTATATGTCGTTTGGAGGAATCCAATCCAAGGTTTCATGCATGCTAGGTGAGCACTCTACCACTATGCTATGATCCTGGCCCTTGGCTTTTTTTTTTTTTTTCTGTAAGTGGTACTAAGGAATGGAACCTAGGGCTTCGTGCATACTAGGCAAGCACACTACCATTAGGCCATGCTCCTAGTCCCTTGCTTGTTATTTTTGAGACAGGATTTTACTTTCTGCCCAGACAAGTACCAGGGTGCAATCCACTTATGTCAGGCTTCCTGGTAGGTAAGAAAAACCCCAGGTTCACACCACTGGGGTCTTGAGAACTTTCTTCTGCCCAGGCTGGCCTCAAACCGTGGTCTCAACAACTTCAGCCTCCCAAGTAGTTAATAATTGATTACATGCTTGAGCTACTGGTGCCCGGATGACTTGTTTTTTTTTTTTTTTTTTTTTTTTTGGTGGTGGTAGTGTTAGCAGTATTGGGTTTTAAACTCATTATTTTGCATATGGTAGACAGGCACTTTGTCACTTTAGTCATATCTGCAGCCCTTTTTGTTTTGGTTCTTTTTGAGGTCGTCTCCTGCATTTTGCCAGGATTTCTGCTTCCTGCTATAGTTGGGATGACAGATGTACACCACTGTGCCCACCTTTTTCTGTTCTCATCAACTTTTTGTCAAGGCTGATTTAAAACCATGACCCTCAGCCGTAATCTCAGCCTTCTAAGCAGCTAGGATTATAGACATGAGTAGCTTTTTTTGTTTTTGTTTTTTGGACATAGGGTCTCACTATATAGGTGAGGCTGGCCTTGCATTCATGCTGAGGTTACATGTGTCAACCACCACACACAGCCAGGCTATTAACTTTGAGATGAAAACTTATCTTTTGAATTTACTTATGTATATATTTACTTGAGTATTTTATTCACTCATTCATTTAGTGTTAGAGATTGACCTAGGAGTTGGCACATTCTATACAAATAAATGCTATACTACTGAGCCACACACCCAGCCCTATTAAATTTAAAAATGTCAAAACTCATTAGAAAGTGAAAGTGTCAACAATATTTATGCAAAACTAAGAAAATGGTATTTCAATTCTGAACCTTATGTGACACTTCCTTCCCTAATCTCTCCTTAATACAAACAAGAACTAGTATGTTTTTAAGACATTTTATACTGCTAATATTAAAAGATTATTAGCAATAATTGGAAAGAGCATTGTTTTTTACAAAACATCTGTCTTCAATGTCAAAAGTAGGGATAAGGAAATGGCTAAAGTCATACAACCCTTACCCAGCAAGTTCAAACTCCAGTACTGCTAAAAAAAGTGGGGGAAAACCACACATAATAAAAGCAAGTGTGTATTCAATGCCAATGGTAATATGGCAAAGATAACTTGAGAACAGAAGTTATCTTTAAGTAAGTTTATACCTGAAATGGTATTTAATTTTTGACTATTATAGAGGAGTTAAGTTAATTTCAAAAACTTGTTTTTTAATTGTAGTGTATTCTTAACTTAGGACCCCATACTTGCTAGGCAGGCTTTCTATCCCCCAAGCCACACAGTTATTTTTTATATAGGGTTTTGTTTTTTGCCTGGCCTAGACTACAGTCCTCCTATCATGCTTACCCCTGCCAACAAGGATGACAACGGTACACCATCAAACCTAGCATTTTCTGCTGAGATGGGGTCTCACAAAGTTTGTGTTGAGGCTGGACTTGAACCACAATTCTCTCAATCTGAGACAAACTCGCTATTAATAAATAGATTTAAAGGTATGGCCTCAAAAACATTCCTTTTCTTCTTTTTTACTGGTACTGAATTTGAATTCAGGGTCTTATTCTTATTCAGCTAGCACTTTAGCACTTGAACCACACATCTAGTCTTGGGTTTTGCTGATTATTCTAGAGATGTAGTATGGCAAACTTTTCGGCCCAGGCTCTGAACCAGGATTCTTCTGGTCCCAGCCTCCTGAGTAGCAATAATTACAGGCATGATACATGAGTGAGCACCTCAAAAACATTCTTAAAACCACAGTATGCATAACCTTATTCACATTTGTAGACTACTTACTCTTTCAGGTTATCATAAGCTTCTTCTAAGA
This sequence comes from Megascapheus bottae, assembly GCF_031878675.1. Lineage (NCBI taxonomy): Eukaryota > Metazoa > Chordata > Mammalia > Rodentia > Geomyidae > Megascapheus > Megascapheus bottae. The sequence continues at coordinate 35,512,959 of NC_143510.1, forward strand.
GTGCTTTTTCTTTACTAAGAGATAATAACTGAGCCTCCCTTTTTTCCAGTTTCTCATTCAGAAATTCAATGGTCTGGATAAAGAAAACACAAAAAGCCAAAATGTTTAAGTCTCAAAAAAGACCATTTGTACATGCAGATGTGGATGTGTAAGGTAACTCTATCATGGGAATAAATAAAACATTATCTCATGGAACAATGAAAAGCAATATGGGAACACAGTGCTCCCACACTAGTGTGCTCCACAGAGCAGCAAGTGTTCTAGTACACTAGTAAGAAAGAACAGATGGGCGCAGCCCTGTGATGATGCACTGCTTTGGAAGACAAAGGGGCAGATCAAGTTAAACACCTACATACCCTGGGATTCGGAAAACTCTAGTTCTTGGTACACCGTGGAGAGAAAACTTCTTAATAAACAGGTAACACTGCAGAAACAGTCACACTGGCTTTGCTGTTTTTAATAGCAAAATCTGGGATCGTCTGTATATCCACCAAAGAGGAGGAAGACAAATGTAATCAAGGCACAGAAAAGAGGGGCTTCAGCCTCTATGTTCAGTGTCTTAACTGGATGATAAGTAATACATGTGCCTATAGCACAGATTATTCCTTAACCCAAAAATATAATTTTTATATACCACATTCAAAAATAAAAATAATTTTAGAAAACTTACAGGCATGTAATTTTTAAACTTTCCCAGAATATATCAGTATAGGTTAAACAAAAAGTAATTCTAACACGATGTCATTCCTTAGATCCTACTGACATGCTGTGATATGCTGTTGAGAAATCACTGACAATAATTAAAGTTGGTTAAAATCCACTATATACTTTTTTAGCATGTTGCTAATTATCAATTGTAGTAATATGGCATGGCAGTTTTGATTAAACTTAGGTAATGTAACCTGGCCCTTTTTAAAAAGGGTAAGAATTCAAGAATAAAAATGTAAAATAGAATCTTTTATAGTTAACTATATTGAAAACTCAACTAATCTGCCATAGTTAGCTTTGAGAAATCTCAAATTCAATAGTTATTTAATAATTAATTGGTACACTGCCACCATTAAATACTGCTATTTTGAAACGGCAACAGAGTTATCTTCCCCTGACATCTCTTTCTTTTCTTTTTGCCAGTATTGAGATTTGAACTCAGGAGTTCACACTTGCTGGCCAGGTGCTCTATTGCTTGAGCCACACACCTAGCCCCAGAAAGCCATTTCAAGTTAGTACAAATCACTATGTATTGTTGAAAACGTTTTTTCAAACAAATAATTTTATCTCTAAATCAAACAGCCCAAAGTCCTTCTCTACTCTGTATAAATTACCTTGCAGACATCTTCCTTCTCAGCAAGTGCTTCCGGCTGGCTTTCTGCAACTTCACACTGCTCAGATACCTCATCCAAGCCAGTATTACATCCTTCACTGGTTGGCACAGAAGAAACCAGAATATCTGGCTCTTCAACTGGCGTATCTGGCTGTTCACAGTTAACAGGTGTAGCACTGCGTCCACTTTCCTCCATTTCAGCTTCATCAGTGGGTATAACTAATGTTTCATCATTTACTTCTTCTTCAGCTTTTCCCTCAATAGAGTCGACTATTTTAGCCTTTGGAGTTGAGGAATTAACTATAACAGGCACTAAAGCATATCCCTTGCCTGAGAGCTCATCATCTGAATTGATTTCGCTGACGCTCCGGCTATCTAATGACTGTACACTAAATGAGTCTATTCTTTCAAAGGCATCAGATGAGCAGCAACTCTCATTGAGCTTTTGGAAATCATCTAAACGATTATATTCAGGACAAGCAGATGCAGAGAGAAGCTGAAAAGATGTCTGCATCAGGTGAAGACTTGACTTGGCATCTGTATTCTCCTGTCTTGAACTTGCCGAGCTCTCGCTTATTACACTTTCATGATCTAAAACTTCAATATCACTGGTGGTAGAAGTACCTGAGGAGAAGGTACTAGCAGGAGGAGAGGGTGTGTTGCTCTGTCGGTCTTCATGTTTCTGCTCTTTAGTTTCCAAAGCCATGTCCTTTGTTTCTGCTGTGAGGGACTGCATGGGCATGTTAGACACATTCCCTGAAGCTGTTTTTGCATGAAGCATGTTTTCAGACACCTTCGAGCATACAGTGAGCACCTTCATTTCAGACTCCTTCTCAACAGTTTCTTCATGCTGGCCTTCAGTTTGAGGTGGTGGAGACTCCACTGCTACAGTTTTCCCTGGTACACACCCAGGCTCTCTCACTTCTGTCTCAGTTGTCTCAGAGACTAAAGATTCCTGTAAAGTGCTTTTCACATCTTCTTCAGGTCGTTGTGATTTAGCTGGAGGCTTTGAAACCACTGGACTCTTCTGAATAGTCTGGACTATATCCGTTGGCGAGAGAAAGGCACTGAAGAAACTTTCCGATTCATCAACTACAGTCCTTCTCACTGGCTTTGTAATGGCTTTAGGAGAGGCCGTTGGTGGATTCTGTGGTTCAGTGTTTGATTTCAATCCCCAAGTTGAAGTATCCCATCCTCCACTGCCAGGGGAAGTTAAGCCTTTGACAAAAAAAATAAAATAAATAAAAATACACACACACACACACACACACACACGTATGGTTACATTAACTGTTTAACCATCATTATGAATCAGTATAAATATAACTTAGAAAAGGCGAGAAAATGTAGAGAATATGATCTATAATTTGCACTTGTTAAACTCCTTGCTGACTGCAACATTAGTTAGTGCCCAGGTTAATTTGGGGCCTTGAAGCCCTGCCTGAGAGGAATTAAGTGCACAGGTAAAAGGCTGGACTTGGCCTGGCCTGGCCTGACAAGTATGTTATTTCTTCCTACAACAAATTATGAATGTAATGGTATATGTCTTATAACCCAGGTTAAGGTCAAGATACATATGACTCATCTCAAAAAAACTGGCAACATTCCTACTAACAGGTCATGTGCTGTCACATAAAAATGACTTGTTTGGTCAGGTTCCTTCTAATTACATTCCTGTAACACAAAATAATAAAACATAAGATAAACAGAGAGCAATGCTCAAAACCTGTATCCAAGGTACCAGAAACCAATGTTCTTTTCCAAAGATCAGGTTAAACTGATCGGAACAGCAAGATCTAGTGAGCAAATTCATTTACATTTACTCAATTACTTTTTTGTCAGTCATGTGATGCATTTACTCAATGACAAGCCAGATAACTGAAGTCCCATCTCCAAAACCGACTCCAAGAGACAGTCTTGTTCTTTTATATGTTTTCATGTTCCAAACTATGCCATCAGCTAGGTCATTATAAGTTTCAGAAATGTGCAGGTTTATAACATTTGCTTTTTTATATATAAAAAGTAGTTGACACTAGGGTAAGGCACGGGTGGCTCACACTTGTATTCCCAGCTGCTTAGGAAGCTGAGATGTTTAAAACCAGCCTGGGCAGGAAAGTGGAGCTGTGGCTCCAATGGTAGTGCTAGCCTTATGCAAAAGAACTCAAGGCCCAGCGTTCAAGCCCTGGGACCAACAAAAAAAAATTTAAAAAACAAAAAGTTTTAAAAGTAGCTGACACTATCTTCCAGGGAGAAAAAAGTAATTAGCATAGCAGTCATAGAAATAGCAACTGCTAATAACCTGATGATTAAATAATGTTCAATAAAATGTTAATTATTTAAAAAAAACTTTTTTTTCAATTAAAAAGCTACTGGACAGAAAGGGTTTGATTCCACAGTACTACATATATAGAAAAAAGCCAGAAGTGAGCCAGAAGCTCAAGTGGTGGAGCACTAGTCTTGAAAAACCTGAGCCCAAGCCCAGGACTGGCAAAAAAGAAAAACCAGAACCAGGGGCTGGGAGTTTAGCCTAGCGGTTAAAGCGCTTGCCTAGCATACATGAAGACCCGAGTTCCATTCCTCGGTACCACATATATAGAAAAAAGCTGGAAGTGGTGCTGAGGCTCAAGTGGTAGAGCTCTAGCCTTGAGAAAGTCCAAGGACAGTGCTCAGGCCCTGAGCTCAAGCCCAGGACTGGCAAAAAGAAAAAAAGAAAAACCAGAACCAGAAAATCAGTCAATAATTTACTCTTTCCATCCAAAGGTGTACATTCTCCCCCAAATTTGCATTTTTTACACATCAAAATGCTAAACTGTTCCTCACACTTAAAAGATGAGCGCAACTTTAGATCCTGAAGGATCTCAGTGGATTGACAAACGTGTCCTTGCAGAAATAAAAATGTCACATAACTTAAATTCCTTGGACCACATATTCTACTGGTAATATCTCCGGTATATTCTACCCCTCGCCTACACTTAGTCATTCCTCACTTTGGAGTTCGGTAAAACCACTGAGACATTCTGATGCGATTAACACAAACTTTGGTCCTAGTAAGCACAGAGTGGTCCTTCAATACGAGCCGTTCCTCTTCTACACCTCCCTGTCACTTCACAAACTTCATCAGGTCCAAACAATACGCGTAGTAACGCCAGGATCCCAGAAGCCCAGCCTGGGGTCCTCCAGAGAAGGGCTGGGGGACAGAAGCGGCAAACTAAGTCCCTTGTCAGCTGAGACGCGGGGACCGGCCCCAGGACCGGGTCGAGACCGGCTAGCACCCGGGCGGGGAGAAGGCCTGCACTCGGGCCGGGCTAGGCGGGGCACCCGGGCAGGAGGGAAGGCTGGCACCCGGGAGGGACATGGGGGGGCCCTCGGACAGGAGGAAAGGCCGCCCCCCACCCTGGCAGGCCCCGCTAGGGCACCACCGCAGCCGTACCGCCCCGGGAACTCTCAGGGAGGCGGGACCCCGACCTCCCAGCCCGGCGGCCCCGGAGCTCGCCTCACCCGGCTCCCCGTAGGGGATGGTGTCGGCCCAGGCACCCGGCTCCTCGTCCTGGATGTCCAGGACTCGGTCGATGGACTTCTGGGCCTGGGACAGCGCCTGCTTGGCGAAGCTGGAGAGCTGCGAGGCGTTGAACCAGCTCATCGCCGCTCCTCGGCCGCCACAGGCGGGGGCTGCGGTCTGGGATGGGAAGGTCTGGGGCAGGCCGCGCGGCCTGAGGCCCGGAGGAGTGAGCGGTGGATGGGGCCTGGCCCCGCGACTCCACGCCGCGGGCCTGGTCAGCGGGCTGCCATGACCCGGGCCGTCTCCTCCGAGCCCCAGACGGTCCCCTCAGCCCGGCCCTCAGGGGGGTCGGAGCGCGGCCGTGCGCATGTGCCGGCTTCGTCCACGTACACAGCAACCGGATCCCGGAGCCCCGAGTTCCGTCTGCACGGAAGAACAAGCGACGGGGCGTTGACGTCACATCCGGGAGGCGGCGTTGCCCTTAGTGACAGAGCCACGCAGTTCGGCTCCTGTCGGTAAGATTCCGAGTTGAGAGCAGCTCTCCGCCCAAGGGAGGAGTGTGTGTTTTTGTGCGGGCTCTTTCCCGGAAATTATCTCAGTTGCGGAGAGCCAGCGCCGTGCCTGCCGAGTCTGTAATCCAAGGCACCTTTGGGGCCCTTTGGTCTGAGCATTCCACCAACTGTCCAGTAGCCATCAATTCTGAACCTTAGGGAGAAACCTTGCGCCTAACAACCCGGAACTGGCTGTGGAGAGCATAATCTACCAACACCAACAGCGCGCTCCTCGGGCCAGTCAAAACCAACCTGGTACTGTGGGGTTGTCCATCACACCAACGACGCCCTGCCCCCTACCAGCCAAATCCCAAGAGGGGGCCTGAGAAGGACCTTAGGTCCTGAGGTGGAGGCCTCAAAAATGACGTTAAACGCTTCTGCCCAAGAATGCCTTCTGTCCCATGCAGAACTTAGGTACAGTGCCTGGATGTAGACCACGCCGTTTAGAAAAGGGAGAGGGCCCTCACCACACAGACTCTGCTGATGCCTGGATCTTGCATATCCCAGCCTTAGAACTGGCCTAGCAATGGGCAAGATTCTAGGTTCAATCCCAACACTGTCCCTTTCGCACTGCCCCCTCTCCCTAAGTCCTCCCAACCCCCCAAAATTAGACTGAGTATGTATTTTTTTTTGCCAGTCCTGGGCTTGAGCTCAGGGCCTGAGCACTGTCCTTGGACTTTCTCAAGGCTAGAGCTCTACCACTTGAGCCTCAGCACCACTTCCGGCTTTTTTTCTATGTATGTGGTACCGAGGAATCGAACCCGGGTCTTCATGCATGCTAGGCAAGCACTTTAACCACTAGGCCAAACTCCCGGCCCCTGAGTATGTATCCTTTTCAAAGAAAGCATATAAATGTATCCCATATAATTTTTTTTTTGCTTGAACTCAGGGCCTCAGCACTGTCCTTGAACTTTGTCAAGGCTAGAGCTCAACACCACTTCCGGCTTTTTTCTGTGTATGTGGTACTGAGGAATTGAACCCGGGTCTTCGTGCATGCTAGGCAAGCACTCTACTAGTAGGCCAAACTCTGGGCCTCCCATATAATTTTATAATAAAACATGACTTGCTAGTATCAAGTAGGAAGATTAATAAATGGGATTGGGGGGGTATAGCTTGGGGGTAAAAAGTTCTTGCCTAGCATTCAGGAGGCTCCAAATAGGAAAAAGGAAAGAAAGAAAACACACAAAGGAAAAGCTGCAAATAATGTAACCACAAAACTTTTGTACAGAATATTATACCAATCTTTGGGGGGGGGAGGGAAATGGGGACCAAGACATGTGAAAGGGTATCAATGTATGTGAATTAATGAACCTTCTATCTGGCAAATATCATGTAACCCTTCTATTAATTACAATAAAAAATATATGAAAAAAAGGAAATTATACCAACCCCTATATACAACACTATGATAATGAAACATTAAAAAAAGAAAAAGAAAATTACCACAAAACAAAAATTTTTTGTAGTACTGGAGTTTAATTTAAACTCAGGGCTAGTCTAATGCTCTTTCACTTGAACCATAGCCTCCACTCTTGTTTTTGCTAGCTATTTTGGATAGAGTCTACTGAATTTTGAGGCTGGCCTCAAACCACAATTCAAATCTCAACCTCCTTAATAAAAATGTTTAAAGGGAAAAAATGGATAAACTTGTAATCTAAGTAAAAAAAAAAAAGAAAAGAAATATATACATGTTCCTACACTAAAACAATATACATTTTTTTCTATCTGTGCTTAATTTTCATTTTACTCTTCTCAAAGAAATGAAGTCATATTAAGAGATCTTAACATAAAAATATAGTTATTCTACTTCATTAATTACGTTCCATCAGGAAATAAATAGTGTGAAAACACTATACAAAAGTACTATATTGGGTTACAATAAAAAGTTGGTGATAGTAACTCCATTCATCACTTAAAAAATATTTCTACTTTACCATGGAATGACCATCCTTAACATACTTTAAAAATCTGTTCAGTAAGAAAAAATAGGCAATATGATTTTATTAATAAATAGTGCAAAAGCATCAACAATAACTGTTTAAATATTAAAATTTTAAACAGCTATGTCTTGGCTTAAATTTGTGCACATTGGCCTCTATGGCACTGCAAAGAAACACATGAAAGTATTTCCTATTTTCAAGAACAGGTACTCAGCTATAATACTGTATACAAATTATTACAGACAGGATAAACTATAATAATTTATACTCTGGGCAACCACAATTAGTGAATATTAAATCAAGATGTAGCCTATGTTAGATATGCTCTAGATGTCAGGGTGTAATATTTAATGTATTTGAAAACCTAATTTCTTATTTCTATTACAGGACACAGATATCTGTTTTACATGAAGGTGCTCATATGAAAGCTGAAGAATGTGTTCTTTGACCATGACAAAATCCACACAAAAGAGGTTATCTACCTCCTTCTGTAAAAGAAACAATACATTTGCTCAAGCACCAGCCCTAACATTCTGTCCTCAAATGACATTATAAAGATTAAAAAAAAAGAGTTGCTCACTTTATATATATATATATATATGTACATATATATATATAATTCCAGCAAAACTAATGTTAACTAATGTTAAAAATGACATTTTGAGGGGAACTTCCCTTCACCCCACCTTCCCCACCCTTTAATTCTTTAGCTTCCATTAAGTATATTATTTCTATGAGTTTTCTATTATGTGCAGATTTATATTTCTTAAGAAGTAAAATGAAGTTTGAATAGCACAGTCTGTGGTGTGGTGACATCAGCAACTGCCAGTTCTTGTCCATCAACAAGTCCTAATTCTAAAATTAAAAAAAAAAAAGTATAATTAATCTAAGCAAATATATTGCAATAAAATGTATGCTAATACACAGACACAAATTACGAAGTTAAACAGGCAAGATATGCAATTTCTTGGAGGTTTTTTTAACAAGAAAAATTAATTTTATTATGATTTCTACAGATAAGTATATCTCATCACATATTAAAAGCAAACTTAAAATAAACACTTGCTATTTTACCAAAAAGAAAATAATACATATATTTACTTAAAATACCTTTCAATGTCTTCGAAAGATTTGGCCTTGTTCGTTCTTCAATAGAAGTCACTGACTAGAAAACAAAATGATTTTAAGATAAAGCTACATTAAAGTCAATTAAACTAGTCATGGTATCCTGAAAAAATTAAAAATAAACACTGATTACCTGTAAGTAAAGTGTTCTATTTTTCCCCTCTAATGTGGCTGTGATAGCTGGAGATTTCATCTGCCTAAATAGAATCAAAAGAAAAAAGCAATCAAATATTGTCTCAACAATTGTTTTTAAAATTAAATTATTCTTTACAATATAACAGAATACTTACAGAGAAGCACTGTTTGTCAGATAATCTAAAACCTCCTGTAGTTTGGCTGACGGAGAAAACTGAATATTTTGAGGAAGCTGGCTACAAGCTGGACAGTTTTCCTATATATACAAAACAACAAATTATAGAGGTACATGAACCAATATTAGTCTCTATAAATAAAGGGGAAAATCATATTTTTTAATAATCACACCTAACTCCTATAAAAAAATTTTCATGTTCAAGCCTACTTCCACAACAAATCATTTAAGTCATTTTGCTATACAGAATTTTAGGCTATCCAGCAAAATATATCTAGTAAGTAAGCAGACTAGGTAAATATAGTTAGAAAATACAATGCTTATAATGTGGGTAATTCTATGCAAATTCAGACCAATACTCGATATTTTAAAAGTATTATCAAAAGTCTTTTCATTAATTTAATATACTAACCTTTCTCTCAGCTTCAAACGTGTATGTATATAGCCCGTCCACATCATTGAATACCAAGTAATTATTAAGGGGAATATATGCACTGAAATGAAAAGAAAGTTCACGTTTATATCACTGAACCTGATCAAATCATATTTACTTATAAAAAATGTAAACTATTACCTTGTGGCTATTTTAAAAACCTCAGTGGCACACACAGCTGAAGAGGGGAAAAAATAAAGGTGCTTCATTTAATTCAATGAAAATTAGTGATTCTTGATCAGTCACCCCTTCTACCATCCTCCCCCCGTTCCCCGTCCAGCCTCTTGCCTTCCCTTGGACTCATTTCACATTTCCATCTCCTTTATCACCTATGTACATTGAATGCTCTAGCTATATCTTTCTCATGTTCCCATCCATCTCCCACCCCCTTACATTCTCATTTCAGCTTCCTGATATTCATTGTGTTAAACTGTCTAATAAATGTTTTGAAAGTTTTATTCCATCAAGATATCCTGCATAAAGAGGCTTTAAGAGCTTAGTCTGAGTAGTAGCATCAACTCAGAAAGCATAAGGCCGTAAGTTCAAACTCTAGTACTACCAAAAAAGTACATTTGGGGAGTATGTTATACAACTTATTCAAAAAGATATCAAATTTTATATCAGTAGTAGAAACAAATGTCAATTTAGATATTGAGTTAAAAACCAAAAGAAAAAAAAAATAAAGAGATGGCCATTTTCCTTACCTGCAATGACTGCATTTGTGGAAGCTACTGCAGGAATTATTCGTTTTACTACTCCTAAAAGAAAGTTATTAATTAAAATATGGTCATTTCTCAAATGCTAAATATCCAGTATCTACAGGGAACTCAAGAAACTAATCCCCCCCAAACCCAACAAACCATTCACTAAATGGGCAAAGGAACTAAAGAGAGACTTATCAGAAGAGATTAAAATGGCAGAAAAGCATATGAGAAAATATTCATCATCCATGGTCATAAAGGAAATGCAAATAAAAACAACCCTAAGATACCACCTTACTCCAACAAGAATGGCCAAGATTTTGAACTCAGACAATGACAGTTGCTGGCGGGGTTGTGGAGAAAAAGGAAACCTGCACTGCTGGTGGGATTGTAAATTAGTTCAGCCACTCTGGAAAGCAGTGTGGAGGTTTATTAAAGAATTGAAAATTGACCTTCCCTATGATCCCACCATACCACTCCTGGGCATCTATCCTGACCATCATAACCAAGATATGATAAGGACACCTGCTCAGCTATGTTTATCTCTACACTATTCACAATAGCCAGGCGATGGAAACAATCCAGATGCCCTACTGCAGATCAATGGATACAGAAAATGTGATATATATATATATATATATATATATATATACACACACACACACACACACACACACACACACACACACAATGACATTCTACATAGCCAACAGACAAGATAAAATAATGGCATTTGCAAGGAAGTGGATGAATCTAGAGTGAATCATGTTAAGTGACAAGTCAAGACCAAAGGAACAAAAGGCGCATGGTATCCTTAATATGTGGCTATTAGATCCAAACAGTACAAGAGAGAGGACTCAATATTTGCATACCCAATGCTATGGACATGGTATTGGAAATATAAACACAACTACATAGACATAAAAACCTATGACTCTATAGACATGTTTTATTTCATAAATTAATATGTATGATACACAAACCCTTAGCCTAATTTTGATTATGTTCTAAAAACTAAGTGCCAGTAATTGTATATAGAGATTCCCTACTTGAACACTCGTTTGTTAAACAAGTCATTTGAAATATGATGTAAAAAATCAATGTTAATAAATTCTTTAATAAAAAAATATGGTCATTTCTCTAAAAAAAAATCCTACTCCCTGATTATTAAATACCATATCTTGAAATTTATTCAGGCTCTCAAGCCATTAAAGAAAATTAGCTTATCCAAACATGATACAGCACACCTATAATCCTAGCACTTGAAGAGATTTAACACTTCAAGGCCAGTCTGACTACATAGTAAGACCATACCTCTTAAAAACCAAGCCAATCAAACCCAAAAACCATGTTCTTTGACATTTCCAGCATTTGTAGCATGCTTAGAATTTTAAGCTACGTTAGCAAAAAAAGTAAATTCTCGTGTTATATGAAGGCAAAATAGTAACATGACAGTAACTTAAGTGTTTATTATATTCCAGATAGTGTGATAATTGTTATTAAATGTTTTTAACATCCTTATGCTATTATACTACTCGAATTTTAAAGATAAAGACAAAACTAACAGAAATTAAATATCACATCCACAGAATATCTAGTTAGTGGCGGGGGAAGTAAATGAACAAGATATGCCCCATAGAACACAGTCCTAATTTGAGTAAAATACAAGCTAGATGAACTGTCTTCACATAACAGTTTTAACTATTCAATTCACAAACTCTCACAACAAACAAGAACTGTTCTTCATAAAGTCTCTTTAATTCTAGTCTGCCTTACAAAATGTTGCATATGGTTCTCCATTTTAAAACCAAGTATTTGATGTCAGCAACTACCTAAAAGGAATGCGCAAAGCCCAACCTGGAACCTAAAATACAAAATAAATATTCCATTTTATAGCTATATCTGAAATGGCTATTAAAGAAATAAATATCTTGGAGTGTAAGGAAGCAGTATAGGATGAGATGTGTCCCTCCAAACTCCAGACAAAGGCAGATACCTAAGAAGACAGGAAAAACAACAAAAAAAATTAAAAAGCTTTTTTTTAAGTTCACTTTTGGTCAGATGATTCTAGTGTTAGAGGGGTGTAAATAGGAGTGAATCCATGATGGGCAAACCAGAAGCGCACCACCAAACCACATGCAGCCCAGTGCACTGAAAGATGAACAGGTAACCACAAACTGAGAGAACACAGGAAAAGACATTGCTTAATAAGAACACTGCAAAATGCCTCTACCATTTTTTTCTTAACAAGGGCTTCAATGGACAGAAAAAAACAAAAGAAAACAAAACAAAAAAACCCTTTTCTGTTACACAAAAAGTAGAGAAATAGAATGGATAGGACCTCTGCTTAGACTACTTCACTTCCAATTTTATTTCTATATACCCTGCTTCCAATTTTATTTTTTTTTTTTCCAGCCCTGGGCTTGAACTCAGTGCCTGAGCACTGACCTTGGGTTTTTCTTAAGGCTAGAGCTCTACCACTTGAGCCTCAGCACCACTTCTGGCTTTTTTTCCCCTATGTGTGTGGTACCAAGGAATCAAACCCAGGTCTTTGTACATGCTAGGCAAGCACTCTACCATTAGGCCAAACTCCTGGCCCTTCTAATTTTATTTCTATATATCCCGCTGCCAATTTTATTTTCTATATACCCTGCCAAGACACTCGACCATGATATTAGAAAATATTCACTTAACACTACTGACAAAACAAAGGAAAACAACAACAAAAACACATTCACTTAAGCTGGGCACCATTGGCTCACACCTATAATCCTAGCTACTCAGGAAGCTGAGATCTGAGGATCCTTGTACAAAGCCAGCCTGGGGAACAAAAATCCGTGAGTTTCAGGAGGTGTTTTGATGGTAGAAGCACAGTATCTGGTGATGCTGTACTGTTTGCATCAGTTCTGCCATACCACGCAGTGTCTTTGATTCCTTTTATTTATAAAATACATTTGCTTTTGAAAATCCTGTGTGCTCATTGCGTCCTTTAATCATCACAGTAATTCCTTAGAGTTAAGTTGTGCAGAATTCATGAATTTCACTTTATGCTTGGAAAGAAAGACATCAGTGGAGGGGTTTGCCAAATGTCAGTCTGTAGTGGATGCGTCTAGGACAAATATCAGGTTTCCTGATTCCTGGCCTAGTCCAAGGAGCCTCACACCTCACTTTCTACCACACAGGTCTGAAGGATTTATTTTTCAGGATGAACTGCTTTCCTTTTTTCCAGGAGGAATCACTGAGAATCTTGGTTTATTCATTCCTCAGCTAGGCTAGTATAGGTAGGAACTTTTTGAAAGAGTTCCTGGGGACACAGCAGATAGGAGAATTGACAAATGGGATTATATCAAAGAAGTTTCTGCACAGCAAAGGACATAATTAAAAAGCTAGAAAGAAAACCAACTGACTGGGAAAAGATCTTCACCCTCAAACATCCAACAAAATCCTAATATCCAAAATATACAAATCCCCCCCACACACACAAATAAACCAATCAATAAATTGGTGAAGAAACTAAAGAGACTTCTCAGAACAAGCAAAAAGCGCCATGTGGCTCCAAGCTACTCAGAAGGCTGAGATCTGAAGGGATCTGAAGATCAAAGTTCAAAGCCAGCACGGGCACAAAAGGATCTGAGACTCTTATCTCCAATTAACCTCCAGAAAACGGAAGTGAAGCTTGGCTCAAGGGTAGGGTGGTAGCCTTGAGTAGAAGAGCTAAGAGACACCACCCAGGCCCAGGGATAGGGTGGCAGCATTGAGCTAAAGAGCTCAGGGATAGCGCCCAGGCTGCCCAGGCTGCCCAGGCTGCCCAGACTGAGTTCAAGCCCCACGACTCACAAAAAAAAAAAAAAAAAAAAGCAAAGAGCAAAAAACATAGCAAAGGTAGAAATTGCATAGAAATTCCCTTAGGTGGAAAAAAGGTCTAGATTTTACTGTATAGTAATATCAAAGAATTAGAAGTATAGCTATACTGTCGTCCAAGAAGTGTTAAGGCATTAAAAAAGATGTGGAGAGGGCCGGGAATTTGGACTAGTGGTTAAAGTGCTTGCCTAGCATGCACGAAGACCCGGGTTCAATTCCTTGGTACCACATACATAGACAAAAGCCGGAAATGGTGCCAAGGCTCAAGTGGTAGAGTGCTAGCCTTGAGAAAGTCCAAAGACAGTGCTCAGGCCCTGAGCTCAAGCCCAGGACTGGCAAAAAAAAAAAAAAAAAAAAAAAAAAAAAAGATGTGGAGAGAAGATGATCACTGTGCTTAATATTGTCAAACCTATCACTGAAAAGGAAATTAAATTACATATGGTTCTGAGACAGTAACAGGACTCAGATCAAACGAGAGCCAGGCACTTCTACTTGATATATACAAAAACTGCCTAACAAGTCTTGTCCAAATGTGAAAAAGACTGCTCCCAAGAGGCAGTGAATTCTTCTTCAGACATAACCACAGATGGTTTCACTGGGATGAATTAGGGCCTCTTCCAATCCTAAGTAAGAGTGAATGATTTAATGAAATTTCCCTGAGCTAAGGATGGGTTCTGCAGAACTTGGTTCCTGTGACCTCAGGTAATCTGGAAACTACTGTTTCTACAGTACCTTTACTGTACCAATACATGGCATTATCCAAAATCACTTATCAATAATTCCCCCAGGTGCCAGGCACTGGTGGATCACATCTGTAATCCTAGCTACTCAGGAGGTAGAGATTTGAGGATCTCAGTCTGAAGCAAACCCAGACAGGAAAGACCAGGAGATTCTTATCTCCAACTAACCTTCAGAAAACCAGAAGTGGCCCAGTGGCTCAAAGTGGTAAAGCTCTAGCTTTAAGCCTAAAAGCTCAGATATGGCATCCAAACGCTGAGTTCAAGCCCCCCAAAAAAATTTCCTCCAAAACTTAAAATGATTCCAAAGATTTAATTCATTACAATTTACTTACTAACTCACCTTGAGTGAGTCTATAGGTAACACCTCTAATATTATATTGTGATGCTCTCTCTAGAGACTTTTGGAAAATCCACTGAATATGCTCAGGATCATCTCCATCTAATGGAACCCCATCTGTTAGGAGCAAAAATAAAAAGATTTAATGAAAAAACCCAAATGAAAAATATAGAAAAATATGTATTTTATGTAATTGTGGATGATTACATATATTAAGTTGGGCATATTACCTCCAAAAGGCTGCTCTTTGGGCCACTGCAACATCCTTACATATTCAATACAATGTTCTGGCAGCCTGGGCATGGATGCAAGGGTGCACATGGGGAAATTAACCTAAAACCACAGTTTGTCTTTTTTAGTAATTTATAACAATGGGTCAATTTTAAATGCAACTTCTAGTTATGATACAGTCTGCAACAGTTTTTTCTAACTCAGCTCAGCCTTTCTTTACAATAGCCCTCCTTAGCCATAAAGAAAACACGGTAAGCCATTAATAACACCACTGAAACTAATAAGGCCATGTGAGTCATTTTAGTGTGGTTTGCCTGTAAAGATATATTTGTCCTACATTTTGAAGTACATAAATTTAAGCTTTGGTAGACCACAAGAATAAAAAAGCTAAATCAAGTTTCTAAATCCCACACTCTGAGTGGGGAGCAAGAACTATTTCTCAGAAATTTCTTATTTTATCTTATTTTATACTCAATTCAATCTTTGCCAAAACTTCAAAACAAAAAGTGCTGAATAGGGCTGGGAGTTTGGCCTAGTGGTTAAAGTGCTTGCCTAGCATGCATGAAGACCCAGGTTCAATTCCTCGGTCCCACATACATAGAAAAAAGTCAGAAGTGGTGCTGTGGCTCAAGTGGTAGAGCTCTAGCCTTGAGAAAGCCCAAGGACAGTGCTCAGGCCCTGAGCTCAAGCCCAGGACTGGGCAAAAAAAAAAAAAAGTGCTGAATAGATTCGCCATGTGAATAACCTGTTTGCCTGGTATTTAAATATGAAGGTATAAAAAAACTGAAACAGAATTAACTCAACTGTAAGTACATATTCATACAAAATTATTTACATTTACAACACCAGCCCTTAGAATTGTAAATATAGACAGGTAGGAGTGGCACATCCTAGCTCCTCAGGAGGAGCTTGAAACAGCCTCGGCAGACAAATCCAGGAGACACTTATCTTCTACTAATAGCAAAAATCTGGAAATAGTGGTATGATTCAAGAGACAGAGCATAAGCCCTGGGTGAAAAGCTAAGCAACAGCAAGAGACACTGAGTTCAAGCCCCAGTATTAACACACACACATACAAAAGGAATAACTTAAAATGATTAAATGAAATAATGCAGGTGTAATTCCAACACAAGATACTGTAAAATAAATGCAGGTACTTTTTGATTACCTGTGGTGGATAAAGTTCCAGTGTACACTCAATACAAGCAGTCATCCCAGGTAAAATCACCCGAGCATTTCCTTTAAAACCTTCTGTCCCCCCATCTATCAAAGGGACAATGGAGCTTGGATCTAACACACCATCTTCATAATTTAGCAGAGATATCTAGGAAAAGGTTTTGAGCATTTGAAAGAAGAAAGAATAAGTGCTTTAGAAATTTAAAAAAAAAAAAAAAAAAACAGCAGCCAGGAGTGTAGCCTAGTGGTAGAGTGCCTGCCTTGCATGCATGAAGCCCTGGGTTCAGTTCCACAGTACCACATACACAGATAAAGCCAGACGTGGTACCACAGCTCAGGTGGCAGAGCGCTAGCCTTGAGCAAAACGTGACCAAGGACAGTGCCTAAGCCCTGAGTTCAAGCCCCATGACTGGCAAAAATCAACACCCCCCCCCCAAAAAAAAAACCCCCAAACAATACACTTTCAACAAACCCTATGAATCAGCTGGACTACTGAGTATTAACATGCAAAATCAAAAGCATTAAAAAAAAAAATGCCTGTAATCCTAGCTACTCAGGAAGCTGAGATCTGAGGATCATGGTTCAAAGCCAGCCCGGGCACTAAAGACCATGAGACTCTTATCTCCAATTAACCACTAGAAAATTGGAAGTGGCACTCTGGCTGAAGGGGTAGGGTGGTAGTCTTGAGCTGAAAAGCTCTGGGATAATGCCCAGACCCAGAATTCAAGCCCCTCAGCCACCACCACCAACAACAACAAAAAGAATGTAAAAGCATGACACTAA
Organism: Megascapheus bottae; assembly: GCF_031878675.1. NCBI lineage: Eukaryota > Metazoa > Chordata > Mammalia > Rodentia > Geomyidae > Megascapheus > Megascapheus bottae. The sequence goes on from NC_143510.1 coordinate 35,529,967, forward strand.
AGCCTTTACCAGCATGCCATTTATCCATCGTCTGGCTATGATAGAGTCCAATCCACACACAATAATATGAAATTCTACAAAGAAAAAAAAAATCCAAGTTTAAGTTTTGGTTTGGTTTTGTTTTTGAGTCAGGGTCTTATTATGGAGCCCCAATTTGCCTCAAATTCTCAATCTTCCTGCCTCAGTTTTTTGAGTTACGGGATTAACAGAAATATACACATACATCTAAATATTAACTTCTAATTTTGTTCTGTTTTCACAAAATGTAATTCTACAAGGCAAATGCGAGACACTCTTATGTCCAATTAACAAGCAAAAAAGCCAAAAACAAAAGCATGGTTCAAGTGGTAGAGCATTAACCTTACTAATTAGTTCAAGTCCTAGTACCTTCATAAACAAATTAATAAATGAATAACTTAAATAAATGCACTCCCAAATCAGGCACACTAGCTCAAACATGTAATCTTTTTTCTTGTGGGTCATGGGGCTTGAACTGTAGGCCTAGGCATTTTCTCTAAGCTCTTCAGCTCAAGGCTACTACCCTACCCCTTGAGCTACAGCCCCACTTCCCATTTTCTAGTGATTAATTGGAGATAAGAGTCTCATGTTCTTTGGGTTCTTTAGTGCGTGGGCTGGCTTTGAACCACAATCCTCAGATCTCAGCCTCCAGAATAGCTAGGATTACAGGCGTGAGCCACCGCCTATAATCTTAAGATCTCATCTCAACCAATAAAAACAATGACATAGTGGTCTAGGCCTGTCAACCCAACTATGAGAAAAATATAAATAAGAGGACTGTCGTGATACTAGACTGGGCATAAAAAGGCCAGTCAGTCCCTATTGGAAAAAAAAAAGAGATGGGTCCAGGATTCAAGTGGTAAGAATTCCTACCTAGAAATTCCAAGGCTCTGAGTTGAAATCTACAATAGAAACTGCACTTTCATAATTATGTATGAATACAGACTCATGGACTTTAACATACCAACATGGTATGACATGCTGACAGTGAAAGAGGTTCTTTGTGTAGAGATAGAAAACTCCAGAGGTCCTGCCTTCCATTCACTTTTTCTGTAGACCTAAAACTACTCTAAAAAACAAACGTTTGGCCGGGAGTTTGGCCTAGTGGTAGAGTGCTTGCCTAGCATGCACGAAGACCCGGGTTCGATTCCTTGGTATCACATATTTAGAAAAAGCCGGAAGTGATGCTGAGGCTCAAGTGGTAGAGCTCTAGCCTTGAAAAAAATCCAAGGACAGTGCTCAGGCCAAAAAAAAAAAAAAAAAACGTTTTAGTAATTCCAATAAAAGCAGTTATATAAGAAACACATTTTTTTTCCCCAAGAAACATCATTTTCTAACAGTTCTAACATTTTATCTTCTCTCTGCCTTTCTTCTTCCTCTCCCAACCCTTGAGTGGTCAGGAAAATATAACTAGTAATATCAAATAAGAATTAAAATAATGACATTTTTTTCACTAACAAGCTTGCTAAAAAAGCCAACACCAAAGAAGCAACTAGCTAAAGAAATGGCCTTCTTATGGCCATTAAATAAAAAACTGAAGAATTTAGTAAGAATTTAATTTGAATGAACAACTTACGTCGATAAAAAATGTCATTAAAATCTTGAATCTTGTTGAAATGCCTGAATACAAGTAAAGGAACTTAGGCTGCAAAATGTTTTATTCCGTAAAAGCATCTATCTAAAATTAGAAATAAGTACATAATGTTCACAGCAGTGGAATTCAAGATATATCACAAAATGAGCATAACTCCACTAGTTTCTGACAACAACTTTCTCTCATTTCTCCTCTTAATGATGGTTTTCTCATCCCTGAACTTCTCTGTATCTTCCTGCCTATGTCCTTATTCTGGAGTCTACTTTCTACTTTCATCTTTATATAAAAACTCATAGTCCAGTAAAACAAAATATGCCCTCAAGTAAGAGCACCAAAAGTCAGTAGTACAAAGGAAATAGACTGTAAATATTAGTGGAAACCTAACAATTAACTTTTTCAGTGGCTATTATTCTATTATTATTGGGTTGGATGGGATTTTTCTTCAGGATTGAGGTGATGACAAGCTACGCACTTTCTTATCTCTTTCATTTGACTCAGTTTTCAAGTCTTTCTTTTAAACTTACCAGACCCTATCAGTTCCTAGGCTTAGAGCCTCCAAAAGGAACTCCACTGGAAATACATCATGGAGGTGAGTCCATCAGAGCATAATTTAGCAGCAAAAATATTCTGATTTTTCCAATGGGTAATTTTGTTTACTGTAAATATATTCCCTGCTAAGCAATTCTTTTATTAGGGAAAAAGTCTTAAAGAAATAAGTAATTCTTCTGTCAAAAGGATACGGAACTACATTACAATTAGGAACTCTGTCATTTAGAAATTCTGCAGCAACTTCAGCCTTAGGTCTTCCAACGTCTTTAGGCCTAAAGAAAAATATTTAAATTGTCACTTATAATATACACCTAAGTGACCTATATAGTTTACTCTTAAGCATAATCATAAATTCTATGAGGAAATTTATAACAAAAAATTATACACATTATATATCTAAGTATTTTATACCAGTAATAATTTTAGGTAGGGCTAAATTAATCATTGGTCTTCATTCAGTCTATTAAATGCCATCCCCTGCTAACAGCGCAAATTAACCTACTTAATTATCATTTTTTAGAGTGAAACTATGGAGTGCTTTTCTTTCCAGATAAAAGTACAATGGCATGATTGCTAGTCATGTCTATCATGACACTTCCCAAGATAAAAATTATTCGCAGCCAGGTATGGTGGCTCATGCCTGTAATCCTAGTTACTCAGGAGGCTGAGATCTGGGGATCAAGGTTCAAAGCCTGCCCGGCACAAAAGGACTTGAGACTAACCTCTAGAAAACGAACTGGGGCTTGGCTAAAGGGCAGGACAGCAGCCTAGAGTTAAAGAGCTCAGGGACAGCACCCAGGCCCAGGGGTAAGGGTGGTAGGTAGCCTTGAGTTGAAGAACTCAGGGACAACATCCAGGTGGAGTTCAAGCCCTATGACCCACTTGAAAAAAAAATTATTCAAATTATTATTCCCAGGGCTGGGAATGTGGCTTAGTGGTAGAGTGTGCTTACCTAGCATGCATGAAGCCCTGGGTTTAATTCCTCAGTATCAAAGAAACAGAAAAGGCTGGAAGTGGTGCTATGGCTCAAGCTGTAGAGTGCTAACAGCAAAAGAAGCTCAGGGACAGTGACCAGGCCTTGAGTTCAAGCCCCAGGACCAGTCTCTCCTCCCTTCACCCCCCCAAAAAATTATTCCAGACCCAAAGCCTTCCTAAATATCTAGCCTAAAATCCAGAATCTTAACATGTTAATTACTATGAAGGTCTTATTTGAAATACACATGCAATTCCTTCCAGGAATTTTTCTTTTTTTTTGTCAGTCATGGGGCCTGAACTCTGGGCCCGGGTGCTAAGTTCTTCAGCTCCAGATTTCTGGTGGTTAACTGGAGATGAGTTTCACAGACTTTCATGCCCAGGCTGCCTTTGAGCCGTGATCCTCACACCTCAGCCACCTGAGTAGCTAGGATTATGGGCACTCAGCTGCAAGAACCTTGTGTTGTCACTTTTTTCTGTGCACTGAATGATGTAGTAAATTTTAAGTCTCTAAAATCATGTTGTTGTTTATGTTATTTGATTAATTTGTTTTGAGACAAGGTCCCAGACTCCCAAGTGCTAGAATTACATGTACTTGAACCATGCTTTTAAAGGAAATTTCAAAAGCATTTTTTTATAAATGCAGATGCATCTACCTTTTCAAGATAATATAAATCCTAAAAAGGTCAGTCCTTGATAATTAGATATAAATAAGAAAAACCAAAACCCCAGAAATTCTCCTCTAGCCATAGGATATTTTTAATGCCTAATTTTCCCCCCACAGAAATAAATCATTCTCATGTTCATACAGTAAATGTCTAATTATAACTTTTTTCATAACATTTTATATATCTGGAAGAAAGTAATTATATTCTTTTTGTATTCTTCTTACCTGGCACAAATAACTTTGTAAGTGAAAATAACAAATGTGCTTATTAAAAATTATACTCTACTTAAAACTGAAATTTAAAAATAAATTTTAAATGGGTTAATAATTTCCTTTTCTTTAAGACAGAAGTACGCCTTTTTAATCTAAATATAAGTAAGTTTATTTTTACTTTGGCCTTACTTGTTTATAAATGACTTCTATAACCTGGAGACCTGATTTAAGTATTGCAATCAACTGCTCTACAGACACAGGAGCTCTTTATGTATGTACAGAGGAAATAGACTTCTTAGAGCTTTCTAAATTTTTTTTTTTTTGATCGGTTGTGGAACCTCAACTCTGGGTCTGGGCATTGTCCTTGAGCTCTTCATCTCAAGGCTACCACCCTACCCCTTGAGCCACAGCCCCACTTCCCATTTTCTGGTGGTTAAATGAAGATGAGTCTCAAGGTCTTTAGTGCCCAGGCTGACTGCAATCCTCATATCTCAGCCTCTTGAGTAGCTAGGATTACATGTGTGAGCTACCGCACCAGGCTTTGAGCCTTCTGAATTTTTCTGTGCTTTTACTGCTCATCTCAAGCCACAGTCCTATATGGTTTCCTGTAGACACTGGGCAGGATCTGAATGGTGAACTTCAGACAGTGACTTATGTCACACATACCATGTCAAGATTATTTACGTATGAAAGCAAGTAACTACCTTGAGATTTCTGACAGTAAATATGGTAATATACCCTAAAGAGTTTAAAAACCTCTTAATACATCATGAACTGTAAATGTTAACTAACATTATCTTTCATTATTTTAGCCAAAAATTATAACTAGAAGGCATAACCCAGTACTAATAACCAATCATCTCAGTGGTCCTTTTTAGAGTACTAACACTAAAGACATGTCAAGCTGGAAAGAACCAACCCACAAAAACAAACAGCTAAGTAGTGTTTTTCTTTCAAAATTTTACCTAAAATTGACTAGCAATGCTTAAAAAAAAAACAAACCACAAAAACTTAGTGTTAAAGTCTGTAGTCTTTAAAGTGCAATGTAAGTTTAAGTATCAGAGCTTACTGAGAAACTTACCTAAATAAAAACTGTCTATTTAGATTGGAAACATCTATAGTGTCCATGTCTATAACATGAATCTGTCTAAAACCAGATAATGCCTGTGGAAATAAAAATAATCGAGGTAAGCAAATGTTTCCATATACATTTTTAAGATTTGTTTTCATTGTAGTCCTAAGTCCATAAATTCTCAGTAATAAATTTCATACAATTGTATTTCACAGGTTAAAAAAGTCTTACAAGGTACAGAAAATTCAGGATTCTTGTAAAAGTCACAAACATGTAAGTGCTTGGTTTTAAATAGTCTGTAAGCAACAGAGAATAACTATGTATGTTGACACATGCTGTTCCCTTGGACCAGAGAGGCACACTACTTACCTTTTACTCAAATAACTTCTGCTCCCCTCCCACCAGGCCACCAGTCTGTATCCATCCTTTCTCACAGCATAAACTGCCATCTCAGACTACAAAGTTTATTTTTTTTCTTCAACTGAAATGTAAGTCCCACAAACACAAAACCTGTCTATACTATTCCATTGTGAACCCTTTAACATCTAATGGTACTTGGCTTAAGAGGTGGATATGACAAAAGTTATTTCAATAAGTGATATTAATATCATGTTGTCTTAGAATAAGCCTTTAGAGGACTTATTCCTAAAAATGAAAATAATTCATGCATCTCTTATGTGCCTATATTTAATAAGCAAAGTCTCAAAGGTCTTTATAATTCAGTAAATGGATAACAGGACCACTCCTTAAAGCTGTCTGATGACTAATCCCCAGATCTAATCCTTAATTACTCCACATTTAAAATTAGCATTGCTTGGTGTGGTGGCTTACACCTGTTATTCCAGCACTTGGGAGGATGAGGGAGGATTACAGGTTTAAAGCCAGCCTCAGATGCACAGTAATACCCTATCTCTAAAGAACAAATAAAACAAAATTAGTATGTGTCACATTAGCAAATAATATGCTTTTCAAAATGGACCATTAAGTTTTAGGGGATTTGCACATGTATAATGTCCTATTGACTAAGCTCTATCTTTTCTTTTCAGAGATAAAGTACAACCATTTTTAAATCTCCACCACTGAATGTAACTTATATTTAGTGAAATCTGTCTTCCAACAAGACTTCACTTCAGAACTGAGTTACATACAATTCCCAGAGGACCCAACATAAAACAAAGTATAGTGAAATTCAATTTCTGCAGTTTCACTAGAAGTGACACTAACATTTGCTAGTAACTGCCTTGGGGGAACTACTGAGTTTCTCCATCTAGCTATGATGACACCTCCATTTTTTTTTGGCCAGTCCTAGTCTTGAACTCAGGGCCTGTGCACTCTCCTTCGGTTTTTCTCAAGGCTAGAGCTCTACCACTTGAGCCTCAGCACAACTTCCGGCTTTTTTCTATGTATGTGATACTGAGGAATCGAACCTGGGTCTTTGTACTTATGCTAGGCAAGCACTCTAGCACTAGGCCAAACTCCCAGCTCCTCCATCTTTTAAAAAGCATTTTAACTTTTCTATACAACAGTGAGAAGCCTGAGATACAACAGCTCTAAAGTAATTCTTTCCCTACCCATTTTTGTCATATAATCTATGGAGGAGCCACTGCATAAGAAATCAATAAAACCAATTAATTATGAACTTCTAACCAGTGAATGAAAATAGCTTCTCTAAAGGTTTAGTGGTCATCAAAAACTACCATCTTAGTATATACTTTCATGACCTAATGCTTCAGTGGATAAAAATCCCTGAGAACTGATGCCCAGGATTAGATTCCTGGCACAACATATAATCCAAAAAAATTAGGGAAGGGCAATTAATTTCTCAAAATCTTGATGATTTTCCTTCTATATCAAGTGATATAATGCCCACTCCTCAGCTGAGTTAATTAGAAAAACAAAATAGTAAGTTATTTGCAATTACACATTAAAATATAAACGTTTTTATTTACTTTAGTGAAATGAAGTTAGCACTGTGTAAAAAATGCAAAAATTAAAGAGTAGTAAAGAAGGCTAAGGATATAGCTCAGTAAGAGATTGCAAAAGGCCTACGTTTGAACCCCATCCCACCCCTCTGGCCCCCTCCCCCTCAAAAGAATAGAAAATAGAAGAAAGTTATCAATGACGTCATAGTTAATAGCATTAGAGTTTAAAACGTTCAAAAGCTGTCAAAGCATTTTAATCACATCTACTATTTGACTCGATTAGGTTACCATAGCACAAGCAAAAAAAACTAATTATCATAATAAGGATGTTTCCTAGTACAAAAGCAAAATGATTTACTTATCATAAAGTAGAATATTATTTCATATATATACATATATATATTACCAGGTTTTTCAGGAGCTCACATCCTAAGCCGCCAGCTCCAATGACTAGAACTTTACATGTATCTAACAAAAACTGGAGAGACTGTAAAGAATGGAAAGGAATATTAAAAATCTAAGTAATTACTATAAGTATTAATAAAGCAACAAGCCATAAAATAGTTTCTAATGTACCCATGAAAAATACAACTAGGATAAGGAATGAATGCACTCTGCATGCGACCAATTACATCAAATTTATAAAGAACCAGAATTTCAAAAATCCCACCGATTTCAGTTACAATTTCAGTGTTTGTAAACTGACTTTTACTGTGAGAAATAAAACTAAAAGGCTAGTACTAGTTTCTTTTCCTTCTTTCAAGCATTTTTTTATTATTTAATTTGACAATCTTAATATACTATCTTCTATTTTACTTCTCTCATTCTTTATGATTGTTTCTCTTTGATGTATGAGAGGACAGGGAAAACATCAAATTCAGTTATCTAACAAGCTTCCTAAAAGAGCAAAGTTTAAAATTCTTACAGAGAATCATGCATTAAAGTCTTTAAAGGTCTAAAAAAAACTAGAACAGTAGCAGTTGCTTTTGAATAGGGCAAGTAAACATGTAAAACATGAGATGACAAAAAAATAGAAGAAATTCTTTAAAAAAAAACTATTCACAAATACACAAATGATTAGAACAATCATTTAATGGTTATCTTAAATTATCATGCAAAAAAATACAATATATATTCAAAGAAAGAATATTATCAATTCTAACATTAATGGAACAAGGTTATTCACAGGAGATACTGGGCCAAGTTTAGGAATAGCACAAAATTTCTGTTTCAAAATAATATCCCTTAAAATATATCTCTTAATATCCCTTAAAATAATACCTCTTAGCCAGGCACTGATGGTTTACATCCATAATCCTGCTACTCAGAAAGCTGAGGATTATAGTTAAAAGCCAACCCAGATTAATCTCCAATTTACCAGCAAAAAAACAGATGTGGAAGTGTAGCTCAAGGGTTAGAGCCTTGAGAGAAATAAACAAAGGGAAAGCATGATCCCCCGATTAAAAGCCCTAGTACTGTTGGGCACAAGCATACACGGAAACACACGCACGCACACACACACACCCAGAAATAAAACCAATAATACTAATAATATCTCTTTATAAACACTAAAGGAGAAAAAAAAGTTACTTTTTTCTTAACTTGCAATAAAAAACAAGTTGTACCCAAATCGAGCATTTTTCATCATGGTCCAAAATTCAAATACATAGCATGCATATTTTAACATGCAATTAGTTAATATTTAATGCTAAGTAAAGATGCTCATTCCAACTGAATTTCAAAATTTAAGCAAGCATATCTATATTCCTATAGAAGTAATTTTCTCATAGCAAAGATGCAAAGGGGAATGTTTAGGAAATCACTTTTAACTTGAATTTTAAGTGCAGTAGAACTTAAAGTTATGAAGTTATTTTCCTTGTGAAACATTTCAAATATATTACACAAAAATGTCAAAATGCCTAGTTTCAAATATTGTAGCTACACAACTTAATACTTCATAGTAACTTAGCTTCACAATGCAATCTTATTAGTATTTGCATTATAAGAGCAAATTAAAAAGAAAGCATCTTATTATTCTTGATATGAGACTATTAGAGCAGTTATTTAAAAATAAATGTTTCTCACTTCAGTGCTCGGTTCGAAATCAGGGTGTGTGAAGGGTCCAGATCGCTCGAGGAACTTCTTTACATGGTTCCAGCGACCTTCCCAGTCTCCAGTGTCCCCACACCCACCATCAACAGCCATTCTGCACAGAACACAGTAAATCCAGCTGCAACGTCAGTATGAAAAAGCCATGACTACAACTATTAGATCTGCCCACAGGAAAAGGAAACCACAACAGAGCAGAGCAGATAAAAAGGGAAAAGGAACTATGGTTTGTTTACATTTTCCAATTGTTTATCTAATTAAAAAGCTGCCTAAAATTAAGTCTGCATGTTTCTCTTTGTATTTCATCCACTTTAAGCAATAAATCAGTACACCAAAGATCAAACTGTATTATTGATTTATCAGTGGGAAACAGAATATATATATATATGTGTGTGTATACATATATATTTTTGGGGGGGAGGGGGGTCATGGGTCTTGAACTCTGGGTCTGGGCACCGCCCCTGGGCGCTACAGGTCAAGGCTACCGCCCTAGCCCTTACCCCTACAGCCACTTTGGTTTTCTGGTGGTTAATTGGAGATAGAGTCTCATGGACTTTAGCCACCAGGATTGGCTTTGAACCGAGATCCTCAGATCTCAGCTTCCTGAATAGCTAGGATTACAGGTGTGAGCCACCACACCAGGCTCGATATATATATATATATAATTTTTAATGACTACAAACTTCCAGTTTGTTCTTTCAACATACTTGGGAAATACCGGCTCCATGAAGAGTGGGAGGGCCACATATTCCAAACTGTGGTGCTTCAAATCTAATACTATTTATGATCTTAAAAGGTGATTTCAAGACTAATGAGCAACTTTCATGTATGTTTCTCCCTGTTTCCAAAAAAGAATCTTGGTACTGTGAGGTTTTTTGGTTTTTGTTTGTTTGTTTTGCCAGTTCTGGGGCTTGAACTCAGGGCCTGAGCACTGTCCTTGGGCTTTCTTCAAGGCTAGCACTCTACTACTTGGGCCACAGCACCACTTCCAGGTTTTCCTATATATGTGATACTAAGGAACCAAACCCGGGTTTTCATGCATGCTAGGTCAAATTCCTGCCGCTGTGAGGTGGTTTTTGCTGTCACTAAGTACACCACCAACAAAATGTTCTAAGGCAGGAAAGAGGGCCCATGTCCATAATCCCAGCTATTCAACGGACTGCGATTCAGAGACTGGGGTTATACATAGTCTTTATCACAACTGCTTAGTGATAGAAACTAACTTTTGGTGTCAAATTGGGTTTGATTCAAAAATGGCTCAGTAGCTTGGGAAGATGAATTACTTCACTGCTGTACACCTCCTGTACAGGATACAGTTATTTCTTAGGGGCAGGAGGATAAAGACATAATGATGGATTGACAGATGATTGTGAACAGTACTGAACACTTAAGCACTCAAGCTTTTAACTGTCATTTTAAGTGAACGTGACGGGGAACTAAAAGGTGGAAGGAATGTGAGTCCCCCTGTACCTGAAATTCAACTGAAGGAAACATCTCAAGACCACAGCACTAGTGGGAGATGGTACAGAAAATTAGGAACTCACCACACACACCCACACACACACACACACACACACACACCCCAAGAGTATTTTTTTCTCTCCCCTTCCATTTAAGGAGGTCAAATTATGTAAGGGCTGTCCAGGTGAGAAAAGTTTTCAATCTGTGGCACCACAGATTAAAAATATCCCATTATGCACTATTAATAGATTATTGGTGAATGGGGAAAGAGGAGGGAAGGGGAGGTTAGCAGTTGGAGTCAACCACTTTAGGATCCAGTTGTTTTCCCAAACAGGAGGAAAGTGCTTAGTACAAGAAACAGGAGAGGTCCACAGAGCACACAGCAGAGATAAAAGTCTGCAGTGGGCACTAGGACCTCCGTGTTTAGGAAAGGCCTAAACAGACATTTCCTGGGTTTAAACGGGACTCCCCTGGCACAAGGTCACTGGCTCTGACCATCTGGGGTGGAAGGGGTGGGGGCGCAGGGGAGGCCCTCGCAGGACCCGGGGCGGGGTATCCCGGCCCCAAAGCCCACCAGGGCCGGGGGCGGCCGGGGCTGGAGGTCGGGGGTCAGGGGTCAGGGGTCGGGGTGAGGCCGCGCGGCCTGCGCTGCGGGGGCCCCCCCTCCCAGCCCCCCTCCCCGGGCCCCGCTGCGGCTGGTGCCCTAGGCCTGGGGGTGGGGGAGGCGGGGGGTCTCCAGAGAAGACCCCCGGCCTCCCGGCGGCACTAACTTCTCAGCCAGCAGCTCCTCTATTCTCCTTCTTTTCTTCTCCCTAAAAGAAAGAGAGAATAAAAGAAGGGTCAGCATCACGCTCCACACTGGGCGCCGCGAGGGTATGGGGGGCGAGGGGACGGGGCGGGGGGGCGGGGGGACCCCGGGTGGCGGCGGCGACCGCCCACCGCCGCGCTCTCTCACAAACCAGCCCAACCCGGCGCACGGGCCCAGCCCCGGTACTTACGGCTCCTCGCCATCCGCCATATTGTTCTCCGCCTCTTCCCAGGTGCCTTCGCGCAGGGCGGAGAGAGGCGTGGCCTCGAGGGAAGTAAGAGATGGGGTGGGCGGGGCCCTGCGAAGGGGCGGGGCCTTGGGGAAAGGGGCGAGGCCTCGGAGTTAGCTACAAGGGAGGGGCCTTAGCGAAGGGGCGGGGCCTCGGCTGGGGTGAGTGACGCCGAGTGGACCCAGCCTCGAGAGAGGGGCGGGCCTGCGAGGAGGGGCGGAGCCACGTGGCTTTTGAAACATTTCACTGCGATCACGAGTAAATGTTAAATTGCCTACAATGTTGTTATGCCTCAAGAAAACGTTAGCATAGGGGTCTATACAATCGCATCATTAATAAATAATTTCATAAAATGTTAGTATGGTCTATTAAAAACAAAATCTGGGAAGAATACCTACGAAATCACCAGAGCTTTTCTCTAGGACAAAACAGTGAGGGGAACGTCTGCTTTCTGCTTTTCAGTAGGGTTTCAAATGTCTGCCTTTATAACTTTAAAACTTTAAAACAGTTATAGAGGTTAATAACAGTTAATAATGGTTTAGCGTCATATGATTCTGTAAGAAAATTATTCTGGGGGCCGGGAGTTTGGCCCAGTGGTAGAGTGCTTGCCTAGCATGCACGAAGATCTGGGTTCGATTCCTCGGCACCACATACATAGAAAAAAGCCAGAAGTGGTGCTGAGGCTCAAGGGGTAGAGTTCTAGCCTTGAGAAAGTCCAAGGACAGTGCTCAAGCCCTGAGCTCAAGCCCAGGACTGGCAAAAAAAAAAAAAGAAAGAAAGAAAGAAAGAAAATTATTCTGGGGGCCGGGAATTTGGCCTAGTGGTAGAGTGCTTGCCTAGCGTGCACGAAATCCTGGGTTCGATTCCTCAGCACCACATACACAGAAAAGCCAGAAGTGGTGCTGTGGCTCAAGTGGTAGCGTGTTAGCCTTGAGGAAAGCCCAAGGACAATGCCCAGGCCCTGAGTCCAAGCCCGAGGACTGAAAAATTGAAATTGTTAGAGTACCCAAAATCTCATCACCTAGAGATGATGGTGGTAAATTTTTCAACGATTTTCTTCCAGAGTTAGGTACTGTGTGCACATTGCTGAGTCTGGATAACCAGACAGGCAAACATTATGATTATACTCATGTATTTCAGACATAACTCATGTAGCTTGCTTTCTGTCTCTGTGTGTGTGTATTTCCATCTTCAGGCTTGAACTCAGGGCCTGGGCACTGTCCCTGAGCTCTTTTTTTTTTTTTCCTTGCCAGTCCTGGGGTTTGAACTCAGGGCCTGGACACTGCCTTGGGGCTTTCTCAAGGTCAGTGCTCTATTACTTGAGCCACAGCATCTCTTCCAGCTTTTGGTGGTACCAAGGAATTGAACCCAGATCTTCGTGCATGATAGGCAAGCGCTCTACCACTAGGCCAAACTCCTGGCTCTTTTGCTCAAGGCTAGTGCTCTACCACTTTGAGCCACAGCACCACTCCGTGTCTTTTGAGTAGTTAATTGGAGATTAAGTCTCACCAGGACTTTTCTGCCCAAGCTGACTTCAAACCTCAATCTTCATATCTCAGCCTAGGATTAAAAGTGTGAACCCACCAGCACCCCCCACCTCAATTCTCCCCACCCCCCCACACCCCTACATCCCCACCCTCCCTATACATATCTCTTTTAATGTTCTTTTCTTTTTTCTTTAAATAAGCCAGGGTGCTGGGGATAGGACTATTTGACTCCCTGACAACTATAAGACATTGTGCTATCAACCAAGCAGCCTGAAACTGCCCTAACACCACCACAGGCTACTATGAACACTTTGAGGATACCCTGAGGAAGTTCCATGGTAACCACAGCTGCTTGTTGCAGGACTGGCTCCTGAAGGAACCACAAACAGCTTGCACCAGACTCTAGATTCTGCACTCATTTCCACCCAGGCTTCAGGAGGAGAACTTCCCCTGATGGTCCAACAGAAGGTGTGTTACAAACCCTAATCAGTCCTTCATTTGCATGATAGGACTGTGATGCTTGGTGCAGACACCTTTCTCACAGTCCTGGCCTTCCTTTTATCAGCAGGCTGTTTGCCCGTGCTGTGACTCAGCTGAGAGACATGCTCCTGTGCTGCCCCCTGGTGGTAAAACATTAAGCCCACTAAAAGGCTTCTCTGAATAGCTTTGGGTTTTTTTTTTTTTCTTCTTCTTCTTCCTATTTCTGATCTTTATCATTATTAAACCCATCAGAACAAATAGCTGGAAGAAATGGTAGCAACCACAGCCTGAGTGACAGCGAGATGACAATGACACCAGCAAGAAGAAGGCAGACAAAGAATTACCGTGAGCCATCAGGAGCAGATGCTGTTGAGACCCAAGAGCCTTGAAGAGCTGAGGCAAGAGACTGAGGGCCCTGGCCACTGAAACAGTTCCAGAGAATTACGAAAAGCCCAAGTGTCCCAGACACCTTCAGTTTGAAAGCTATTTAACACGTGTTGCTGTCAGGCTGAATTTTTCAACACCCAAGGCCTTTCATGGAGCTGTCATATGGTTCACTGCCAGAGCGCAGGATTACAAAAGCCACCAAGTGCCAGGGCCAATGACTGTAAAGCCCAAGGCAATAAGCCTCCAAGTCTGCTTTCAAAAGCCGAGTGGAATAGACTTCTAGCTCTCAAAGCTTAGAGATTAAAGACTCTAAACCTGCCAGTCCAGCCACTAGGCCTTGGTTACTAATGGACCCAAAACTACTAGCAATGAAAGAACTTCTTACTTACCTCTAATTCTTACCCAGATAGAACAGAAAGACTGCAGACAGCTCATTCATTACAAGGATTCTATTGTTTCCCTTAGGACACAGAGAATTCAATGAAATCCACAGTGGCTCTCAAATATAGTCCCTGAACAGCATCACTAGGAAATGATTTACAAATGTTCATTGTCAGGCCTCAATCCAACCAGGGGTAAAGCAGTAGGATGACTGAAGATTGGACACTGAAAACCTATCACAATGCAGTGAAAGCAGACTTATTGTCACTTGGCAAATGTATGTAGCTGCTCTTATTGCTGGGTGACATTTAACCTCCTCTTTGTACTCTTTACCATTGAACCTTAAGGAAGTCTTGGCTTTTATGATCACTCAATTAGGTTAATCAGTAGCTTTCTTGTAGCTGATATTTGTCAGCACCAGGCAGTGAGTACAGTAGAAATAAAATGCTTTGTCCCTACCAGGACAGACAAGTCCCTTACTAGGTCACATGTCTCAACATGAACTCAGAAACTTCTTTGTTTTGCTCGGACAACTCTGAGACAAACCACTGAGTGAGACCCTTGCTTGCCAAAACGAGCTTCTGTGGGCTGTTTCTATTAATGGGAGTGAGCATTACACACACACACACACACCCCAGATTTTAAAAAAAGTAGGGGAGGAGGAGTTACCTTAGGGAAATTATCTACTCTCCTTTATCCATTGCATAGAGGAAGAAAGCGAGCCCCAGGGATAGTATAGAGTTAAGCTGATGAAGAATCTAGAAAGTCATGGGGCCTGCATCTGTGGGCCTTGCAGCTGACACTCTGACTCACAATGGTAGTATTTTGAGCAATGACATCAAGCCGTCATTGGCTCAGGATGACTGATTAGAAATAGCCACCTGCCCTTGACAGTGATGAAAGCAGCTGGCAGAAAATCTTAAACAGGTTTATTTCATTTAAAAAAATAAAGCATAGCCTATTCAACCATCCACTGTGGTTTACAAACAGAAAAACATTCAAGATGGTCCTATGTAGAAACACAAGTTCTTATAAGAATAAGGCTCAGGGGATCTCTAGAGTGATTGTATGTTTCTACTTCCCCATTCCTTCAGAATAGCGATAAATTGCTCTTACAAATAACTACTAGTCAGTGACTGGGAGTTTGGCCTAGTGGTAGAGTGCTTGCCTAGCGCATGAAGACCCAGGTTCCATGCCTTGGTACCGCATCCACAGAAAAAGCCAGGCATGGTGCTATGGCTCAAGTGGTGGAGTGCTAGCCTTGAGAAAGCTCAAGGACAGTGCCCAAGCCCTGAGTTCAAGCCCTAGGACTGGTAAAAAAAAAAAAAGACTATGTATGTTCACTGTTATTTAAATGGTACTAAATAGATGATGCAAGTGGGAAAGCACCTGTCCAGCAAACATGACGCTTTGAGTTCCATCCTCAGTCCTGCCAAAAAAATAAGTAAACATATAAATCACTGTATGACAAAAGTAGAAATGTATACTGAAAGCAAAACAAAAATCTCCCCAAAGGCAGCCAGAGAGAAAAAAAAAAAACGTGGTTAACATTTTCAGAATAAAGAAGGCGATGTTGCACCACAGACAGCTTTAGGGGGTCTTTATTCATTTATTCATGTATTTATTTTGCCTTTTTTTTTCCTTTTCTGTTTGGAGGTGTAAGCATATAAATTAAAGAACGTTCAACAAACTTTTACTAGACATTCATTGCCTGTGAAGGACGAGCAAATGAGCAGTCATATTGTTATGAATACACACTTGATAGCTTTTGGTCATGCAGTTCTGAGCAGCCAGAGAGTGAACATTCTTAGTCACAACTCCTCATATGCACAGATCAGTTCAACAGCTGTGAGGCCTTCTTGGGGTTCCCACCCTAAACTTGATCAAGATCATTTACTCCCCTTATCCACCTATCAAGCCCCAGGAATTCCTCCACACCCCTGTGATGTCCTGTAACTGAGAGCAAGGCCTGGCACATGTCATTTAGCACTCCTCCCACAGAGTCATTGGTAGGAAATGAAGCCAGCACTGTGGGGTCTCTGAAGGCAGAAGAGGGTCATGTCCCTCACACTTTTGTAATTCCCCCCACAGCGCAATTATGGCTCTTTGAAAGGACGCATAATATCTGCTATCATTATATTTTATATGCTGGGAATATTTCTCCTGCCAGACCTGTTCAGATACAGCCACAAGAATAAAAGGACAGCAGAAAAGTCAGTGGTTGTTTATTATAAAAGTTGTGAATGCTGCTCTGTAATCCTAACTACTCAGGAGGCTGAGATCTGAGGATCAAACTTAGAAGCCAGCCAAGGAAAGAAAGTCCATGCAATTCTTATCTCCAATTAATCACCAGAAAACTGGAAATGGTGCTATGGCTCTAACGTGGTAGAGCACTAGCCTTAAACAAAAGAGCTCAGGAACAGCTCTCAGGCCCTGAGTTCAAGCCCCACAATCATCAAAAACAAAAAGCAGAGAAGGGCTTGGAGTCTGGCCTAGTGGTAGAGTGCTTGCCTAGCATGCATGAAGACCAGGTTCAATTCCTCAGTGCCACATACAGAGAAAAAGCCAGAAAATGTGCTGTGGCTCAAGTGGTGGAGCTCTAGTCTTGAGAAAGCCCAAGGACAGTGCTCAGGACCTAATTTTAAGCTCCAGGACTGCCAAAAGAAAAAAAAATGCAGAGAAAACATCAGGTGAAAGTGAGATAACCACCTAGAGGTGCCATGGATTGGGCTGGGTTTTGTTTATTTGCTCTTTTGGGGAGGCTGGGGATGGGGGGTGGTTTTCTTTTTGGTACTACTAGGGCCTTGTGTTTCAAAGCAGGCATTCTGCCTACCACTTGAGTTACACTTCAAGCAGGGTCCTTTATCTGCAATCCTCTTATTCTACTCATGCTTCCAGCATCACTGAGGGAAGATGCAGGGATATGCAACTGAGCCCAGCCATTGTGCTTCCTCTGTCGCTAGGAAAATAAGTACAAGACGCCTACTCAGGTAAATGAGTAAGATGGACACTTGTGACCTTCTTTATCCGAGGCTGAACATGAGCCTTGATCCTCTAACCCAACCTCCCAAGCAGCTCGAATTACAGGCTTGAGACACTGCCCACAGCAACTGTGCTGTTATTAATAATAGTTAAATTTAGGTGAGCACTTAACACTTCCCGAACATTCCTTCATTTATCCATGCCTCCATGGCAGATTTTCTGCTCTTCCCCATTTTAGATAGGAAGTAATTTGGGGCAACGGGTAGATTAAGTAATTTCCCCAAGTTATCTGCCAGAAAAAGAAGCCTAGAACTCTGATTTTGCTTTGTGTGACTTTAAACTCTCCAGTTTTTCCTCAGACCAAGAAAATGTCACAATTTACAAATTTTGGGGGCAACTGCTTTCAGGGAATTATGTTTGCTAGGCAAGCAAGCAATCTATCACATAAGCTAAGCACCAACTCATACTTTTCACATTTAAAATTCTGTTTAAAAGAACAGCACCAAGGGGGGAGGGAGGGAGAGAAATGGGGACCAAGACATGAGAAAGGGTATCAATGTTTGTGAAGTAATGCACCTTCTATCTGGTTAATATAATGTTACCCTTCTATTAATTACAATAAAAATATATGGAAAAATGAAAATAAAAGGGTATCAATGTCTGTGGAAAAAAAAACACCAAGGATATATATTAAACAGAGCGTATTCAATTACTAAACTCTCCTATCATTACAGTAGAAATTTCTTAGAGTCACTGAAATTTCTTTTATTGCTTTGTGTCAGCAAATAAATTTAAATTCTGTCTTCTAGACTTTATATTAAGTACATTTGTTTGCCTCCCAACTTATGGAAACTTGGAGATCTGAACAGAGTGAATCGACTTTGTTATGCCAGAAAGATTTGCAGGTTTAGACTGCTATCTTTGATCCTATCTACCATCTTTGCATTCAGCCTTCCACACCTTATTTTTTTATGGGTGGAACCAACCATGGATGGAAAATCGTTTTGAGAGTTTCTCTTTTTTATTTTGTCTATAAGGAGTATTTACAGGGGTTTTTGTCATTATTACAGCACACTAGTTCTTTCTAGTATAACAAATATTCTATGGTTATATTAAATAGAAATATTGTATTCTTTTTTTTTTTTTGCCAGTCCTGGGCCTTGAACTCAGGGCCTGAGGACTGTCCTTGGGCTTTCTTAGGGCTAAAGCTCTACCACGTGACCCTCAGCACCACTTCGGCTTTTTTTTTTTCCTATGTATGTGGTACTGAGGAATTGAACCTAGGTCTTTGTGTATGCTAGGCAAACACTCTATCACTAGGCCAAACTCCCAGCCCAGAAATATTGCATTCTATTAGTTATTATAAATAACCTAGAGATGATCTCAGGAGTAAGAGAATGGGTATAAATATAGCACCACTTTAAGGGACTTAAACATTTACATATCCTGGGATAGGGAGAAGGTCCTGAGATGAATTCTCTCATTGATACCAACTGATCATATTTTTTGTCATTGTTAGGTTGAAAAGGTTTAATGTAGCAATTAGCAGTTTCATTGAAAAAAATATGACCCTCTGTGGCCTGAGGATTTACAGTTACTACATAACTTACCAATTCTTTGAGGGTAGCATACAAAGTATCACCTATTCTATTTGTTCCTTGAGCAAAAACTTTTACTAAGCATTGGAGTAAAACTAAAGGGGAGAATTGTCTCCTTTCTGTTTCATGCCAAGGAGTAACCCTTGAGCCCGCTCCTGAGAAGAATGGAATAAGGAACACACACACACACACACACACACACACACACACACACACACACACACACACACACACACACACTGTACCACCTGAGGGCCTGAAGGCACAGGCTTGCCTACTTGATCACTTTATGAAAATGGCATAGCAGTTTTTGATAATTTTTGCCACCGAAGAACCAAGCCGGACAGCCAACATTACCAGCAACAGCAAAAGGGAAACCACAACTCAGTCCTTCTGTTCAATGTTGGCAGTCTGATTTTATGCCTGATAGTGAGTGACTCAAGGGGAAACACAGAAATTATGAAGATTGCACTCAGTTGGACAGAGGTTAATAATACTTAAAATGGCAAGACCAGCTCATGGTCCACTAACTCACTATGGTCAATCTTCCATTCCATTCCACTTAGCCTGGCACCACAGTGTCTTGTCTGTCTGTCTGTCTGTCTGTCTCTCTCTCCTCACTTCTTTCTGCCTCTTTCCCTCCTTCCTTTCCTTCCCTCCCTCCTCCTCCTCCTCTTCCTTGGCAGAGTATAAACACAGTCTTAAAGTTTAAAAGGGGAGGATTTGCAGCTGAACTTCCAGAAGAAGCTTTACTGGCGGGGGTTTCCACTGACTGCTCCCTGTCATTTCATCTCCTGTAACCAATCAAGAGGTAGAGAACAGCAAACACGCCCGCCCCAGCCGCAGTTTCCACAGCGCGCTGCTCCGCAACCGTAGAGACGACGGCCGGGGAGCCGCGGTCACCTCTCCCTCCGCCCTCGGTTGCCGGCGGCCGCCGCCTCCGGATTCCGGTGGGTGAAGAGGCTCCGCCGCGGAACATGGACGTGAACGTGGCGCCGCTCCGCGCCTGGGACGATTTCTTCCCGGGCTCCGACCGCTTTGCCCGGCCGGACTTCAGGGACATTTCCAAATGGAACAACCGCGTCGTGAGCAATCTGCTCTACTACCAGACCAACTACCTGGTGGTGGCTGCCATGATGATTTCCGTGGTGGGGTAAGTGGGCAGGCGGGGGAGGGAAGGAGGTGGGAGGAGGGACTCCGATCCGGGATCGGCGGGGAGGGGACGGGATCGCGGGGTGCGGGGACGCCCTCCGTCCCTCCGCAGCGCTCCCCGGGCACTTGGGCCCGCAGCCCAGCCGGTGGAAACTTGTTCGGGGGCGAGGCCTCCACGGGCGGGGGTGGGGGGGTGGAGGGGTGGGGGTGGGGGCTCTTTTCTCCTCCGGTGCCCAGGGGGCACCGCCCCTGAGTGGAAGGAGTGGGGGACTCGGAGGGGAAGCCCCCCCCACCAGGGTGGGACTCCTGCTGGGAGATAATTTGTTGCACCTTTCAGGCTCCTCGCCCTGAGGTTGCCTGGGGAAGTGGGGACGTGCCAGGCGGGGACCCCGGGCCGGGTGGGGACCCCGGGTCCTAGAAGGGCTTCTGAGGGGTTACCTCTGCCTAATGTCTGCCACACTGTACAGGAAAGCCCAGCTTTCCTGGGTGGTGGTGACATGGATCGAGACCCTCTGGCAATTCTGTCCGGGACTGACCACATCTGTCACCTTCCCAGCTTCACCCTCTAGCCTGAGACTTTAGGGTTATCTGAGGGCCTTTTCCATCCCTGATACTTTAAGAAAGAAAAAAAGAAGTATCACGGAGTTAACTAAGATTGTAGGTCCCTCCCCCCCCTCACACACACACACACACACACACACACACACATGCCTTTCCTTGGTGGATGGGTGATACCTACATCTTGATAATTAGTTCCTTTCTCATCTTAAAAAAAAAAAAAAGGAAGTAAAACTACTCGTAGATTTTGTAAAGGACTCATTTCCCCTACAAAACATTTCCATTTCAGAGTGAATACGGAAAGGGCACACTGGCTTGGGAGGAAAATGAGAAAATATAGACCTGAAGGCTGTGGAAAGGGTGAAGAAGGGGGTGTCTTATGTTGACCCCATGTTTGTTAGCTTATTTCCCTAGCTACTCTCTCTGCACCAGGTCTGCTGCCAACTCTGCACAGACCAGGATGAATCAGACTTGAATTCTGGCCCAGGGACACATGGCATTTGCTGAGAAGCTAAAGGAGCAAAGCCATATAGCACAGGCTTCGCTGGCTGTTCACAGTTTCCGGGTGTGGTTGTGAGTGTCTGTCCCCTCCCGTGCAGAAGTAGAAGTCGCTGTGTGGGACTCTACTTGGTCAGAGCCATGCTAGCTGTGTGTTGCTTGCAAGGAATTTCAAACTCTGGGAATGGGTCCGTGTGCCCGAGGCACAGGCTTGGCTAGACTCTAGCTAGAGCCAAGAAACAATTTAGTCAATTCCAAGGCTGGAGGCTCCTCTGACTTGATGCTACTTCCTAAACAGGGTAAAATGTCTTTAAAACAAAAATAAGTAAGACATAGCACACATTGTTTTGCTTTTTCTTTCCCTTTGTGAAAAAGCAAAAGGGTATATCTTATCTGGTAATCGAATTGGAGTTTCTTAACTCCAAAAACTTAAATACTGGTTATACATGGACTGATCAGATATACAGGGGGGAAAAAAGTCATGGGCCAAGAGTTTGGTCTAGTAATAGAGTGCTTGCCTCGCATGCATGAACACCTGGGTTCAATTCCTCAGTACCACAGACAAAGAAAAGCCAGAAGTGATGCTGGGCAATGGTGGCTCATGCCTGTAATCCAATCTACTAAGGAGGCTGAGATTTGAGAATCAAAGTTCAAAGTCAGCCCAGGCACAAAAGTCTGAGAAAACCGGCAGTGGTGCTATGGCTCAAGTGGTAGAGCACAAACCATGAGAAAAGCCCTGAATTCAATCCCCAGGACTGGCAGAAAAAAAAAAAAGAAAAGTCATTTTTCCAGAAAGGAGTTGCCTGCCTAGACCTGATGTGAGTTCAGGCAATCTCGCTGCTTTGAGGGGCTCCACGGCTCATCTCAAAGACAGGAGCCAGCCCCTTGACTAAATACAAACTTAGTTCTCTCACTGTGGCATCCTTGGCTCCTAACTTAAGAAATCTAGAGATATTAGTCCTTCTTCCACTCTCACCTATGAGATGTTGGAAGGTTTTCTTTTTGTTTTTCATAAGATTTTAACAATAATAACAACAACCAGTAGTAAATTATTTTCAAAAATTGTGTGTAAAATGGGAATCTTTTTCATACGTCGTGTATAAACTGTTTGGATGTATGTACAAACACAGTCTTTTCCCCTCAAAAATTTGTTTTCTCTTTACAAATAATAACAAGATAATTTACTGAAGCATCTTGGTACTAAGGACTTTGCTAAATTTTTTCCCTGCCTTACATCATAAACTATAAATAAAATAATCATTTATTATTATTTTATTATTATTATTAAACTTGAGACTTCAAGGGGTAAAATAACTTCCTGAGAAACACAGAGCCAGGTTTGTGCTAACTACTACTTCCACACCTTCCGACAAGTCATCAGATTTGGAGTGATGGTCCCTTAATGCTGAAAGAAACCACGCCCCTTTAGGGCCAGGGAGCTTGGCTGGTTCTGGAACATTTTGCCTCTGAAGAGAATTATTCTGTTTTGGTGCTGCTGTGCACAGAAGGTCAAAACCCTGCTGAAAGCTGTTTGTCTGACTTCTGAGGCAGCAGGTGATAGTGTCCTGTGACTTCGTGTGAAAATGTGGTCTAAGCCGGGAGCAGTGGCTCACACCTGTAATCTTAGCTACTCAGGAGGCTGAGATCTGAGGATCACGGCTCAAAGCCAGCTTGGGCACTACAAAGTGGAGAGACTCTGAGCTCCAGTTAATCACTAGAAAATGGGAAGTGGGGCTGTGGCTCAAGAGTAGGGTGGTAGCCTTGAGCTGAAGAGCTCAGGGACAGTGCTCAGGCCTAGAGTTCAAGCCCCATGACCAATCCTCCCCCCCTGCCAAAAAGAAAAGAAAATGTGGTCTAGAGGCTCTTGAGGGTAAAGAGCATGTTCGGAGGTGCTTTACCTCCAGTCCCTGACACACACACATCCTGTCCTGTGGGTGAGGACGTGGCTGGGCCCCTTAGGGCTATGGGGGAGCTCTAGGCTAGGCTCTCTGATGCCTGGTGTTGAAATCTGATTTGGATGAGAAAAGAGAGGACCAGCTCTTCAAGACTGCAGGAAAGAAGAGAGAAGATCACTGATGGATATAATCTAAACTCCCTGGAAAGGATTGTCTGTCCCAACATGGAGATTAAGAGGGATTAAATTAGAGAGAAATCTGTGTATGGGATGAGGGAGGGTTAGAACTAATTCACAGATGTAAGTTTTGTCCCCACCTGAATAGCATAGATTTCCAAGTGCATGCCTTCTACACGAGAGGTGTACTGTGTGTCTCACACTAAGGCTGATGAAACCTGTTAGCTCACAGCCAATCTTGACAGTTTTCCTCTCTTCTCTGCCAGATTAAGTATAATCAAGTCCCAGCTTCCAGGTACTAGCTGAGTGACCTGTGCCAGTTACTTTCTCTGTCCTCCCTAAAATGAAACCAATAACTCCCCCTACCTCACAGGCTTTCTGTGAAGGAAGGACTGAATTCACACAAGCCAGGCTTTCACAACACCATCAGTCTCTTGGTTTTTGCACACAAAATATTTCTCCTCCTCCTCCTTTTCTTCTCCTCCTCCTCCTCCTCATTATTATTGTTGTTGTTGTCAAAGTTGGTATTACCTAAGACATAGCTGGAAGATAGAGATCATCTTTATACCAGCATCTTCACCCATCTACCCAAAATTCCACTTTTGCTGGACACAGCTTTGGTATCATCTCTTTGAGGAAACACTGTACTTTTGTCCTACCTCCCCACACCTGTCCTGTTCCTGTTGGCCCAAAGCTTTTAACTTGCTCCCTCCTCTCCACCCCAAATGTAGATATTTGAAGCTAAAGACTGTAGATTTTGTGGGGCACAGGTAGCTCACGCCTGTAATCCTAGCTACTCAGGAGGCTGAGATTTGAAGATCAAGGTTCAAAGCCAGCCCGGGCACAAAAGGACCGGAGACTCTTATTTCCAATTAACCACTAGGAAACTGGAAGTAGCGCTGTGGCTCAAAGGGATACAATGCTAGCCTTGAACTGCAGAACTCAAGGACAGTGGCCAGCCCCAGAGTTCAAGCCCCACAACTGACAAAAATGTATAGATTTTGATTGTGATTGTTTTGTTTTTCTCTTTTTTTGTTTGTCAACACTGTTATTTTTCTTCTCTATTTCTGTATATATAGCAAATAGTTTGGTGAGTGCAAAGAGTTTAAGTGGCCATAAAGTCTCAGTGTGATCATAGGGTAGGTTTTAACATACTGTACATTAGGAGTAGTTGTGGAGGTAGTATTGTTTAATTAGTTAATCAGCTAATTTTTGTGTCAGTCCTGGGGTTTGAACTCAAGCCCTGGGTACTGTCCTGAACTTCCTTGCTCAAGGCTAGTGCTCTACCACTTTGAGCCACAGCACCATTTCTGGCTTTTTAGTAGTTACCTGGAGATAAGAGTCTTACAGACTTTCCCATTGAACCTTGATCCTCAGATCTCAGCCTCCTGGTGATGGATGCCTGGTAGTATATTGTTGTTATTTTGTGCTAGTACTGGGGCTTGAATTTAGGGTTTGGATGCTGTTTCTTAACTTTTTCACTCAAGGCTGGTGCTCTACCACTTGAGCCATCACTCTACTTTCAACTTTTTTGGGCTTAGTTGGAGATGAGTTCCACGACAGCCTCTGGAGTAGCTAAGATTACAGGAGTGATCAACCAGAACCTGGCATTATATGTTATTTTGAAGTACATAGACGCATGCCAACACATAGCAAATGACATGCTCCCACAGTGATTGGGCCTGAGCCATATCGGTGAGAACGAACTTAAATGTGAAGAGCAAACTTAAAATGATCTTATTATACTTATTTATTTATTATTTATTTTTTTGCCACTCCTGGGGCTTGAATTCGGGGCCTGATCACTGTCCTTGGGCTTTCTCAAGGCTAGAGTTCTACCACTTGAGCCACAGCACCATTTCTGGCTTTTTCTATGTATGTGGTACCAAGGAATCAAACACTGGTCTTGGTGCATGCTACGTAAGCACTCTACCACTAGGCCAAACTCCCAGCCCTTAAAATGATTTTAGTTCTAACTCTTCAGTGATTGATTCACTTTGGATTTGAAAAATCTTGGTGAAGACTTAAGATCTCTCAACCATAATGACTGACATTATGGTTCACTGACATGTGAAGCATGTAATTCTTTGCCCTGAGACTGCTGCGTGCAGAGACCAGTAGTACACATGGTCTCACCATAATTCTAGCAATTAAATACAAGGTTGTTTGATACCATTCATAAAGAGAGTTCTTGGCAGTTATGTAACAGAGCATTTCCTGGTTCATAAGCTTTCAAACATTATCATAATATCACAGTACCACTTCTGGCTTTTTCTTTGTATGTGGTACTGAGGTCTTCGTACTCTCCCACTAGGCCAAACTTCCGACTCCATTGATTTTTTTTTTTAAATCTGATTTTCTACCAATTGTATAAACTAGTGGTAAACCATAAATGAGAACTAGAACCTATTGGTTTTTCTTTGTAAACACAGAACATTTGCAGAAAATTATCGTCTGTTTTTGCAGTGTTTCTGACCTTAGCTCTAGTAACAGTTTCACAATAGTATTCATTTCTGTTGCTTCATTCATCTGCTCAACAAAGACTAGGAGGCCCTTGCCAACTTCTAGGACACTGTGGTAGGAAGATCAAGCAGAGAACAAAACAACTGTAAAACAACTGGTGCTGGTGACTCACGCCTGTAGTCCTAGCTACTCAGAAAGCTGAGATCTGAGAATTAAGTTTCAAAGTTAGCCCAGGCAGACAAATCCCAGAGCCCCTCATCTCCAAATAGCTAATAAAAAGCTGATAGTTGAAGCTTGGCTCAAGTGGTAGAGTGCTGGCTATGATCAAACAAAACTGAGCTATACCTTGAGGATCTGACTTGAGGGCCCAGCAAATCCAAACCAAACAAACAGAAATCCACCAAAACAATGGCTAGGTGCCAGGAGGTTCATGTCTTTTATGCTGACTAGTCTGGAGGCTAAGTAATTGCTGAGAATCTTGGTTCAAAGACAGCTTGGGCAAGAAAATCTATGGGCCTCTTATCTCCAGTTAACAACCAACAAATAAGTGGAGCTGTGGCTCAAAGTGGTAGACCACTACACTAGCCTCAAGCACAATAGCTCAGCAATAATGCCCAGGTCCCAGGGTTGGGAGTTTGGCCTTATGGTAGAGGGATTGTCTAGCATGCATGAAAACTGGGGTTCGATTCCTCGGTACCACATACATAGAAAAAGCTGGAAGTGGTGCTATGGCTCAAGTGGCAGAGTCCTAGCCTTGAGCAAAATGTGTCCAAGGACAGTGCCCTTAGTTCAAGCAAAATAATAATAATAATGATGATGATGATGATGATGCCCAGGCCCTGAGTTTAAGCCACAGGACTGAAAACAACATCCTGAATGCGATCATGCCTTCATCAGACTGAATCTAGAAGAGCAGGAAGACATTGGTGGAAACCTAAGAGTTAATTTCCTATACAAGTATAGCAGGCATACAGAAAAACACATCACCATAAACATATGTCTTTCCCCCCACCCAGCATACCTGATCTCTCCTGTAAGATATCCACTTCTAAAAATTTCAGGTGTTGGAAATACAGCAGGCACCAAGCATGCGGACTAGAGAAAAGGGAATTCAGTGTTACAAACAGCTCAGATGCCTTCTACTCATTTGACTCCATGTCTATGCTTAACCAGATACTTTCTGAGCCCTACGGCTACAGCCAGGAACAAAGCTCCACCTAGCCTTCCTTGTCCTCCCAGAATTAACCTCTTTCCCTGCCTTCTCTTTGATTATCCTTGAGACAGCTCAGGTGGAATGCAGGTGTCAGTCTTATGATGAGTCTTGTAATTCTAACTACAGACCTAAATTTAAGAGTTCTATGAGCATTACATCCCTAATTAGTCTCCCTGCTTCTATCACTCTCCCTTTTCTTGAGTTTCAGCAGGTTTCCTTCTTCTATTTTCATCTATGCAAAGTGCTTTAGGGCCATATTCCTCCTCATTCACATCCTCCCCCTCATTAGCCCAGTCTCATCCAGCTGGTAATTCTAAGAGGCCAAGACCATTCTTGACCTATCGACATGTTACCAAATGGAGAAGCAATATCGGACATTTCATATTATTTTCCTCTGGGACAAATGAAAGCTACCCTTTATCACTCACATTCAGGATCTCACCTTTACCCCTCTTCTGTCTCTGGCAAAATGTTTTGCTTTTGTTTTCACAGAAGGCTTTCAAGGCTCTAAATTTAGGTTAAGCTTACAGCCTAGTCCTGATTCTGCAAGCATGTACTGTAAATAGATAAAGATTTCCAGGAGTCAGCAGAAAACCCACTGAAAATTCCTACTTTGGCTAATCTGCTTCATAGCACATTGGTTAAGCTTTTTTTTTTTTTTTTTTTTTTTTTTTGTGGGTCATGGGGCTTTAACTTGGCCTGGGCGCTGTCCCTGAGCTCGTCAGCTCAAGGCTACTGCCCTACCCTTGAGCCAAGCCACATTTCCTGTTTTCTAGAGGTTAGTTGGAGTTGAGTCTCAGGTCCTTTTGTGCCTGGCTGGCTTTGAATCTTGATCCTCAGATCTCAGCCTCCTGAGTAGCCAGGATTACAGGCATGAGCTACCACGCCCAGCTGGTTAAGCTTTTTCTTAGAGGAAAAAAAGAACATGGAAATCAAGGGTTAGTTGTAGGTAAATAGGAAACAGAAGGGAGCCCTGGTGTTTACCAAGTTCATTAGCATTTGTCCAACCCTTCTCTGCTTGCTCTGTAAAAACTTGTCATGTGACAATAAGTCTCAGTAACCTTCCTTTTAAAAATGTATTCTAACAGCATTAAGCATTCAGTTTATTTACAAATATTTGTTTCAAACCAGTTCTGATGGTAAGAACCAAAGCAGTGATGACTCTATCTGCAAATTCATTATCCTACTCTTTGTATATGTTAGATTTCTATTTCTTATGATCTATTGAGACTCTTGTAAATCTTGTACTAGATTTACATTTTGTTGTTGTAGGAAGTGTCAGAGTTAGGACTTCTAACCCAGGTTAAAAATAAAAGAAGCAGGGCTGGGAGTTTGGCCTAGTGGTTAAAGTGCTTGTCTAGCCTGCACAAAGACCCAGGTTCGATTCCTTGGTACCACATACATACAAAAAAGCTGGAAGTGGTGCTGAAGCTC
Source organism: Megascapheus bottae (assembly GCF_031878675.1). Classification (NCBI taxonomy): domain Eukaryota; kingdom Metazoa; phylum Chordata; class Mammalia; order Rodentia; family Geomyidae; genus Megascapheus; species Megascapheus bottae. The sequence goes on from NC_143510.1 coordinate 35,558,285, forward strand.
AAGTGGTAGAGCTCTAGCCTTGAGAAAGTCCAAGGACAGTGCTCAGGCCCTGAGCTCAAGCCCAGGACTGGCAAAAAATGAAAATAAAAATAAAATAAATAAATAAAAGAAGTAAGTTGCATGTGTGATGCAAATCTATAATCTTAGTTCTTCGAAGGCAAAGAAAGAATGATCAAGAAAGAGTTCAAGTCCACCTTGAGTTATGTAATCAGACCATTTCAAAATATCAAAAAATAAAAAATTAATTTTTAAATAAGCAATTGGCCTGATGACTGAAAAAAAACCTTGAAAGTCCCTAAGGGATGCATGACTTACATATGAATTTCTTGGAAATCAGTGTCCCATTTGAGAGTGTTTAGTGAGTACTTAATGGTACAGAGTACACAAAGATGCAATAGATATTTAAGCATGAGGTAAATCCCGTGAGCCTAACTCAGCTAGATTGGGTCATTGCAAGGCTAGAGTACTTTGCCCTCTCTGACACAAAAGAGAAAGCCACTGTCCCAGCTTAATTTTGCTGGAAGACTTCTTTACTTCATTACAGAGACAATGGCTACATTTACTCAAACCTAATTTGTGTTCACCGCTTATATTTGTACTTAATAATCAGAAATAACCACAGAGGACTATTGCATTCGCTGGAGGAATCAAAAAGGACTTTCAAGGACAGGTCTGCTATGCAGGGTCCTTCCTCTTTCTGTCCCACTGGGCCTCCCATCTGCCAGCATATGCTAATGACAAAGCCTACAAAGGCTCTTCAACCAGCCACCCACAGACCAACTGCCTCTTCTATCTCAGCCAATCATCTCTTCAGAATTACCACCTATATTTGCATATGAGTTTTCCTGTGTCGCCTTAATCACAAACTCTGAAGGAACATGGACAGGAAGTATTTCTTGAGCTCTATTTAGTATATAGTGAGAATAATAGTTGGCTGTCCTAGACAAACTCATGTGCCTTAGCGTATGCCATGGGTATTTGCTGAACTTATGTAAATAGTATGGAAATATGGTAGCTTCTAACCTTTTTTTTTTCCATCAACACTACTTATTAAGAACTTATTGTGTGTCAGGTATTGTGTTTAGGGCTAGGGTTGAAGGAATGTCATGGCTGGACACCATTCGCTCATGCCTGTGATCCTAACTACTCAGGATGCTGAGATCTGAAGATTGTGGTTCCAAACCAGTTTGGCAGAAAAGTCTGTGAGACTATAATCTCCAGATAACCACCTAAAAAATATTAGCTATAAGTAGAGCTGAGGCTCAAGTGGTGGAGAATTAGCTTTGAGAAAACAAACTCAGTATCCAAGCTCCAAGTTTAAAAAAAAAGTCACGATCTCTGCTCTTAAGGAAGCTTCATGTGTAATAGGGACTATCTCTAAAGATACATGTCACATTTATGCAAATAAACAATGTCAGTAAAGGATTTGCTCTACAGAAGATGCATCGGGTGTTGTGCTCTATTCAGAAAGGCTGGGAAAAGACTGGCTGAGCTGTGAGGGAGGGTGGAATGAATCAGGAAGAAAGAACAGCTTATGGCCGGGAGTTTGGCCTAGTGGTAGAGGGCTTGCCTAGCATGCACGAAGACCCGGGTTCGATTTCTCGGTACCACATACATAGAAAAAAAGCCAGAAATGGTACTGAGGCTCAAGTGGTAGAGCTGTAGCCTTGAGAAAGTCCAAGGACAGTGCTCAGGCCCTGGGCTCAAGCCCAGGACTGGCAAAAAAAAAAAAAGAACAGCTTATGCACAAGCCTGCTGGTAGCATGGAAGAAAGGTGAATGCTGGGGAGAGACTGGAGCCCCCAGGTGCAAGCACAGAATCAGAAGGTGGCAAGGACAGCCCTTGCTGGCCCTTTAGCATCCCTATACCAATTAGCAGCGGTGCCTCTTACTACATGCAGCCTATACCAAGTGTCAGGCCTGCTAAGTGGAGTGTGCCCTGGATTTCAGGCCTCACTCTACAAGTCAGCCTCTTTTGCTTCTCAACACTTTTGTAAAGTGCTATCGAGGCAGGCAGACCTTGTAAGATCAGTAAAGAACTATATCTCTATTCTAAGAGCCGAGTAATAGGAAGCAAGAAAGAGGATGGGTGTGTTCATTAGTGCAATGAGCCCTCTGATGTTAAGGGATCCACAGAGAAACCTCATCCATTTAGAGAACTGTATCGTCAGTAAATATTCTGCCTGCCCCCTCGTCCACCTCCTTTCTTCTCGGTGAGTCAGACTTACTCAGGAACCACACTTCAAAAACAGCTTTGGGGGTTAGAAAAGTAGAACAAAGTCACTTCTGCATAGGGATCATTTCTCAGCCTACCAGGTTTTCATTGGCTCTGGAGGTGATCAGAGGAAGGCCGCTTTGGCTAATTTTATTGCCAACTCTGCAGTTGGTGGCCCTGGACAAACTTACTGACTTGTCCATTGCTTAGCATGCTTGGATGTAAAATGAGGTAAGCTTTCAGGATTCTAAAACAAATGCTTTCCACTAAGATGTGGCTGCTGGATCACACTGGCAAGTTTGGGGCGTGTATCCACACCCCCATTGCCATCTGTCCTTGTAATTGTACTCCCCTTGGGTAGCTGCTGGGGATAGAACCCAGGGCTTCTCACAACCTAGCTGACTGCTTGACCCCTGAGCCATGCCCCAGCTCCTCCCCCACAGCTGTCTTCAGAGGCATTCCCCTGGTGACCCTCAGTTCAAGCTGTGCAAGTAAGTTAATATAGAATGGTGGAGGAAAAGCCCTAAAGCTTTTTAATACATACAATAGAAGAATCCTGAATCCCTGTCATAATTGTCACCTCTTCCTTTCCTTTTTTTTTCTTTCTATTTTCTTCCCTAGATTCTTTGGATTATATTTTTTCAATTCTCTGGGCCTCTGTTTTCACCTGTGTAATAATACTGTATTAACTCATTGTTTAAGACAGCTATGAAAGTTTGCAAACAGAACACTAAATCTTTTGTGGCTGCGAATAGCTCCATTTCAGTCATTATCACAGAATTTTTTTTACTAGAATGAGCTATTTTATTTGTATATTAATTCCTGTCATAATAGAAAACATCTTTTCATTTGCAATTCAAGGTCATATTGCCACCAAAAACAGAAAATCGAATGTTTTCTCTTCTCTCCTATTCTCCTTTTGTAGTCTATATTACTGTATCATTTCTCTCTGCCTTCCTTTTTTTTTCTTCCTTCCTTTTTCTTATTCGTGGACTATCAATAGAGTTTTTCACATGAAAGTTAAGTGTCCAACTTGCAGAAACTTTATTCTGAGAAGTTCTTTGAGTTTGTCTTGCTTATGATGACTAATGACCCAGCTACTGGCTAAAACCCTTTTAAACAAGAATTGGTTCCCAAGTTCACTCACTCACTGGAAAATGGAATCAGTTATGCATGTGTGAGAGAGAGTATATGTGTATTCGTGTTTGTGTGCATGTGCATACCATTTTACTCCATCTTCAGGTGAGTACTAGGGCATTGAGGTGGCATTTATTTACCATTTCTCAGAAGGAAACTGCATTTAATCAAAACATGGAACAAAGTTTCTCCTTCTGGTAACAGTTGTTAGTGTTTTTTTCCATCTTGGAAACATGTTTCCTTTCTAATTATAGCTTGTGGCCAGGCTTGTTGTAATCTAAAACCAGTTCTATAGGAGTCCTTGTTCTGTTCTTTTGCTTTGAACACAAGCAGCAGGAACAGGTGAAAAGCACATTTGGAATTGCTACAGTTAGGCCTAGATTTTTTTTTTCAGAGGGGGGCGAATCATGAGACTTGAACTCTGGCCTGACTGAGCCTCTGAGCTCTTCAGCTCAAGGCTGTCACCCTACCCCTTGAGCCACAAGCCCCACTTCCTATTTTCTAGTGATTAATTGGAAATAAGAGTCTCATAGATTTTATTGCCCGGGCTGGCTTTGAACCATGATCCTCAGATCTCAGCCTCTGGAGTAGCTAGGATTTCAGATGTGAGCCACCGCTTCTGGCAGGCCAAGATTTTTTTGTTGTTGTTCTTAGGCTGAACTTTATTTAGGTATTCAACTTCGGTGTCTGCTGTATTGTCCAGTGATAAACAGAAAAGACTTGACATGATTTTTTTTAGCTGTTTCCTAAATTAGTATTTCCAGAAAGAACTGAGCAGGATAACTTTGATGCTTTGCAGTTTATACAAAGGTGTGCTCTTAAACTTTCATCCCCCATTCCAGCTTTGCTTCACAGCTCAGAAATGTTTGGGGAGCTTCTACATCAAAGGCAGGGCTTTGTGAAAGGATGTTTCTTTTAGACAATTAACTTTGTCATTTTAAAATACCAAGTACTTCTATTTATTCAAGTAACACATGGACATACGGGAAAATATTAGAATAGAAATAAATGAATGAGACTAAATTCCCTACAATGCTCCTAGCCAGTATAACTGCCCATTCGGTTGGACTGAATTTGATGGGAATCTTTTTCCATGCTGAGAATGAGATATATTACTTGGGGAGATTCTGTGCCTCTGTTAGTCTCTCTACCATCTGTTAAAGGGAATCATTTTTGTCCTCTTGCTTCTGCCCTTTTTTTGTTCTATAAGGAAATGCTTGTCTTTCCTAGACAGATTGCAAGGTTATTTCAGGAGACAAAACAAAACAAAATACAGCCAAGCAACCCTCGCCCATATGACACACACCTGTAATTCTACTCAGGAGGCTGAATCAAGGTTCAAAGGCAACCCAGGCAGGAAAGTCTGTGAGTCTCTCATCTCCAAAAAGCCAGGAGTGGAGCTGTGGCTCCAGGGATAGAGCACTAACCTTGAGCAACATACTTCAGGTACTGCATCTAAACCAAAATTCAATGCGCATGCACACACACACACACACACACACATCATCATCATCATCTCACCAGGCTAAGCAGACACAGGTAATGTAAAACTGAGAGGGAGGGAAAGTAGACAGACAGAGCTGGTGTGGTGGGTGTTGAGAGAGTGAGCTAGGGGCAGAGCATGGTGACCAAGACAGAACCTCAGAATGAACAGAGGGTCAGGGTTGAGTTGAAGAAGTTGGAGAGGGAATAGCTTCTCCAACAGTCTGGGGTACTTGCTATGGGTAAAAGCATCTCAACTTTTGCAACTTAAGATGATATTTAACCAAGTAGGCAACTTCAGTGAGGATTACAATGCAACTACCATGTGTCAGAGCCCAGGGATGGGAAAACTAAATACATGACCTCCTTGGGAGGTCGGCTCTATGAAGCAGACTGACCACTTGAGTAGGGGTCACTCTGTTTTGGTATGGTCTTACCTCCACCATTTCTAATTTCCACCATTTTCATAAGTTTCTTCATTTGAGAAATGTTCCCTAAGGTTATGGAGATTTCATGTTCCAGTTGAAAGGGCTTAGTACTCAATAATCATTGTGCTTACCCCTCTTCTTGTCCCTCCTCCTGCAGCTTCTGCTGATGAGCCAATCTTTGGTTTTCTCACATTCCAGGTTTCTGAGCCCGTTCAATATGATTCTTGGAGGGATTGTGGTGGTGCTGGTGTTCACAGGGTTTGTGTGGGCAGCCCACAATAAAGACATCCTCCGCCGGATGAAGAAGCAGTACCCCATGACGTTCGTGATGGCCGTCATGCTGGCTAGCTACTTCCTCATATCCATGTTTGGGGGAGTTATGGTCTTCGTGTTTGGCATCACTTTTCCTTTGTTGTGTAAGTGATCTTGAGTTTTCTTTACATTGTTTAAAAAAATATAGGCACAGTTTTCCTAGGGAATGGAATTTAACCTGTCTGTGATAGGTAATGGACATGTCTGCTGCAGTGTTAACTTTCTAAAACAACAGACCAGGGCCTCAACGTGTATTCATTCCACAGGCATATCTGGGTACTGGCTACGAGCAAAAAATAAAAAAGAAATAACACACAACGACACAGGAAGTCATCAAGACATAAATTAGATTCTGGATTGTTCTGATTCTAGAGTCATTTCCCAATCTGTAAGTGACACTCTTACTGTGCTGACACAGGAACGAAAATATTTGTTATGTACTCCACCTTCTTCAGAAGAACATAATCACTGCCCAAAGATAGCTAAATCTATACAAATCATTGTCCCACAGTGCAATTACTGAATAGTCTGGTTCTAGTGAACTAAACATTTTCTAAATTATATGTACCTTATTTACTAAGACCCCAAATACTTGGCCTGAAATAGAGAAGAGGTAAAATTCCTGTCTCATCTGATTCATATTTAGTTGTATGACATGACAGGAACACCCTTTTTACTAAATAGGTAAGTAGTCATTTGCTACTTTGGGATTAAGCCCAGTATATCCATGAAAAAAAAATCCTACATCTTGTACAAAATCTATACATTGAAATTGCCTTCAAAAAGTTTCAGTACCTGTTTAAACAAATCTCATGTTAACTTTAGTATCTTCCACGTAAGAGTTGGTGACAGATCAGGGTGATGAAATGGCAGATGGTAAGAGTTATGATTTCTGTCCAAGATTTTTCTGGAGACTAGCATGCTTTGGACTGGTCATCCTAAAAGGGAGATTACAGATAAGATCAGCTCTCAAAATTTGATCCATGTGAGAATCCTCCAGAATGCCCTTACACAAATATAAATTTAGCTGAGCACCAGTGGCTCATAACCATAATCCTAGCTACTCAGGAGGCTGAGATCTGAGGATTACAGTTCAAAGCCAACCCAGGCACGAAAGTCCATGAGACTCTTATCTCCAATAAGTCAGTTACCTCTCTTGGACATCTGGATTCTATGGCTCAACACTGGTAACACAAAGGACCGGTAGGTTTAGAAAGCTCCTCATGTTACCAAGGGCCAGTGTAGATGGGGAACCTCCAGATAAGAACCACATCAGTAATTTTTCAAAACGAGGATCAAGAAATCAACCTGCATCAGAATCATCCAAAGCGCTTATTGAAATGATAGCATCTGCATCCCTACCTCAGTCTTGGCCTCAACTTTAGCTAGTGGAGAATGAGTTTTTGCATATTTAATAAACTTACCAGGTCCCTGAGAGGTGGACAGCCACTGGTGTAGATCAGAGGGTCTCTTTAAACAATCACAGACTCCCGGTGCCATTGCTCTTCCTTCTTTTTTCTTGGGGGGGGGGGCACAGAGGATTGTGAACGTAACAAGATTCTTATGCTTGCTAAGCAGGCACTCTATCATTTCTTTTTTTTTTCCTTATTGAGATGGACTTTCAGTTTATGTTCAGTAACAGTCTGGACTGTGATACTCCTATTTGTACCTCCCTTTGTCACTGAAATGACAGCTGTGTGCCACAGGTCCCAGCAATTATGTTTCTACAATAGCTTGGGATGACAGGTGTGCATCACCACATCTAGCCATTGACATGGAACATTGCCATCTTTCATGTCCAGACTGATTTGAACCATGATCTCCCATCTCTGCCTTTCAGTGAGCTAGAATTCCAGGTATGAACCACTGTGCCAGAATCCAGGCCCATCTCTTGTAGGTTCTGGGCCAGGAGGACCAGGAGAGGGGCCAAGAAATAGTTTTTTTTTTCTTTGCCAGTCCTGGAGCTTGAACTCAGGGCCTGAGCACTGTCCCTGGACTTTCTTTTCTCTTTTTTTTTCTTTTGCCAGTCCTGGGCTTGAGCTCAGGGCCTGAGCACGGTTGTTGGACTTTCTCAAGGCCAAAGCTCTACCACTTGAGCCACAGCACCACTTGCAGCTTTTTCTATATATGTGGTACTGAGGAATTGAACCTGGGTCTTTGTGCGTGCTAGGCAAGCACTCTACCACTAGGCCAAACTCCTGATCCTAGAAATATGTTTCTTAATGAACAGGTTGGGAAATTCCAAATGAAAAACTGCCTCTTTCCAAGGTACTTTAAAAGTAAATTTGCATGCCTCCTGCAGGGAGCAAAATACAGATAATCCCTGACTTGAGTAGAGTTCCTTTGTGGAAAACCTTGGATAAGAGGATTATTATATAGGTTGGAATCCCACTGGTTCACAGTGGATGTCATAGCATTTAAGTATGAAGGAAAGAAATGTGGCTGCCATGTTTATGGCTGTTCCAGCTAAATGCCATGCTTTCTGCTGCACAGAGAACTCTTATGTGTGGCTAGATCATCAGCTGTATATCAAGTCTGTGCTACCATGTGAAGACGGGTCAGTGAGAGAGGCAAGACAGGAAGGGAGGAGAGTGTTGATATGGCAAAATCAAGTTCTTGTTGTAACATGATCTGCGGGTTTCTTCTTTGCAGTGATGTTCATCCATGCATCCCTGAGACTTCGGAACCTCAAAAACAAGCTGGAGAATAAAATGGAAGGAATTGGCTTGAAGAGAACCCCCATGGGCATTATCCTAGATGCCTTAGAACAGCAGGAGGAAAGCATCAGCAAGTTCACTGACTATATCAGCAAAGTAAAGGAATAAACATAGTGTGCCAGGCCATAGGGCTGCAGGAGAAATGGAGTTGCAGTCTGCCCTTATCCAGACCTACTTTTCCTTTGTGTCTTTTGAAGTAGGAGGTGCACGTTTTACCACCCAACTATCTAAGGCAGCACGCATGTACAGGCCCAACTGTTAGAATCCGATAATACAGAAAGAAGGCCTCAGAAACTGAAAGGAAACCAGCCTCCCCTTGTGCCTGAAGTTTTTGAGTGTGTTTTTGAAAGAGAATCATGAATTCTATAGCAACAATGCTATTCTGTCTTCTCTCTTAGGGGAAAAAAATGTCATTGTAATTCATCCAAGCAATATGAGTAAATGCTGAAGTTTATGATGTCATGTGTTGGCCTATTTCTAATCCTCTCCTGCATTCCCTTCCAAAACTCCCCAAGACTGTTTAATGTGTGGGATTAAAAATTAGTGTAGATTCTCTTGTTCTTTTAAAATCAAAGACAAGATCTCTCTCACTTTACTGCCTGTTTGAAGAAATAAATATGCCAGTTGTTTATACTTTGTTTACATATATGAAGATAGCTGTCTAGGAAGGTATTTTGTTAAATTTTTGTAAATTTTTGAAATGCTAGTAATATGCGTTCACCAGCAGGTTTGTCGCAGCATTAATGTCCTCTTTCTTAAAGGTTATAGCTATGTGACCTGCATTATTCTTGACCTGTTAAGAAACAAAATAAATAAATAAAATAAAAATTCAGTTCATCTTATAATTTTTTGTTGCTATAATGAAGCAAAAAATTGTCTAAGATAATGTTTCTTTGTTGGCACATTTAGAAAGAAAATGGGTGTACTCTGGGAGTTTGACTAATGGTAAGAGTACTTACCTAGCATGCACAAAAACCTGGGTTTGATTCCTTAGTACCACATACACAGAAAAAGCCAGAAGGGGTGCTGTGGCTCAAGTGGTAGAGCTCTATCCTTGAGAAAGCCCAAGGAAAATGCTCAGGCCCTGAGTTCAAGCCCCAGGACTGGCCAAAAAAAGGGGAGGAAAGGACCATTGTCTTCTACAGGTCAAAAAATTTTATAGCAATTGTTAGAATTACATACTTTCAGACAGACATTAATAGTGTGATTTTATTTCATTACTTTTATCCCTTTTGTGTTTAGAAGTATATTAAATATGTTTGTTTGCCACCTGGGTGAAGTAGAAGCATTTAGATTTTTTTTTCTTATGTGAAATAATGAAGACAAATCAAGGTAGTAATTACTGAAGAAATTGTATTACCTAGAAGAAAAGCAAAAGGATACGTTAGTCCCTATTTTTTGTACATTTTAATTTCTCAGCCCACTGCAGCTTTCCTCTTTAGCACAGTGATAACACTATGGCTTTGTACATGGACCAGAAAATGGAGAATAAATATGGAGAATAAAATTTATTAAGCAGGCAAAGACACAGGATTAAAAGGTTTTACTTGAGATAGTCTTGGTAATCATCAAAGGTATTGTGGGCAAGAGTTTATTTGCTGTACATCTATAGAAATATCTGAGAAACTTAGTGACTACCCTAAATGCTGAAGACATACTGGTCAGCAAACACACCTGGCTTGTGTTTTAAGTATTCTATAATAAAGTATTCTTTATTCTTAAGTATTCTTTATTAAAATGTTGAAAGCAGGAGAAAAAAATGTATACACATTTTAGCCTCTTCTTTCTTCTATATATATGATATTCTGACCAAATGTCAGAAAAAAGTGACAGGTTGAATTTTAAAAAGATTATCATTTCTAATGACTAGTGGCCAATTCTAAGAAGATAATCGAACAACAGTGACATGTAAGTTGTATTTTGATGGTGTATTTAAAAAATAGGTTAAAATCTTCCACTAAGGTTTTTCTTGTGGGTGTGGCAGATAGAAAGGACCCTGTGCGTCACAGACCCCTCTAACCTATGATAACAACCTGTGAAAGCGGATCCTTTTTTCTTTCAGTTTAGGATCCTCTTTCAAGACTATTAGCATATTGTGAAATTCCTCACTTAATAATGAATGCTATACCCAGCCAGGCAAATGCACAGAACTTTCCAGAATATCAACTAATATACACAGTGCAATGCCCTTTGAGAGTACAGCCTCTTCAATGTAGGAAAGGCTAAAGAGTTTGAAAGGTTGATTTCTTGTAGCCCGATCTCAACTAATAATCCCATTTCTGTGCTAGAATCTTTTCTAGAAATAATAAAGAAGAAGTAAACAAGCCAGGTGCTGGTGGCTCTTGCTTGTTATCCTAGATACTCAGAAGGCTGAGAGCTGAGTATCAGTTCAAAGCCACCTCAAACAGAAAAGTCCATGAGACTCTTGAACATGGCCTAATGATAGAATGATTGCCTAGCATGCAAAAAGCCCTGGGTTTGATTCCTTGGTACCACATACATAGAAAAAGCCAGAAGTGGTGCTGTGGCTCAAGTAGTATATCACTAACCTTGAGCAAAAGCAGCTCAGGAATAGCACCTGAGCTTCAAGACCCAAGACTGGCAAGAGTGAGAGAGCAAGAGAAAGAGAATGAGAGAGAGGAGGGGAGGAATACAAAAATAACAGCTATTGGAAAATTACTGGCCTGATTGAAAAAACGTAACTATTTTGTCTACTCTTACATGAATTATCCTAGAGAAACAGGAACAGAGTCTTTCTTTCCCAAATCTTATTCCTGTACACAATGCAGTGTTTTAAGTTTGCGTTCCTTAGAGTCAATTTCTCCCAGCCTGCTTTGCCTGCGTTATCACTAAGAGTCGCTAAAAAGAGAAAGCAGGCCGACATCTTTTATTCACTCAGGTAAAGGAGAAAGTACTATAATACGATATACTAATTCCTAGGTTAACATTGCTTTAAAAAGTGATGAACATTTTTGAAGTTGTATCGTGAAATCTCAAGTACTATGTGCCTAGTGACTGCCATGCATAACTAAGGGCTCTGGGACCTTAGAAGGAGGAAAGAGGGTGGGTGGGAACTGTAGAAAGGGTTGGGAGACTAGATAAAACCTTTATAAATGCAGAGCAGTTAGAGGTGTGAAGGGTTGAGAGTAGGGGCATGAAGTGCGCAGAACAATAGGTCATTGAGGGTAAACAGGACTTGTGAGAGCTGAGACTAGATTCATACACTGGCAATTCATACTAGACAATACAGTGCCCTGAAGGTGGAGATTCGGAGTTTAATCCTGTAGACAAGCTTCCTGTAGAGAGAGGGTTTTTTTTGTTTTGTTTTGTTTTTGCCAGTCCTGGGTCTTCAACTCAGGACCTAAGCACTGGCCTTGGGTTTTCTTAAGGCTAGAGCTCTACCACTTGAGCTACAGTACCATTTCTGGCTTTTTCTATGTATATGGGACCAAGGAATTAAATCCAGGTCTTCATGCATGCTAGGCAAGCACTCTACCACTAGGCCAAATTCTCAGCCTATAAAGGGTTTTTGAGATCAAGGAAATCATATGAAATTCATGGATTTATAAACTCAATAATTATGCATGTGCACATGCACGTGCATATATCTATAATATAACAAAACCTTTAATAACTATTACTGTTTATTCTTCTATTTTCCATTGTCCTCAGATATGGAAACACTGCCAGAAATTCATAGGTGTATTATTTAATTTTTTTCTTTATATATTCTGTTGACACTTTGGTTTTTCCATGTCCTTTGCCTTAAGTACTTTGTTCTTCACAGATGCCCCTAATCCTAACAGTACCCCCAAATCCCCAAGAAGCCACCAAAGAAGATAACCAGGCAATGTTAGAAGTAAAATCTCTACTCATTTTTCAAAGAAGAATTCATCTGAAAAGCTTGCAAGGCCTAGGATCTCAGTTCACATTTCACATGCCCATAGGCTAAAACATGATTTATTCCCTTTAAAATACTGTGTGGAGAATTGTAACAGAGGAGATGAAAGGAGAAAAGAGAGAGAGAGAGAGAGAGAGAGAGAGAGAGAGAGAGAGAGAGAGAGAGAGAGAGAGAGAGAAAGAATATAATCAATAATTAGCATGACTGCCATATTTATTGTCATTTACCAGAAGAAAGCAATTGTAAGGTAAATGTTAAAAAAACAAAAACAAAGTGTTTAACTTCTTCTGGAAGCATAACTCTAAATGTCACCCCTCACTCAAGCTAACAGCAATAGAAAAAAATGTTGCCCATGAAAACTAACATTTTATCTCCTTCCTCTTTCTCATGTATTTGTCAGGGTCCATCTTTCACAAATACCCTTCTCAGATATGACTGCTTGCAGGTCTACCACCTGCGTCCAGAAGTACTGCTGCTGAAATTGCCTCCAAGCCCTCACCACAGAGTCCTTGCTTGACTTCTCGTTCTTCTAGATGATCCTGCTGCCATCTACTCCAGTTCTTTTGGCAGTTGCACCTGTGATTTGAACATTTGAAGAAATAGGAAAAATTAATCTTGGAAAATTTAAGAGCTCCATAGGAAAAATTACGTTAACTTGCTTTAATGGATGCAGAACGGATTAGAAACTCTGTCCAGAGAGCCCTCCAAAGTTGTTATCATTAACAACAATGTTGCTGGGTTGCTTGTAGCTCACACCTGTAATCCTCGCTGCTGAGGAGGCTAAGATCTGAGGATCACAGTTTGAAGCCAGTCCAGGCAGGAAAGTCCATGAGAGGCTTCTCTAGTTAATCCCCCCAAGCAGCCAGAAGTGGAGCTATAGCTCAAGCAGTAGAACGCTAGACATTAAAAAAAAGGCTAGGAAATTAAAAAAAATCAGGACCAGTTCAAGCAAAACAAAACCAGCAAAACAAAACAAACCCTTTAGCCACAATTATTGGGCATCTTACAAATTTCAGGAACTGTCCCTAGGTCTTTGAGAACATGGTAAAACACATCATAAAATCAAAATGGCAGGTACTCCCATGGAGTCAAGGACTCAGATGCTGAGCATCCATTTTCTCAGCTGGGGAATGTCAGTACCAGTAGCCAGTTCACAAGAGTAAACATTACCTTCACACGGAAGGCGAGTAATCCATATGCGTACTCAAGAAGCAATGAATGGTTCACCTTGACAGTCAACGTGATTGGATTGAGGGCTCCCTAGAAGGCCAGTCAAGGGACACCTTGGTGGGTGTCTGTGAGGCGTTACCACAGAAAACTTTAAGGGAGAATGGCCCATCTTGAAGCTGGACTGGGGAGCCAAATGGAATAAAAGGGGGAAAGAGAAATCTAACCATTCACCAGCACAGGCAGGAATTCTCTCTGCTTCCTGGCTACCATGGGTGAGCGTCCTCTGCCCTGCTTTATTCTCCCTGTTGCATACTTGGAGATTTCAAACCGTGAATGGAAAGAAAGAATTCCTTCTTAAAGTTGTTCACACAGTAAGGGGAAGGTAACCAACACACTTGGGAAGAAAAGAAATAACTCAGAGAAGACAGTAATTTCCCTAAAGTCACACTGCTAGGGAGTGATAGAGCAGGATTTGAACCAGCACTGCCTGATTCTAGTACCTATTGTTACACACTGCCTAGAGGAAATACACACACACACACACACACACACACGCACATACACACACGCACGCACGCACGCATATCCACACATATACACACAGAGTGAGAATAAAAGAATATGTTTCTTTACAATCAGGTCTTTCCTCTTTTAAGCATATTCCTAGTATGGTGCTCAAATTTTAAAATAAAATAGTATTTGCAGGGCTAAGAGCTTGGCCTAGTGATAAGAGTGCTTGCCTCTAGCATGCATGAAGACCCAAGTTTGATTCCTCAGTACCACTTACATAGAAAAAGAGGGAAGAGCTTCTGTGGCTCAAGTGGTTGAGTTCTAGCCTTGAGAAAGCCCAAGGAAAGTCAGTGCTCAACCCCTGAGATCAAGCCTCGGGATTGTCAAAAAAAAAAATAGTATTTGGTGAATGGGATAAGGGCCAAAAAATTGCAAAAGCATGGGGTAAGGCCAACCTGCAAATCCCCTTCCTGCTTTTGTTTAACAGGAATGGTTTAAAGATAAGGATTCCCTAAAGGATTCCAAGTGGTGTTACCTTAAGGGGTGACTCACCCAGCAAATGTGTGCCATCCACAAGAAGCTAGGAGGATACTTAGAGTTTCTTTAGCAACAACTACATATACCCACGGGCACAGGAACCCATGTGCACTTGCCAGTGTGATGAACCATGCAGCCCATCTGCGCTGGCTCTCTATGTCACCAGTCTCCATCCGTGCCTTTTGAATCACATCCTGCTCTTCAGAAGGGACTTCGGATGTCCCCTTAAGCCAAACAGTCCTTAATATGTTTCTGATCCTCTCTGTTCCTTTCACCAACCTTTGAGAAAGAGGTGTGACCATAGCCTGGTCAGGCTCACTCCTGCAAAACACTGATAACTAAGAACAATAAGCAGAAACTAGCACAGGAATTTCAAATCACTTTAAAGGCGCAACAAATAGCTAAAACAGTGTGCTATTTGTTTTCATGGATGTTTGCATTTAGATCTATGCACATTAAGGAATTTCTGAATAATATATAAGAAGCAATGTGTGACATTAACCCTGTGTGGTAAACCAAGACAAGCAGGCAGCTTAGATGATAACTAGGCTGAAGAAGAATGAGTCACTAAAGGAGCATGGATTAATATCTGGGAGCAAAATAATAAAGTTAATGTCATGATTCCCACTTCTAAAATCTAACTCTTTAATTCATCAGTAATAACAAATATTTCTTTTTTTGTGTGGGCAATGGGGCTTTTGACATAGTTTGACATGGTTTGCACTGTTACATTGCTGTGGAATCTCCTTTTGCAAGCATCTAGCATTTCAGAAATTGGGATTTACATTTGGTTTCTGTAGATTCTCCTGACTCCTGTTGTTTCCACTGTCTCCACCCCTTTTTGAGTCACAAAAAGGAATCAAGTTAAAAAAATAAAAAAAGAATCAAGGGTAATGCTAGGGTTTCAGGCTTGAGTACATGAAAGAATGGACATGTTAAAAGAAAATTGGGGACCAGAAATAACAACCAGGTCTAAAACAGAAAAACTTGGTTTGAAAACAGATTGGTTGAAGATATCAAAGGGAAAGGGATGTTTGGGGATTGTTCTAGATTATGTGTTATTGACATAAAAGGAGAAAATGGGAAAGAAAAATCACAACAGAAGACAATCCAGAGAACATCAGAAGAAGGAAGACCCATGTACATAAAGCAAAGAAGAAAGAAATGGCCAAAGATGATTATTTGAGACTATGAAACCATAAATTCTGCAATCCTGGTGAACAACTAGTACATTTGTGGGGTTTTTTTTTTAGTGACCTAAGGTTAAAAGCTATTATTATGCTAAGGCCTTTCTAAGGAGAAGCTTATAAATGTCATTAGCCCATTGGCCTAGAGCAGTCAGGATGTAAATGAGTACACAGTGAATTGCAGTGAATGTTAAAATGTCACTTTGTTTGGCATAGAAGCCTGGGTTTGATATAAATGCTGTTGGTTCTGGGGAATTAAACAATACAAATAGGATTTTTATCTCAGTGCAAAGTACAAATAATTCTCTGGGGTGGCAGATGGGTTAACCACACAATTTCATGAGATGAAAGATATACAATTGTACCTTTTCTAGGGAGGGAGAAACATACAAGTGATGGAAAGTGATTAACTCAAAGGGAAATGACTTAGGGATTACCTAATAAATTCACCCTTTTAGATGACATTGAAAATATAGGTAAAGTTGGCTGGGAGTTTGGCCTAGTGGTAGAGTGCTTGCCTAACATGCACCAAGACCCAGGTTTGATTCCTCAGTACCTCATACATAGAAAAAGATCAGAAGTGGTACTGTGGCTCAAGTGGTAGAGTGCTAGCCTTGATAAAGGACAGTGCTCAAGCCCTGAGTTCAAGCCCTAGTACTGCAAAAAAATTTTTTTGAAGCAAGGCATTCCACAAAAGCTGAACATGTAAATGAGTGAAGCCAGGCAGGAATAGGGTGAGGAGAAAGATTGCAGAGGCTACTTCCTAGCGCAGGGCAGGGAATCCAATATACAAAAGAAGCCAACTTGCCAGAGCCCTAAAGTTGATTCTTAGAGTTGCCAAATGACAAAAAAAAAAAAAAGCAGCTGACTGAGACTCTGGTAATTCAAGTGGTATTGAATAAAAGCAGGTCTATATCACCATTTTAAAAGCACAACATCCATCTTGCAAGCTCCAGGAGATTGAAACTATAACTATCTTGCTCTCAGAGGTATCCCTGTCTTTCCTCACAAATGAATAAGCGGAGGAATAAGAAAGAATAGACTCAGGAAAGCAGATTTGGCCACTGGACCATTTCCTCTGAAATCAGAGAGTTGGTTCCAATGGTCACTCCCTCTTCTATTTGGAATTCTCAGGTTACCTTTAATGTGGATTGTTGTTTTTTATAGACTTGTATCCTTCTCTTCAGACAGTCATTTTCTCATTGCATAGCCACCAAGGCAGCTTGGATATTCTTTTGCCAATGACTGTTTATGAAAGAAGTGATGCAACAGGGCTCCTCAGAATACCTTAATTCACCCTGGTGGAGGTCAGGCTGCCCAGACAGGAGCAGGTGCACCCTGTCTTGATGTTTTGCCCAAGGGCAGGCAAAGGAGTCCTAGGGCCTGACCTCACTCCACCCCTAATGCTTCTTGCCAGGCACCTTCCCAGGACCCATCTGGCACCTCTAAATTACAGCTAAAAGCCTTCTTAGATGGTATACTTAGAGATATTTCACATAGTCATACCTTTACATTTGCATGCTTATGTATGCATGTGAATAAGTAACCGAGAAATACAAGCTTGCAGGAAAACTTATTTACTCTTTTTGACAAACAATCTGACTTTTCTATGATAAGATAATGTACTGACTATGCTGATGTCATCTCTTGGCTAAATTATGCAATCTTTAAAAATAATATGGTTAAGTAGCAATCAAGCAGCCTATAGACCAACATCCTCAGACTCCAAAAATACCATAAGCATGACCACCAAAAATTTGATTCCTGCAACTTAAGATGCAAGGATGCATAGTGAATGTGATAACTGAAATGCGTATGCATTCAAGCCGGGCACTGGTGGCTCATGCCTATAATTCTAGCTATTCAGGAGGCTGAGATCTAAGGGTCACAGTTCAAAGCCAGCCTGGTCATTAATGTTTATGAGACTCTTACCTCCCATTACCTCCAAGGAAACTGATTATGGAGCTGTGGGTTAAAGTGGTAGGGCATTATCCTTGAACCAAGAGAGCTCAGGGATCTGAGCTCTCAGTATTTCACAAATACTGAGGTTCCTCATCTGCTTTAATACTTATTTCATTATATCTACTTGTATTAATTAGGAAAGAGTCCTTTTCACTCAATACTGTTTCCCCCCCACAACCCACCCCCAAAAAATGGACCAGGATTTTGGCCTAGTGGTAGAGTGCTTGCTTAGCAAGCATTCCTTGGTACCACATACATAGAAAAAAGCCGGAAGTGGTGCTGAGGCTCAAGTGGTAGAGCTCTAGCCTTGAGAAAGTCCAAGGACAGTGCTCAAGCCCTGAGCTCAAGCCCAGGACTGGTAAAAAAAAAAAAAAAGAAAAGAAAAGAAAAAGAAAAAAGAAAAAAAGTTTATTTTCTTTCTCCTTATTCTTAGACATTTGTTAAGTAAAAATACAAAGCAGACTTTCTCCTTCCTTGGGTGGTGACAGGAAGGACCTGGGGTGAGATTATATTTACTGAGGTCAACAAGTGAGAATTAAGTTTATACTTTGTGACAATAAAAAAAAAGTGTGTGTGATTATGGGTCGACTATCTTTCATTACTATAAAAGAACCATCCTATCCTGAGCATTTTGTTTATTTTTTGGTGGTTCTAGGGTTTGAATTCAGGGCTTTAGCCTTGACATGCAGGCACTAAACCACATGAACTACATTCCCAAGTTTTTAATTCAGTAATTCCCTGAATAGGGTCTCACTTGGACTGTTATCCTCCTATTTATACCTCCCATGTAGCCAGAATGATAGGCATGCTTCTCCAGCTCCCCCTCTCTGCCCCCACATTGGTAGAGATGGAGGGACTCCCAAGTCATCTTCTTTTTTTTTCACCTAGGCTTGCTTCACATTTTGATCCTACTGGTCTCTGCATCCTGAGTAGCTTGGTTTACCAGTATGGGCTACCACTCCTGTTTTAAGCAGGAATTCTGTGATAACATTGCATCTCTGATCTCAGAGGTTAGAAGTTTTCAGTGGGATGGTATTGTGAATACAAATATACTACAAGTAAAGTTCAGAAGAGTGGACTGATCCTGAACGCAGAACTGGGGTTTAACTGTGGTTCTAGGTTGGTTTTTTTTTTTTTTTTTTTTGCCAGTCCTGGGCTTGAGCTCAGGGCCTGAGCACTGTCCTTGGACTTTCTCAAGGCTAGAATTCTACCACTTGAGCCTCAGCACCACTTCCGGGTTTTTCTATATATGTGGTACCAAGGAATCGAACCCAGGTCTTCGTGCATGCTAGGCAAGCACTTTAACCACTAGGCCAAATTCCCGGCCATGGTTCTAGGTTTTTTCAGTCATATCTCTTGACCATCTTATTAAAGTCTCAAAGATTGTCTCCCTTATACAGAATAGGGGAGAATAATTATCCCTACATTATAGAATGAAGACGATTCATATAATGGCTCTGACTTTATAAGTGTTCTGTGTTCCATGAATGTTAACTGCTGGAATCATCATCATCATCATCATTATTGCCAGAGCTGGGGCTTGAATTCAGGGCCTGGAAGCTGTCATCTGAGCTTTGGTGCTCAAGGCTAGCACTCTACCACTTGAGTCACAGCACCACTTCCAGTTACCTCTGAGTAATTTATTGGAGGTAAGAGTCTCATGGGCTGACTTCAAACTGTGATGCTTACATCTCAGCTTCCTAAGCAGCTAGGATTATAGGTGTGAGCCACCATCACTCAGCAACTGCTGGTATTGTAATCACAGAAGCAGCCCAGAGTTAATTTCCTTAGAAAACCCCAGTAATTTAGACCTACAGGCAATGTTCCCTAGCTTTTCCCAGGTAGTCATAATCAGTATCTCCTTTATTATGTGTGTGCAGGTGCTAGGCCTGGAATTCATACTTCTACTTAGGGCCTTTTTCCTGTAAGATATAAAAGTTTAGACTTAAAAGTCTCTTGCAGTCATCTGCCCAGGCTAGCTTTAAACTATAACCCTCAGATTTCAGCCATCTGAGTAGTTAGGATGACTACAGCACCCAACTTATTACCTCCTGGTGTTGAAATGAAGAGGGACTAACAGACAGGGATTTGATTGTTTCTGTCTGGCATGGTTCATCTTTTCTCCCTCTTTCTACTTACGGGTTTCAGATAGGCGACATTGCTATGACGAATGTCGTTTAGGAGCTGGTCTCTGGGAGTGATTTCTACCAGTGGAGGTGGCCTGTTTCTGGGCACTGGTTTGAGTGTTTTGATCACATCTTTGAGGTTGGTTTTCTCAGGCTGTTCTCTGGCTTCTGGCATGCGAGACTTGCGCTGAATTCTCTTCAGTTTCACCACCCGGAAGGAGTCAGGGTCTGTCTGGTACTTTGGAGTCTGAGATGGTGTTTTCATCATTTCATTTCTTTGTCCAAAAGGCATTGCTTGGGGATTGGGAGACCGTCCAGGAGGAGCCTGGAAGAACTCTTGCATTCTGGGATCTGGCATGGGCCCACCTAACATTTCCCACATCCCGGGGGGCAGCCCCAGACCATTTTCCAACATGGCTATTAACTTCCTCTGCTCTTTGAGTTGCTGTTGCTTTTGTTCTTCATGTCTTTTCTGCCTCTGTTTATCCTGATTTCGTGTGAGCAGATTAGTCACCACCATTCGGGGCCCTGGAAGCTCAAAATGGTAGCCCATCTTCAAGAGAGTATTGTTGGCCTTCAAGAGCCTGGCGATTTCCATTTCTGCATGGTGGCCCAGCATGTGCCTCTGGTTGTGAAAACGAAGTTCAGTGAGCGTCTCGTTGAACTGGAGGCATCTCAAGATGGCTACAATGCCCTTGCCGGTGATGAAGTTAGACTCGATGTTGAGGGTGGTGATGCTTCTGTTCTCTCTCAACATGTTAGCCACTGCGAAGGCCACGCTCTCATCCGCACCCACGTTTGCTAAACTGAACGTTTTGATGTGTTTGTTCTTCTTCATGGCATTCACGAAGTCCAGTAACATGTCTCTAGGGATGTTTTCGATGTTGTTTAGGTTGAGTTCCTTCATGTCCGGGTCATTCTGTCTCACTCGCCTCAAGCTCCCATCCAGGTCTGTTTGATTTCCAGAAGGCCTTGCACTTATCTTAAGAAAACTAGTATCTAGAGCTAGCTTCTTAGGATCTAGCTTTGCTATTTTTTTCCCACTTGTTTCTTGGGCCTCAGACCTGACTTTCTGGTCTTCAAATGCTTTCGGAGTGACTCTTTGGCTATTGCTCTCACCATTGCGAGTTTGTTTCTGTGCTTCATTTCCTTTCTCCCTATTGGATTTTCCATCACTGCCTTCACCATCATCTTCATCATCTTCTCCATCATCATCATCATCTTCTTCTTCATCCTCCTCCTCCTCATCATCTGTTTTTCGTACACTGTTGCTGTGTTTTGATTCTCTTTTATGTGCAACTATTTCATTATTCAGCTTATCTTTTAAAAACTGGGGCACCCTTTTGACACCTCTGTCTCTGTCTTCATGATGTTCTTGAGTATTTTCCTAAAAGATAGATTTATAAGAGTTATAATATATAACAGTGAAAAACACAAAGCATAGCAATATCATATGAGGGTTAAGTGATGGGAGCTTTGTGGTTCACAAGTATAATCCTATCTACTTAGAGGCTGAGATCTGAGAATTTTGGTTCAAAGCCAGCCCAGGTAGACAAATCAGAACCACTAGTTAAGCAGCAAAAAAGCTTGAAGTGGAAGTATGGCTCAAGCGGTAGAGTACCATCTTTGAGCAAAACAGCTATGAGAGCAAGCTAATGTCTTTTGAGTTTTTTTTTTTTAAGAATTTATTTATTTATTTATTTATTTATTTATTTATTTATTTTTGCCAGTCCTGGGCTTGAGCTCAGGGCCTGAGCACTGTCCTTGGATTTTCTCAAGGCTAGAGCTCTACCACTTGAGCCTCAGCACCACTTCTGGATTTTTTCTATGTATTTGGTACCAAGGAATTGAACCCAGGTCTTCGTGCATGCTAGGCAAGCACTCTACCACTAGGCCAAACTTCTGGCCCTTGAGTTTTTTTTTTTTAATAAACTTATTATAAACAAATATGACCCAAAACAAAAATAAAATGTCTATAGGTGTGCACACACATATTATGACTGTGTTTATTTCATTCCATGAATAAATGTCCTTTGGTGTCCCTGGGGGATTGGCTCCAGAATTCCTGTGGATATCCTAATTCCTGAGTGTTTCAAATCCTTCTTGAAATTGTATAGTATTTTCATATAACTTACACATTCTCCCATGGACAGTTACTTCAAATCATCTGTATATGACATATAATGCCATAGACAAGATAAACACATGTAACTCATTGTTATAATGTTTAGGGAATAATGATAAGAAAAATCTTTACTCATATGCAATTTTTCTTTTTTGGTTGGGCTTGAACTGTGGCCCTGGGCACTGTCCCTGTGCTCTTCAGCTTTAAGGCTAGTGCTCTACCCCCATTGAACCACTTCCAGCTTTCTGGTGGTTAATTGGAGATAAGAGAGCCTCGTGGACTCTCATGCCCAGACAGGCTTTGAACCACAATCCTCATATCTCAGCCTCCTGAGTAGCTAGGATTACAGAAATGAGCACCAGTGCCCGAAAATGCAAAATGAAAAATTGTTTTTAAAATTCTATCCACCATTGATTGAATCCAAGGGGACATAGAAGGGTAACTGTATTGAAATAAAATCTAATTTATGTTATTTTCAGAATCTGTATTTTTAAATGGTGTTTGATTCTAGAAGTAGTTTTTTTTTTAAATACTTGCATTAAAATTGTCGTAGTTTTTAAATCGATATATTGGTACTTTTCTGTCATAGAGAGCTTAGTAAGCATGTCTGCATCCAACAGCCCTGGCTTACACTCTAATTTCCTATTGCTCTACATAAAATTTACATGACTAGGGCCAGGAGTTTGGCCTAGTGGTAGAATGCTTGCCTAGCATGCACAAAAATCCAGGTTCAATTCCTTGGTACCACATACATTTAAAAAACTGGAAGTAATGCTGTGGCTCAAGTGGTAGAGCTCTAGCCTTGAGAAGGCCCAAGGATAGTATATAGGCCCTGAGTTCAAGCCCCAGGACTGGCAAAAAAATAAAAATACAAAAATTTACATCACTAAAATGTCTGTTAATCCTGTAGAACATTTATGCCAAAGTTTTCCTGAGAAGTCAACAGATGTAAGAAATGAAATAGTTTAGACTATGTTTTACATGTTTTTATGCCACTCCTGGGGCTTAAACTGTGGTCCTGAATGTGTCCCTAAGCTTTTATTCTCAAGGTTAGCACTTTACCACTTCAGCCACATCTCTACTGCCAACTTTTTGAGTTGTTTTCTGAAGATAAGAATCATCTGGACTTTCCTGCTTGGGCTGTCTTGAACTGTGACCCTCAGATCTCCGCCTCCTGAGTAGCTAGTATTACAAGTGTAAGCCACCAGCACTGGACTCTTTATTTCTCTTGAAGGATCAAATAACTAAAAAGAAACATGCAGCCATAAAATAGAATGGGATCAAGCAGAAATTTAGAAATCACTACTTCGGCTAGAAGAGAAAAATACCAGCTTTAGTCAATGCTTAATAAACTTATTACCCTTTCTCCATGCAGTATATGTACCTCATAGGTACATATTTGAAAGATAGTGTAAGCAGTCTGTGAGTCAAATAAGGATGTGTGGACCAACAGCTTAACCTTACTGCTCAGGAGAGATTGGAATTGGCACTGTAACTTACACTAAACGTTCCCATTGTACTTATCATCTTTACCAGCAGGAGGAGCCAGCTGTCAAGCTGTTTACACCAGAAGAAACAACTTTAAAAAATATACATTTTTTCCCTTCTAAACTCAGTGTTTCTATTGAATTAACTGTGTATCCATTAACATTATTTGTAAAAGGTCTAGACTGAGTATATCAAGATCTAACCCACTCAAGCCAATAACTCATTTTTTTTTTAGTTCATGTTTAAAGTCACCTCATCATGAAACCTCACCTGATAGTAAAGGAACAACATACATTGTCACAAACAGCAGGTGTAAGGAAAAGAGATTTTTTTACCTGGAAGGTGGGACTTCATCTACTTTCTCAGTTGTTTTTAAGTGAAGCATTAAAACAATTGTGATGATACACAATAAATCTGTAGTGCCAAAAGACCATTCTGGTTGTTAGGTTAACACAATTTCAAGAAAAAATAAAGTTGTCTTTATAATACCTTAATATCTAGTAGTTTCTAAATACTCAGTGCATGGTGACAATATGACACATTTTCACTTAGTTGGCTTGGTATACAGGCTGTGTGTGTGTGTGTGTGCGCACGCGCGAGCGCACGCAATCTTTAATATTGTATGTGAACTAGCAAAAACATACATGCCTGCTGAGAAGAAGCCCATCTTTCATTAACTCATTAGCTTGCATGAGTTTCAAAGGTGCCTTATGTGCCAAGAAGAAAAGAAAAAGAGTTTAGGGGCAAATGATCCTGGGTGGTGAATTTAATCACTAACTGTGCTGGTGTGGACCTCACACAACAAGCCTGGCAGTGTTTACCTAGGTGCCTCTGCAAGAAGGACCAGGTTTCCCCTCATAGGACATAGTGACTTTTAGAAAGGTCCAGTGTGGAACACGATTAAGTATTGTTATAGTCTAAAACAAAACATTGCAGTCGTGCAAAGAAATCACCATGGCCATACAGACTCCAGACAGCTCAGTGCCCAGGCAGCCATTTCTCTGTCACACACAGAACCCCAGTTACCTCAGACTGCACAAAAGTGGCTGGGACGCGCTCATCTTCCAGCATTCGTCTCGATGCCTTTTGCCAGTACATATAGTCAATGAGGGATTTGTGGTCGAAATTTCCTGTAGGTGGCTTATGGGTCTGATCTTTCTGAATCATGCTCACGGGCAGATGGGGGTCAGGGGCCATGACTTCCATTTCTGACTGCAGTTCCTTCAGCTCTTCCGGGGACAAGTTGGCCAATATCTCATCCTCATCGATCTCCTCACCGAGGGTATCTTCTGCATGGGAATTCCTGCCGTGCTCTGACATGGTTCTGATTTGTTCTATTATCAGTAAAGAAGAAATAATGGAAGCTGATTTTCTTTTTCTTTTTCTTTTTAAGAAGAGGAAACCTCAAGATCCTTCAGTTGACAGGGAGCTCAGGTCAATCCACCCTTGAGATTTTTTCCCCACCACTATTAAACTTAATGTGCTCACTGCGCAGCTAGGAGAGACTACAGCTAAGCTTCAGCCGTATCTATATTAAGCAGGGCTTGGCTGACCAGGGTCAGTTTATGGAATTACTACGCTGCTCTCTTTTTGGCAACTTGAGTCAGCTGTGCACATACTCGTTGACATTTCAGTGCAGCTGCTTGTGTCTGCTTGTGAATAAACTGAGCTCCCAGGAAGAAAACTCATTCTCTCACTAAACACCCCCATGTTGCCACACAACCTTCTTGCAGCCTGAGTTCTTCCCCTCCACCCCCAATGCTCTGAAACTCACTTCTGTTCCTCGTCAATGGTGAACACAACTTAACATCCGTCAGAAGCGAAATCCAGCCAGCAAAACTTCAGTTCTTTCCAAGTGAAAAATTCACCTGGAGGTGGAAATCAGACTGCTCGGGGTTCACTTGCTCACTTACAGAAAGACAGAGACGGGCTAGGTAATTCATCCCCTGTAATCTGAAGCTTTGTGAGATGTGCTTACCTGCAGCTAGATCCTGCGATCCACCAGGTGGGAAAACCAGCACTTGAGTTTCCATTATGACCAAGGAGTTGGATATCTTAAAACATTCTTTTTTCTTATTAAGCATCCATTAAGCCTGGGTAAATTAAAATGAAACTAAAGTCAAATGTAGAAAAGACTTAAAGCACTAAAATACTAAAAGAAACCACAAGAAATACACACACACACACACACACACACACACACACACACACACACACGAAATACAAGTGGGAAAATAACTTTTTTACTTTAAATTTTACTGTTTGCAAACTAGACTTTATATTTATTCAGAGGTATATACTTTATACATTACAGTGACAGATGTGTATAGAAAGATAACATTTTCCTTTATCTCACTGCTTATGACTAATACTTTGATTTATCATTCCATCATCTCATCATTTTTCCCTTCCTTTCTTTGCCATTAAACTGTGGGTTTGCACTATCTAGTCAAACCACTTGAGCCATGTGAGCCATGGACCCAAAGCCTTTTTTACTTTTAGCTTTTTTTTTTCCAGATAGGATCTCATGATTTTGCCCTGAGCAGCCTCAGTTCATGACCCACCTAGCCTCTGCCTCCTGAGCAGGTGGGATTATAGACATGTATCCACTCCAGCTCTCAGCCATTTCTTTTAGGCATATAAACTCTATCATTTTTTTGTTCTTGACTGGTTTTTGTTTTCATTTTTCTGGTGCTGGGGATGGGACCCGTGGCCTTGTGCATGCTAAACAAGTTCTTTTTTTTTTTTTTTTTTTGTGCCAGTCCTGGGTTTTGAACTCAGGTCCTGGCAATTGTCCTTGGGCTTTCTCAAGCCTAATGTTCTACCACTTGAGCCACTGCACCATTTCTGGCTTTTTCTGTATATGTGACACCAAGGAATCGAACCCCAGTCTTTGTGCATGCTAGGCAAGCACTCTACCACTAGGTCATACCTAGTCCTGGCCCCTAAACAAGCTCTTTATCACAGTTACATTCTCCAGCCCTGTCAGCTGAAGAATTCTTTTTTGTTTTCTTTTCTTTCTTTGCCAGTCCTAGGCTTGAGCTCAGGGTCTAAGCACTGTCCTTGGGTTTTCTCAAGACTAGAATCCTACCACTTGAGTACCACTTCCAGCCTTTTCTATGTATATGGTTATCAAGGAATTGAACCTGAGTCTTTGTGCATGCTGGGTAAGCACTCCACCACTAGGCCAAACTCCCAGTCTTGTCATTTTTTTGATTGAGAAAAATCATGAAGTTTTTCTAGATAGTTATATATTCTACTACTATCTACTTTTTACCAATTGGGCCAATGCCTACAACCTGATTATTTTTAGAGACAGTCTCTTGGCTTGTTTTGGCCCAGGATGGCTTCACACCAGATCACAGTCTCTTGAGTAGTGAGGATTAGAGATTGGAGCCACTAGAATCTGGCTGTATTCCACTACGAGATAATTTTTAGTAGCTCCTTATAAGGAGGATAAGTACCCTATGAACTGCATACTTTATGTAATTAACCCTTAACTGTTGGATATTTAAACTGCTTCCATTTCTCACAAGCACGAAAAAGAAAAAAAAAAACATCCTTGTAGTAAAATATTTGTATTTTAAGGTTAATTCCTTAGGATAAGTTGCATAAATGGCAGCAAGTGAAATTGCTGGGTCAAAGAATATGAAGAAAGTAAATACTTTTCATGGCTAAATGATCCACTTAATATTATCACAATCCATCACCAATATGCATGATATTATTTTTGTAAATTATGTACATATTACTATTCCAATTGTAGGTGTGTGTATGTGTGCGTGTGTGTGTGTGTTTCAATATTCTAGGCTTCTAGGATTTAAAATGATTCAGGTGAGCTTGAGGGAATAATTCAGTGGTAAAGCACATTCTTAGCATGCAATAGGCTCTAGGTTTGGTCCAGGAACTGTAAAAAATAAAGATTCAGTGAAGTATATTGTTGTTAGAGGAGGCTTGAGAAATACATTCTGTTTTGTGTTTTAAGCTTTTGTAAAGCTCATTTACTTTTAGAGATTCTAGGAAATCCTACACTAAAGTAACCCATTTGTTTAGTCAAACATTCTCCATCCTTAACTAAGTTACATTTACCTTCCCTTTTGTCACTTACTAATTTCTGTGAAATTAACCAGGTTCAAGAAGTAATGCACCCTTACCTGACTAATGTACCTGTAATCCCTCTATACATTATCCCAACAATAAAATATAATTAAAAAAATCGATATCAAAGCTGGGAATGTGGCTTAGTTATAGACTGCTTGCCTAGCATGCTTCAAGACCAGCGTTCAATTCCTTGGTACCATCTGCCCACATACATAGAAAAAGCTGGAAATGGTGCTGTGGCCAAGGACAGTGTTCAGGCCCTGAGTTCAAGCCCCATGACTGGCAAAAAAAACAAAAAACAAAAACAAAAAAACTCAGAAAAAGCTGAAAGTGGAGCTGTTGCACAAGTGGTAGAGTGCCAGCCTTAAGCAAAAAAAAAGCTCAGATGGGCTGGGAGTTTGGCCTAGTGGTTAAAGTGCTTGCCTAGCATGCATGAAGACTCGGGTTCGATTCCTTGCTACCACATATATAGAAAAAAGCCAGAAGTGGTGCTGAGTAGAGCTCTAGCCTTGAGAAAGTCCAAGGACAGTGCTCAGGCCCTGAGCTCAAGCCCAGGACTGGCAAAAAAAAAAAAAAGAAAAAGAAAGCTCAGGGACAGTGCCCAGACCCTGATTTCAAGTCTTAGGACTGGCAAAAAAATCATATCAATCCAACTATAAAGAAAGACTCCAGCCAGGTGCCAATGCCCTAGTTACTCAGGAGGTTGAGATCTCATGATTGCAGTTTGAAGCCAGTCTTGGCAGATAAACCCATGAAACTCTCATCTCCAGTTGGTCAGCAAAAAGCCAGATAGGAGGTGTGGTTCAAATAGTAGAGTGCCAGCATCAAGTGAAAAAGCTGAGTGACAGCAAGGGTCCCTGAGTTCAAGCCCCAAGAACAGCATGTGTGTGCATGCACACACAGACACACACAGATACACACACACACACACACACACACACACACACGTAGAATTTGGAGTCAACCTGCCCCAATCCAGTCTCAGTTCCATTCCTTTGTAATAATCTTATATTAAGTAATGCTGGCCAATATTTAATAATAATATCCATAGTTTACAATTATGGAAAGAATAGAGCAATGCATACATATATAAATTGTAGGCACAGATTAAGCCCCAATGAATATTACCAAGAAAAATGAAAGCAACTGCAAAAACAAAAGTTTCCACAAAAAATACATATTAATGGCAGGGGGAAAAAAGCTTTTGCAGAAAATATCTGAGAGGTTTCCAGATGAACTTGACTATAAAGAAAATAGAAAATTATCATTTGCATCTAAATAGAAAACTCTCTCCGCTCAAGAAATGTTCTACTAAATTTTTGCATGTAAGCTTTCATTCCAATTCCCATTCTATCCTGGTGAGCTCCACTTGTTTTCATAAGATTACAAAAATGGCTGCTTCGACTGTGCCTCTTTCCCACATGCTGCCAGAGAGGCTTGGCTGGGGCAAATTAGCCTTATTTGACAAAGAGATGATTTAGCTGTGTCTTCTCTTAGCGATGCTCTATGCTGCTGCCTCAGCAATGTCTCAGAAGAATCCAACCCTGACAGCAAAAGCAATCAGCTAGGTGAGGGACCATTATAGCAAGACAAACACCAGATTGCAAATTGCAGATCACCCGGCTTTGTAGCAGAAGCTCTAGAAATTAAATAGTGGGTTGACTCCCTCCATCTCACCTAGAAACTACTGGATCAGAATTCTCAGATTTAGGTGCAGGAATATGTCTGTCAGTGTGTCTGTGCCCTACCCCTCCCCCCCCCATTCTTTTTCCTGTGTCAAAGCTTTCCAGGTGATTCCTCAGAATGAATCATGTAGGAATCTCAGAACCACCCCCCAGCCATTGCTTTTGCAGCTTAAGCTTAGAGAGCTAAAAATCTTTCATATTCCTTCCTTTGGGAGTATTTGCTGAGTGACTGAGTCACACTGTAGTAACAGAGACAAATGGTTGCTGTCTGCATTAAAGGCTAAGAAAATGGATGCTGAGGGTCAGGACCCAACCCAGAGAAAGAACTACAGTACCTCAGAAGAGACCCTGGGATGGAGCACTACCAGCTAGAACTCAACCATGGGAAGAGTGCTAAGGACAGCAAATGGAAAAGACAAACAAACCGCCAGAGGCTTGGGGGTGTTCTGGAATTTGACCTAAGGCTCTCATGCCTAAACTTTGTTAGGCAAGGAGGGTAGCAGGGTCTTTATGGCTGGAGTTCATCGGATTTCATTCTTAGTGTCCAGGAATCAATAGAGAGCTTTAAGCAAAATGTAACCGGACTGACACTTCTAGGAAATTCCTGGGCTAGAAACAGATTGATTAGAAAACAGATTGAAGAGATAGGGGACAGTCAAAAGTCAACTGAGGAGGTAAGAGAAGACCCTTGTCTTCTGACAGCCCTTCATGATAAGGATGATGTCTGAGATTTCCAGTGTTTTGCTGTTTCAGCCAAAAACAAAGCTTAAAAAGATGCAGCTTCCTAGCAAAGCTCTGATCTTTAGTGATTTCTGTGTCTTGCCACATCCCTCCTCTCCTCCACCAAATACCTGGGGCAGTTTTAATGCTAGAGAAAGAGATGTGGGAATGGGGCACAGGATTCTGACAGGAGGTCACTGCCAAAGAAGTATGACTTCTCACTAATCTCCACAACTGAGATATTCTAATAATATTTTTAAATAAACTGGGGAAAATGTTTCATATTCAGTGATTCATTTCTGGGCAGAGATTAATATTAAATAATATTAGCAACACATTTGTATAGAAAGGTACCATCTATGCATATTTATTTGAAAATACATGAAGTATCTCTGGCAAGATGTGCATAAAATAGTTGGTTACTGAAAAGGGGGATGGCAACAGGACAGATTTAAGAAACAATTTCCACCCAGATTCCCTACAACAGATGAGTAGATCAATGTAAAGTGGTATGTATATGTAGATATGTAGATATATACACAATGTAATTTTACTCAACCACTAGAAAGATTAATCATGTCATTTGCAGGGAAATGTTTGGACCTAGAACAAATCATGTTAAATGAGGTAAACCAAGGTCAGGGAGACAAATAACACATATTTTCTCTCCTCTGTGGAAACTAAATCTAAACTGAATATGATAACCTATACAGGACTCTATGCATTCACACACAGCCAGGCTGAAGGATACCTTTAGGGAAGGAACCCAAAGGTGTAGCTTCTCTGAACATTTAAAATACTATTTATCAAAACCAAATTCCAGGAAATGGAAATGTGATTTGATGTTGGTGGTGGTGGTGGTATATGTTTTTGCTTTTGAGGGTTTTTTTAAAGAGGGAAAAAAGGAGGGGTGCAGAAAGGCAAGAAGGAAGAGTAAACAAATGCAATCATGTTATTTAGTATACACTATGTGAAAAATGAACTATATAACTTGTGGGGAGGGATGACAGGAGAAAACTGAAGGAAAGCGAAGGAATGTGCTCATTACCTGACATAAAATGGTAACCCCTCTGTACTACACCTTAATAATTAAAATAAAATTATTTTTTAAAGAAACACTTTCCATTGATACCCTTTAGCACTGAAATGCTTTAACATCAACACCTTTTTGCCTTTGAGAAAAAAATAGCCTTTCCTCCCTCTAATTTTAGCCTATGGAGATACTCAGTGTGTGTGTGTGTGTGTGTGTGTGTGTGTGTGTGTGTGTGTGTGTGTGTGTGTGTGTGTATGTGGGGGGTATACAGTGGTACTGGGGTTTAAACTCAGGGCCTCTTGTTCTGGCTTTTTCAATTAAGGCCTGTGTTCTGCTATGTCAGCCACAGTTTCACTTTCCAGCATTTGGGGGTGGTTAGGACTTTAATTAATTAATTAATTAATTAATTTTTGCCGGTCCTGGATCTTGAACTCAGGGCCTGAATAGTGTCCTTGTGCTTTCTCAAGGCTAGACCTCTACCACTTGAGCCACAGCACCACTTCTGAATTTTTCTATGTATGTGATACCGAGGAATCAAACCTAGGTCTTCATGCTTGCTAGGCAAGCACTCTACCACTTGGCCAAATTCACAGCCGCAGGTCATGGACTTTCTACCCATATTAGCTTTGAGCCACAATCCTCAGACTCCAGCCTTCTGAGTAGTTAGGATTACAAACATGAGCCATGGTGCCTGCCCCCACACTCCCCACCAACAAAAATAATCACTGTTTTCCTGGATGTGCTTATTAATTCATTCGTTTTTGCAGTATGTGGAACTGAATCCAGGGCCTCAGACGTGGTTAGGATCCATTTATTTTTTCCATACTACACTGATCACCTCAAGGACTGTAGTTAGCCATCATGTTTTCCTTCTTCAGCCTTATCCCTTGGCTATAAATGGACTCAGCTTCTAGACTGGTTTCCACATACACTAAATAAATCTGGTCTGTCCTAGAAGTGGAATACTCTTCTCTTAAGCAACTGCATTTGGACCACAAGGCTCTGCTCACTGGCGGCAAATTGCCTGCAGATTTCATGAGTGCCATAGAAATGCTTGGCTCTCTCCTCAAATTTCCCTGAGCCATGGCTGCAATGCCTCAGGATGGGATTCTGACCTTATGGAACCAGAGTTTCAGTAAGCCAAAATACCTACCCTGTCTTGCTTTCCACAAATCCCGGGGTAGCTCAGGTTGGAAGAGGAAAACCATGATATCGCCTGTACTGTTTTGTATTCTTATTAAATTGGTTTCCGTGTGGTTGAATTTCAAAGGGAAAATAATGGTATAAACTTCTGAAGTATATGATGCTGTCACTGTGTTTCTACCAAGATGGCTACTATGTTAAATTCTTTGGTATGGGAACTGGTACTGGGACTTGAACTCAAAGCGTCTTGCTCTCATGTTTTTTAGGCTTATGACTGATGTTCTACCACTTGAGTCATATGTCAGTGTTTTGGCTCTTGTTGATTAATTGGAGATGAGTGTCTCACAGAAGTGTCTACTTGTACTGAGTTCAAACTATAAATCACTCTTCATATTTCAACCTCCTGAATAGCTAACATTATAGGCATGAACCATGGGTGCCTGGTAAGCTGTGAAATGAATGAAAATTCAAATTTGAATAAAAATAGGGTGGTTGGCCTATAATGCAATGGATTCACTGACTCTGAACTGCGCTTTTTTTTTTTTTTTTTTTTTTTTTTTTTTTTTTGCCAGTCCTGGGCTTGAGCTCAGGGCCTGAGCACTGTCCTTGGGCTTTCGCAAGGCTAGAGCTCTACCACTTGAGCCTCAGCACCACTTCCAGCTTTTTTCTATATATGTGGTACCAAGGAATCAAACCTGGGTCTTCGTGCATGCTAGACAAGCACTTTAACCACTAGGCCAAACTCCTGGCCCATGAACTGTGCTCTTAAAAGTCATCTGAAGCCAGGTATGGTGGCTCACACCTGTAGTCCTAGCTACTCAGGAGGCTGAGATCTGAGACTCATCACTCAGAGCCAGCCTGGGGAGAAAGTCTATGAGACTCTTCAATCCAGTCAGCCACCACCATCAAAAAGCCAGGTGTGGAGCTTTGGCTCAAGTGGTAGAGTGCCAGCTCAGGGACAAACCCTGATTTTAAGCCCCAGTACTAGCACACAGAGAAAAGCAATCTAGTAAATTTTATGTTACATGATACTTGACGACATTAAGGAATAGGTGTGGGTAATAAAATTCATTCAGCAACGTATTTTATTTGGAATAAGTCTCACAGTTTTAGACATTTAAACTGTGTTCACACATTGTTTATAGCAACCTGTTGGGCAACTTAATGTTGAGCAATGATTGGCTGATAAAGATACTTTATTCTGTTCTACAACTTAATACTACACATCATGTTTCTTAAAAAAAGAAAAAAAAACTGCTGGGTGCTGGTGGCTCACACCTGTAATCCTACTCAGGAGGCTGAGATCTGAGGACCAAGGTTCAAAGCCAATCTAGGCACAAAAGGACCTGAGACTCTTATCTCCAATTAACCTCTAGAAAACGGGAAATGGGGCTTGGCTCAAGGGTAAGGCCTTAGCCTTGAGCTGAAGAGCTCAGGGACAATGCCCAGGCCCAGGGGGAGGGGGTAGCCTTAAGCTGAAGAGCTCAGGGGCAGTGCCCAGGATGAGTTCAAGCCCCATGACCCACAAAAAAAAAAAAAATCAAAACCACAGTATAAAAGCAATAGCTGAAATTTAAGGGAGTTGACAATTAGCCTGACAGTCCTTACATTAAGGGTCATCAAAATATTTAAGTCCAGTATTTGTTTGGATCCGCATAACTTATTTGAATGTGTTACTTCCTTCCTTTATTCATGTCAGCAATTCTATATGATAAAAAAGCAACTTTTGCCTCCATATGTAAACAAAATGTGTCAACACGTAGGCTACTCACAGGTGGACACATGAGGACAAAAGTCAAAGGGCATTTCAGCTGATTGAAATGCAAGGGGAACTTTAGATCACACAATTTCGTTACTCTAGAAGCATTCACGACACTGGAGAAAAGGCCAGAGTTCCAAGAAACCTTAGCAGAGTAACCTGAAACTGTCTCAAGAATTTTATCAAATCTTGCCTAGGAACAAACAAGCTTTCTTTCTGGCTCCATTCCAAAGACATGACTGAAAAGTATGGCCACTGGAACAAGTTTATCCCTGTTTTTAAAAATAACTTTGATTTTAAAATATAGGTTATATGTGTCCATTATGTAAAAAGAGGGAGGGAATACAGAATAGCAGAAATGAAAAATAGGATACAAGTTAACATAAAAACACTTCCAATATGTATTGGAAGTTTTTCTTCTGCATCTTGTCATTTTTGATACTGGTCCTGGGGCTTGAACTCAGGGCTTGGGCACTGTTCCTGAATTTTCTTTTTGCTTGAGAAGTATCAGTTGAGCCTGAGCTCCACCCCCAAATGAGGATCCTCAGATCTCAGCCTCCTGAGTAGCATAAGCTACTGCCAGATCTTGGTTTTAGTGCTGTAATTTTTGTTTCTTAAGATCTTTTCAATCCTGTGATCTTGTGTTCATTTTGCAGAAGACTGTGGCTTATCTTTGTTGGGGAAAGAATTTGATCATGCATTTAACATTTATCCATGGTGTGATTTTAAAATGCTTTTCTCCCAAGATGGGGGAGGGGGTGGTGGTGGGGAGGGTAAAGGGTACCAAGACATGTGAAAGGGTATCAATGTATGTGAATTAATGCACCTTCTATATGACAAATATCATGTAACCCTTTAATTAATTACAGTAAAAAATATTTAAAAAATGCTTTTCTCAATCTAGATAAATCAATTGTTATCCAAGACAGTTTTGTACATATGTCTATGTTGTGACTGATGATTTGGTTATATGTCCTATAACTTTGAAAAAGATTTCTCCTAGGAATTTATTCTCAAATACAAAAAAAAAGTCCTGCTTTCTAGACTTGTGAATGCATGACTATAAATCATTGTAGAACTTATTGATTGGTGATTGATTGACTATCCTGAAGGTTTTTCTTAATGTCTCATTTCAACAAGTCCAGACTGCACCTATAATCCCAGCTACAAGAGAGGCATAGGTATGAGAATAAAGTCCAAGACTGACCCCAGGCAAAAGCATGAGGCTCTATCTGAAAAATAAGTAAAGGAGAAAAAGAGGCTCTATTTGAAAAATAACTAAAGTAGAAAAAGAAAAGCTGGAGCCAGGCACTGGTGGCTCACACTTGTAATCCTTGTTACTCAGCAAGCTGAGATCTGAGGATTGCAGTTCAAAGTCAGCCCAGGCACTAAAGTGGTGAGACTCTTATCGCCACTTAACCACCAGAAAACCAGAAGTGGTGCAGTAGCTTAAGTGGTAGAATGCTAATCTTGAACTGAAGAGCTCAGGGATAGCTCCCAGTCCCAGAGTTCAAGCCCAACTGGCTGGCTTTGAACTGTGATCCTCAGATCTCAGCCTCCTGAGTAGCTAGGATTACAGGTGTGAGCCAACAGCATCTGACTTTTTTGTTTTTTAAGTCACTGTGTCTAATCCTGTGACCAATGTCATTCTCCTAAGTGCTTCACATACTTCCTGGTTTGTATTTTTAAATAAATGAAAGTATTGTGTGCTAAATGCTTCAAAAACAAATTTTACACCCACTGGTTTCAGTCTTCCTCCTCCTCCGCCACCCCCTACCTCTTCCCTCCCTCAGCAGCTGATTTAATCATCTCTGTCTTTGTCTGGTTGCCATTCACTGACTTTGCCCAGTCAATGTTTCCATGTAACACAAACTAACATCACTCAAAAAAAAAAAATAGTTGTAGGCATGATAGAGGCTTCTAAAATTGAAAAAGAAAATTTATCTCTGTCCAGCTGCAATCTACTGAAATGTAATCTGGGGATTATAGAGTCAGATGGTGACTTTATAATAACAACCACCCAGCAACCAAAGGAATGTGGAGAGAGGCCCCAGGCAAGGTTAAGAGCCCTTGTATTTCAGTGCTTGCAGTAATATGGCATAGTGTGATTTCATGAGCTTACTCTCTTTTTTCAAAATGTATGCTTCAAGAAAGAAAAAAAACCTAAAAACTGTGGCTCATACCTGTAATCCTATCAATTCAGGAGGCTACAATCAGAGCATAGAGGTTCAGAGACAGTCCAGACAGTAAATCCACGGAACTCTTTTTTGTTGTTGTTCTTTCCAATTAACCAGCAAAAAAACAAAAAACAAAGAAGCTGGAAATGGAGGTGTGGTCAAAGTGGTAGAGTACCAGTTTGAGCAAAAAGTCAAAAAAGAGTGAGGCTGTGAATTCAAATTCCAATTATTAACCACTGTCCCTACCCATGAGAGAGAGAGAGAGAGAGAGAGAGAGAGAGAGAGAGAGAGAGAGAGAGAGAGAGAGAGAGAAAGCACTTCAAAGTTTCATTTTAATATGAAAGTAATGACTAGCATATTTTGATTTAATCTAAATCTATTTCTTGAATTTATCCTAGTAGATGATAATCACCTTTCTTGGAACCAGAACATAGATAAAAGGTTCAAAGTCCTTGTTAAGTGCTCAAATACATGCATACAATGTCACTAATCAATCCCTTGAAATTCATTTTGATTGGTACAAACATTAAGTGTTGTACATTGGGCAAGAAATATAAACAATACAACTGTCCAATGACTACCAAGCTAAACTGCCCCCTGCAGGCCACTTCAGGCACAGCCCAGTAGGACAACGCAACTACTACTAGGCTTCCATAACAGGCCAGGGATGACAAATAGTGGCACTTGCATTGTTACTCACTCCCCCTGTGACACAGATGGCAGGGACCCCCCCCCCCCCCGGGACACTTGGATGGGAGTTCAACGTGGTTAGAGCACTGTTAAATGAGCACCATTACTAATTAGCCTTTATTGTAAGCAACCCCTCTGACAGTTTGCTTTTCCATTAACTCTGCATTGATGTTAGGGCTGAGAAGACTTTAAATCCCTGACTGCCACTTCTATCTAGTAGATCCTCTCTGGATCTAGCTGCTTTGAACAAAGGGCCCCTAGGCAGGCAGCTGGACTGCTCTCATGCTAGCCACAATAGTTACTGTGGGACAAACTGAGGCATATTAACCAGACTTTAGTCACTACCAAAGCCATTTCAATCCAGGCCAGAGGGGGGAGCACTTCCTCCCCTAGGTGGACCAGCAAAAGACTTCTAATTACTGACAGGACTGTGCCACCATTGATGCAGACAT
Organism: Megascapheus bottae; assembly: GCF_031878675.1. NCBI lineage: Eukaryota > Metazoa > Chordata > Mammalia > Rodentia > Geomyidae > Megascapheus > Megascapheus bottae. The sequence continues at coordinate 35,595,341 of NC_143510.1, forward strand.
GCTTGAGTCCCCTGCTCTTGTCCCCACCCTCTTTTTCTATCTACATAGGCTGATTGTTCAGCTCCCTTTGTGAGTAGTTCAAGACACCCATCCGTGTTCTTCTCTGATATAACTCAGGGACAGCTCCCAGGGCCCATACACAGAGCTTGAGAATGTACAATTAAGAGAACAGTTGCATTCAGGAACTGTTCCATTAGTGAACTGTGAGAAACAAACAGAATCATTTGTCTTTCCTAAAATTAACAAGCAGTACAAATATGCTGTTTAAAGTCATAGTCATAGAGACAAATGGAGCCAGGGACTGGTAGCTCACACCTGTAATCCTAGCTACTTAGGAGCTTAAGATCTGAGGCTTAAAGGCTTGAGGTCAACCCAAGCAGAAAAGTACGAGATAATTTTATCTCCCATTTATCACCAAAAAATCTGGAAGTATTGCTGTGGCTCAAGTGGTAGAGTGTTAGCCCTGAGTAAAAAAGCTAAGGGATAGGTTAAAAAGCTAAGGGATAGGCCTTGAGTGCAATAAAGTCCTAGTACAAGAGGTTTTTGAGTTTTTTTTTTTTTAAAGGATAAGCTGGGCACCATGGCTCACACCTGTAATCCTGGCTAGTCAGGAGGCTGAGATCTGAGGATCACGATTCAAAGGTAGTCCAGGTACTAAAGTTGGTGAGACTTTTATCTCCAATTAACCACAAAAAAACCAGAAGTGGTGCTATGACTCAAGGGGTAGGGCTATAGCCTTGAGCTGAAGAGCTCAGGCAGAGCCCAGGCCCAGAGTTCAAGTACCATGACTGCTTTTGCTTTTGATTCATAAATAGCATATGTTAGACAATGAGTAATGATAAATGATCAGAGATTGGACTAAATGTATTTATATATGTATACATAAAAACTCATATAGTTCTGTTAAGAGTTAACAGTAACATTATTAATGAATAAATTACTAATGAATGATTAAGAGGAGAAAGCTAGATTTGAGCCACAGTTCTACTTGTTAAAAATAGATTGTGATCAGAATCTTGAGGCTCTATGATTGGGTCTATTTTCTTTCTCTTCCAGAGTCTATCTGATTACCTTGTTGGTCTATGCCATGGTAGTTTTGATACTGTCCCCAAAGAGACACTGAGCTGAAGATGTCTTTAGCCCTAGAGATTCTTGGTAGATATCCAGTCCATACTTTATTCTTCTGTTTCAGACGATACCACACTAGAGTCAAATAAATATCAAGCTGACAACCTCTGAGAAGTAGGTTGAGCTTTGTTTGCTAACTCCAGCATTATTTAGGCATCATATTTGTGTATCAAGTCTATAAATTAGCATTTGGCTCTCCTAGCGTTTGTGTTCGCTGGAATCAGAATTTTAATTTTATTAAAGGCATGAATTCCATGTGGCTTTTCCAAATAGGACTTTAGCCAAAGACCCACTAGTTATTTAAGTAACCGAAGAGCATCATTAGAGACAGGGCTCATTTATAAAGTGGCCCAGTGGCATTAATCCCAGAGAGAGGAACCAGAGAGCATAGATCCTCTGTTCTGTTAGGCAGTGGGGATACACACCCAGCAATCAATCAGCTTACAAGTCCTCACTGGAAGAGTGAGGGAAAATGACCTCAGGCAAGCAGTATAAAAATGTATCAGCCTGTTCATGTACACAATGGAAACCATGGTGGTACCTACCTCAGGCTTGTGGTGTGGGGATTCAACCCCTGTAACAGCTTTACAACTCAGAGGCCACACACAGTGCTCCAAAGCCACTGTTCTCAAGATAGTATGTGGGGAGGAGATGGGGGGAGGGAACGATGGACAAAAACATGAGAAGGGGTGTCAAGGTTCAAGAAGTAATGCACCCCCTACCTGACGAATGTAACTCCTATAACCCCTCTATACATTCTCCCCACAATAAAATACAATTTTAAAAAAAGACCAAAAAAAAAAAGATAGTATGTGGTGTGCAAATGCGAGGAAGTCAGGTGTAGCACAGAAATGGACCTTTTCACATATAGCCTAAATGGAGCATTTCATTTCCAGATGCTTCTCCTAGTCCCCCCAAAATAATAAGAGAAAAAACCCCTACCACATCATGCTGTTCTCTAGCATGTTCCCTTCTAATTGTAAGAAAAAAATCATAGTTATTCCAGTCACGCTTGCATTACTTCAAGATATAGAGTCCCCTAGAGGAAGGGTGGCCCGGTGCTACAGGGTTTGGGCAGGAGCCCCTTGCATTGTCTGGTGACTTGCAATGTTAAACACCATGAACAGCTCTCTACTAACTAAGCTCTTAGGGAGCTATCACTCAGTACTGATACTTGGTGATGAGGAAGATGATAACAGTAAAACAAAAAAATTAACAAGAGCTGGATTCTGGTAGCTCATACCCTTAATCCTAGTTACTCGAGAGACTGAGCTGTGGCAGAATATGGTTCAAGAACAACCAGAGCAAAAATGTTCACTAGACTCCATCTCCAAAATAACTAGTAAATATCAAGAGCTGGAGGTGTGGCTCAAATGGTAAAGAACCAGCTGAGAAAGCAGGATTCCTGGAGTTTTTCAGTATCTTAGTACTGCCCTTCCCCTCCCCCCAAATTAACAAGAACAGCAATCATGGGTGTGGGCTTGTTTCATGAAAACAATCAGGATCAGGCCAAGAAAAGTGGGTGCTTTGGGCTTGTGGAGAAGGAATCACTGTCTCTCAAGGGTAGCTCAAAGTGATAGAACTCTAGCCTTGAGCAAAGGAGCTCAGAAATAGTGCCCAGGTCCTGGGTTCAAGCCCTGAGTTCAAGTCCCAGGGCTGTCAGGAAAAAAAAAAAGGAACTAAGGAAGAAAGTTCTGATGATAGCAAAGGTTCTGGCCTGGTGAACCACCCCTCTCCCAGCCCAGCTGTTCCCTCGGCAACATTAGGTGCATTCAGTATAATTAGCTACCACCCCCTTGTCCTGGGACAGCCCCCCAGGGCTATCACCACGCAGGCCAGCAAGGTTCCCCTGAACCTTACTGGTCCTATGGGTCACCTGAGATGATCAGGCCAGGATCATATAAGGTAGCAGGGCCCTCCCAATCCCTCCAGGTTATCTAGGTCAGCCCACACAAGAGTTGGCACTTCTCACTTGCATGAATCCCTTTTCCATCATTAAAATTCTTCCTTGTCCCCAGTACCTGGATATCTGCATGGTTTTTTTTCTTTTTGACAAAGTCTCCATATTATCTAACAGGGAGGAAGGAAAGAAGGAAGGAAAAAGAGGGAAAGGAAAGGAGAGAGAAAGGGAGGGAGAGGGGGAGAGAGGGGGGGAGAGGGAGAGAGAGGGAGAGAGAGGGAGACAGAGGGAGAGAGAGAGAGAAGCTCCTTACCAGCACACTCTGGGAGTTGAATTCACAGTCTGGCAGATGGAAAGGGGTGGTGATGTTCCTGATAAATAATGGAGGAAAGAAGGAAGCCATGTGTGGCCCGTTTGTCCTCGAGACTCTCGTAGAATTTCAGCCTCACCTAGGGACCTGAGATGCTTAGCACTTGGGTTCATCCTCAGCAGTTTCGGTTGCCCTGTGGGCTCTTTGTGTGGACAGACAATCACGGGAACTTTACAAAGCTTCCTGCACGGATGCAACTTGCACTGGTGTAGCTGCTGTGTCTCCTGGGATTGTGAGGTGTGGGGAGGAACAAGGTATTCCTCATTGAGGAGGAAAGGAGAGCAACCTTTTTTCTGGCTTGAGTGAGCCCCGTTGTCAGTTGGGGCTCCTGGGCACAGGCAGATTGTGAGTTACCAGTCTGGAAGATGCTATAGCAAGTAGCTTTCAGGTGGCATTCTTAGCGTTGGGTCCAGAGCCACAGGAGGGCAGCAAAGAGCAAGAGCAGGGTTTCCAGTAGACTTGGGAGGCCTCTGAACCATCTACTGAAATGCAACCCTGACTCTGACTCTTCTTTCTTCTTCTTCTTCTTCCTTTCTCCTCCTATCCTCAGATCTCATTCTTTTGAATAGCTGGGATTACAGGTGTGAGCCATACGCACCCAGCAGCAGTCTTCATTAACAGCCACTCCTCTGCAGGGAAGACCCCATTTCACAAACACTGGGGCTAGGGGATTCTGGGAACCTAATGAACATAGAAGGGAGGAATGCACCTTCTATCTGGTGAATATAATGTAACCCTTCTATTAATTACAATAAAAGTATATGGAAAAAAAGAAGGGAAGGAAAATATGAGTAATGTTCTTTGGGAGTGTTCCAACTATCTTTACTTATCATTGGAGTGATTTTGAGTGAGGATTTGCTTTCTCAAACTATTCCCTCAGAAATATGCTAAGCAGAGATTTTTCAAAACCATTAGATCCTATTAGTCTAGATTTTCAAATAAAACAATAACAACAATAAATGAGAACTTTATTCTCTCAGCATTCTATGAGGCCAGAAGTCTGAAGTGAGGATGATGGCAGGGTTGCTGGCTTCTAGAATCTTCAAAGGAAAATCTGATTCCATGACTCTCTTCTGGAATATCACTTCCCACAATCCTTTGTGTTCTTTGGCTTGAAGATGCCTGGTTCACATCCACCTCTGTGTCCTTTGTCATATTGTAATAACCTGGAAGGCTTAGCTGCCTTTTTGTTTTTGTTTTTGTAAAAATGCTTAACCTGCTTGGTCACCTGAGAGTGGCGACGACCACCTACGTGTGGTTTCAGCCTTGTGGTCGTTGACTATGGGCATCTTAAGGTGACGTCATAAGGTGACTACCACCTGCATGTGGTGTTTACCTTTGAAAGCTCAGCCCCAATGAAGGTGGAGCAGCTTCAGGCTGAGAGCAGCCACTGGGCTGCTGTTAAACTGACTCCTAGCTCCATTTACTGAGTGTTGGTGACTATTGCTGGGGGGGTTGTCCCCCCATAATGGCTGGCATATTACAATATGGCTGTCCTTCTGTGCTTTTGAACTTGTTAGTTTATAATTTGTCTTGTTGCACAACCTTGAATACAGGCCCTGAGTTCAAGCCCCAGGACTGGCAAAAAAAAAAAAAAAAGGCTTGTTGGAGTCTTAACCCCCAGTATTTCAGAACGTGACCTTATTTGGAAAAGAGGTCTTTGCAGAGACAATCACATTAACATGAGGTCATTAGGGTGTGCCATAGGCCAATATGATTATGTACATTCATAGCTAAATCTCAGTGCAAAGGCTACTGCCTGTAGCTTGCCCTGTGTAGGTGAATGCAGAGACTGGGGTGGGGCTTCTACAAGTCAAGGAAACCTAGAGGTGGCCAGTGAACCCACAGAAGGCACAGGTGTGGGATAGTTTCTTCCTCAGCCTTCAGGAGGAGCCAGTCCTGTCAGCACCTTGATCTCACACCCTGAACAAGTTTCTGTTTCTTGAGTCACTCCATTTATGATTCTTTGTTTACAACAGTGTTAGCAAACTCCTGCAATGTGTTTATAGTATGTGATTCCACAAGCTCTTGTTGGACACAGAATTGGCTTTACATTCAAAGTGGGACATGTTTAAAGAAAACTTGGTACCTTAGCCGGTAATCCTAGCTAGATCTGAGCTCTGAGGATCACGGTTCAAAGCCAGCCTGGGCACTAAAGTCTGTGAGACTCTTATCTCCAATTAACCACCAGAAAACAGGAAGTAGCATTGTGGCTCAAGGGGTAGGGCTGCAGCCGTGAGCTGATGAGCTCAGGGACAGCATCCAGGCCCAGAGCAGAGCCCATGACACTCTCTGTCTCTCTGTCTCTGTCTCTGTCTCTGTCTCTGTCTCTCTCTCTCTCTCTCTTTCTCTCTCTCTCTCTCTCTTTCTCTCTCTCTCACACACACACACACACACACACACACACACACACACACACACACACACACACACACATTTGGCATGTAATTTTTAAGATCCCATAGTTTAGGGAGGAGGAATGAAAACCTCTGTCTGTCTCTGTCTGTCTGTCTCTCTCTCTCTCTCTCACACACACACACACACAGACAGACAGACAGACAGACACACACACACACACACACACACACACACACACACACACATACACACACAGAGATGCAATCTTGAAATGGGTGCATGTATAAGTGCTCTGGGAAGAATCTGTTTATTTGGGAGGGACCAGAATGGGCAGGGGATGCAAGGGCTGTTCAAGATGTGCTCTCCTAAAAAAAAATCTACCAAACATGTTTTAATGCTTCATTCTTCCATAATTAAAGGCAACAACAACCCAGTTCTTCAAATTTTTCTGCAATGGTAGCTCATGTTCAGGTTAACCGTGAGTGATTTCTCCAGCCATCATCTGCATGCAGCAGCAGTTTTAGAAGAATACTGGCTGACAATATAGTCAATTTACAGAGCTCCAAGGGGTTGAAACTTGCTAGAACCTCATCTCCAGGTGGGCACCATGATTACTGGTATTTTTAAAGACTGAATTTCATGTGTCTTCAATCATTTTCATTACCCTGTGAATGGGAGCAAATCACTGGAGCTCAAATATTGTTCTACCAGGGAAATAACTTATGTTGCCCAGAGCTAGAGATCACAAAATAACAGATAACATTTGTAGTGCAGACAACACACAAGATCCACAGCATTTTATTTATTTCTTTTTCAACTCAGGCTTGTTATTTCTCACGCCAAAGCAACAGTCAGTTCCACAAAGGGGCTTTGGTAAAGCCTGCTAGAGTCTGGCCTGAGCCTTTGTCTTTAAGCCTAAAATACTAAGCTTTTTTTTTTTGCCTTTGTTATTCTATTAATGCCCTTTGTTATTCCTGATCCATGCTCAGTACAGAAATGGCAGGCCTAATCCAGCAAAGCCAGGCTATTTTGAAATTGTGAGATCTATTTATTAAAATGTCAGGTTCTCAGGGCAATGAAGCTGAGTTGGAGAGTTCAGTGAAATAAGAGACACACATGGGCCAGATATGCACTAAAAACTCTATTTCAAATAAAAATTGAGCCAGGCATTCTTTATTTGCTAAACATAGCGTCAGTAAACTCTAATATAATACCAGTAGAATTGCATCCTGAGATAGAACTTAGCCTGAATCATCTTATTAAGAAAGCATGAATAAGAGAAATGGGTAAAAATATGCATTTGAGGAAGCAGAGCTATGGCTCAAGTGATAGAGTACTAGTCTTGAGCAAAAAAAAGCTTAGGGACAATGCCTAGGCCCTGAGTTCAAGTCCCAGGACTGGCAAAGACCAAAATAATAAGAACAACAACAAAAAAAGCATGTACTTGAGGGCTGGGAGTGTAGCTCAGTGGTAGAGTGTTTGTCCAGCATGCATCAGGCCCTGGATAAACCCCCCGGGGGGGGGGGGACACTGTCCTCACAATCCTTTATAAAAGTGTGTGCTCCAAAAAATGGAATCACTCCAAAACTAATCTCCAAAGAAACAACCATCCCATTAAAAGATGGGCCAAAGACTTAAAGAGAGTCTTCTCTGAAGAAGAAACAAAAATAGCCTATAAACACACGAAGAAATGCTCAACATCTCTGGTCATAAAAGAAATGCAAATCAAAACAACTCTAAGATTCCACCTCTCTCCAGTGAGAATGGCCAGGATCAAGAAATCTAATAACAACAGATGCTGGGGGGGATGTGGCCAGGAGGGATCACTACTACCCTGTGGTGGGAGTGCAAACTCATTCAACCACTATAGAAAGCAGTATGGCAGTGCCTCAAAAGAGTAAACATAGAACTCTCCTATGACCCAGCAATTCCACTGTTTGGCATTTACCCAATCGTCCAGAAACAAGGACAGACTAAATCCACTAGCACAGTGATGTTCATTGCAGCTCTATTTACCATAGCAAAGATATGGAACCAACCCAGATGTCCCTCAGTTGATGAGTGGATCAACAAGATGTGTTATTTATACACAATGGAATTCTATGCTGCTGTCAGAAAGAATGACATCGCCCCATTTGTTCGGAAATGGAAAGACTTAGAAAAAATCATATTCAGTGAAGTAAGCCAGATTCAAAGGAACATAGGCCCAATAATCTCCCTCATTTGTCACAATCAGTAGAAACCTTAGGATCTCCTAGCAGAGATTTACAATAGAGCAAAACCTAGACACATAAGGCCATATAGTATGACACTAATTGAAAGGACCTTCAGGATATAGAAACAAAAGCCATATAATGAGTGATTATTGTCCTTAATGTACTATGTTATCTCTCATCTCTCTTGCTGTCCCTTGGTTATCTCATATTGTTACAATATTCTACCTTGTTATCTGATATATTGTACATGTGCTTATTTGGTTATTTGAAATCGGATAAGGGAAAACAAGATGAGGGGCCGGAGTGGGGGGAGGGAAATGGGGACCAAGAGATGAAAAAAGGGTATCAATGTTTGTGAAGTAATGTTCTTTCTCTATCTGGTGAATATAATGTAATCCTTCTATTAATTACAATAAAGAAAGGGGGGAAAAAAGTGTGAGCTCTACAAGCATTCTCATAAGGGTGTAGCCTGTGGCTAATTATGTGGTCTCTACCAGTGTATGAGAGCATTTCCTGGACTCTCTGTGTGCAGTGTTTGTTCTCTCCTGGTAGTTGAGTTAGCACAGAGCAAGACAATGCCAAGTCTGTGACAAAATCCTGTATAAAATTTGATAGCAGGCGGGCCAGCTTTAGAAAGCTAAGCGCCAGCGGGGGAAGATGGAGGCCACCGTGCCACAGCGGGCATGGACCATGGAACAGTTACTCAGCGAGCAGCTGCCCAAGAAGGACATTATCAAGTTTCTGCAGGATAACGGTTCAGATTCATTTCTGGCAGAGCATAAATTATTAGGAAACATTAAAAATGTAGCCGAGACAGCTAATAAAGACCATTTGGTTACAGCCTATAACCATTTTTTTGAAAGTAAGCGTTTCAAAGGTACTAGAAGTATAAGTGTCTGAGCAAGTGAAAAATGTGAAGCTTAATGAAAATAAACCCAAAGAAACCAAGTCTGAAGAGACTCTGGATGAGGGTCCACCAATATATACAAAATCTGTTCTAAAAAAGGGAGATAAAACGAACTTTCCCAAAAAGGGAGATGTTCACTGCTGGTATACGGGAACATTACAGGACAGAACTGTTTTTCATACTAATATTCAAACAAGTTCAAAGAAGAAGAAAAGGGCCAAACCATTAAGTTTTAAGGTTGGACTAGGTAAAGTTATCAGAGGGTGGGATGAAGCCCTTTTGAGTATGAATAAAGGAGAAAAGGCTCGACAGAAGATTGAACCAGAATGGGCCTATGGAAAGAAAGGACAGCCTGATGCCAAAATTCCACCAAATGCAAAACTCATTTTTGAAGTGGAATTAGTGGACATCGATTTAAAAACCAGTGCTTCAGCTCTGAAGAAATCAAGCAATGATGGGACTTGGCCTTAAAATTCAGGTTGGAATAGTCAACTGGAAAACCCAAGGAGTTAAGACATGTTTATACTTGAGAGCAGTTTTTGAGAAATGCAATCCCATGTATCTAAACTATTCTGGTATAGCTGTGTAAAATACTGGTTGAGTATTTTTTCCTTTTACTTCACATTGTAATCTAAAAGCCTCAATAAAAAGTTACCAACTGTCTTAAAAACGTTTTTGATATCAGTCACAATCTTGATGTTTTGTCTATCATGAATTTCATTTTGATGACTTGTTTTCCTAAAAGATGGCATTGTTGTTTATCTTGTCACATTGTTTTTCACCTTAAAAGGTACCTCCTTCCCTTTACATCAATCTTTTCTTTAATATTCAATGATGATTAAATATTAGTATGGCTGAGTGCCAGGTCCTCAGGAGTAGATAATTCTGTCTACTCAGGAAGCTGAGATTTGAGGATCACGACTCAAAGCCAGGAAAGTCTGTGAGACTCTTATCTCCAGTTAACCACCAATAAAACAAACCAAACAAGACACACACCAAAAAAAAAAAAAAGCCCAAAATTAAGCTGTGGCTTAAGTCTTGAGCAAAACAGCTCAGGGACAATGTCTAGCCACAGGACTGGTGCGCTCTCTCTCTCTCTCTCTCTCTCTCTCTCTCTCTCTCTCCCTCTCTCTCTCTCTCTCTCTCTCTCTCGTATTTACTTATTGTGGTGCAACTGTATGCTAGGAAAGAATCATTTTCCCAGTCCTATTTTTGAGATAGGGCCTCAGTTAATTTTGCCTAAACTGGCCCTGAACCAAAGCACTGTGAGCCTATTTTTACCTCCTCAATTACTGAAATATGTTATTAATACTTAAATATTATTAGCATATATATTTGGTATGTTAAATATTTTGTATTAACCCTCTATCTTCCTATTCTGCTTCCTTGTAGTACAATAATGACAAAATTTTTGAGGGGTTAGTGCCAGGGGTTGAACCTAGGCCTTTGTGTAGATTTTCAACCATTTGAGACATGACTCTAACCCCAGACACTGAAAATTTTTAAGGACTTTCTTTGTCTCTGGCATTGTGTTAAGCTCCTAAATAAAACAGGGAAGTGTACTGAATTCTCATAATTCCAAGTGATTGCTAGCATTATTTCTATCTTACTTACAATGTATATGATATTTGAATTATCACAAGGACTTTGCAAAATGTTTCAGCTCAATCAGACGGTGAGTACCATGCATCTCGATCAATGCCACCTTTTCCATCATTCTCCCCATCTCTTCTAACCCACCCGTAAAAATGGTATTTAATAATGTAAACTAACTCCTCAGGAAGACACCTGGTAAGTAGAATTGTTGGGAATTAGAAACTGACCTTTTTTTTTTTTTTGGTGGTGGGAAGTACAGAATACTAAAACTTGTTTGCTCAGGTAGTATTGAGGGTAAGTCATGATTTCAGCTGGGATCCTGCCTGTAATAACCCATGAAGGCCTCTAGGTGTCCTCATTAACTGGTATTCTAGGTCTGAGAACTCTAGCCTCTAGAAAACTGTAAGGAAGGTTTTCATAGGCAAGCTCTTCCATAACTTCAGCATATCTCGATTGCTTAACAGACCATGTCCTGTATTAAAGATTTTGTTTCATGTCCTGTTTGAATTTTGTTAAGGCTACCTTAAATGTCCTATATTCACTTCTTGAAAAATTACATGATTGTATGATTTGTGTGTGTGCATGCATGTGCGCGCATGCTGGGCTTGCACTAAGAGTCTGTGTGCTCTCCTTTAGCTTTTTCACTCTACCACTGAGCTACAGTTTCACTTTCTTATTTTGGAAATAAGAGTCTCATGGACCTTCCTGCTTAGACTAGTTTCAACTGGTAATCCTCAGATCTCAATCTCCTGATCATAGCTAGAATTTAGAAATGTATGAGCCACTGGCACAAAGCAATTATAGAGCTATTTTTCATATGTAACCCTTACCTTGCATTTTTCATTTGCTCAATCGGTTCACTGGCTGGCTTGTTTGTGTTCTTATGCACATTAAAAAAAAAGACAGGAACTTGTCTTTAAGCCAACAAGGGAGGAACCCAAAATACCCAATTTAAGGTAGTGTTTACTCTCAAGCTCTTAGAGTCAACCCTGTCCTGGCCTTGCTGAAGAACTATGGCTGGGGCCCCAGAAAAACACCCTCATCAGACTCTTTCAGGCACTGTAGAGAGGAAGGGATTCACATTTTACAATATATCTCTGCCTTGCACTCTTGAATGTGTGAATTGGAATCTAAGGCCTGCAGCTACAGA